>NC_136519.1:81883775-82356275 GCF_053919585.1 Euprymna scolopes
TGCTGGATCTCAACATTTTGAACCGAGAGAGAGTCTTAGCTGTCGTACAAAGCTAAGACTCTGTAACATCATATTTGTATAGATACTCCCTCACGCATTTGTCTATTAAAATGGTCCTGTGGCGATGGAAGTCATTTTTGGGCTCGTATCTGAGGAAGTGGCACTCGTCTGACAAGACGTTGCAATCATCATGTATATGCACATCTACATCTTACTGAGATCTATATCTCCACGTATATGTATATATGTAGGTGTGTGTGTGTATATGTATATATGTAGGTGTGTGTGTATATGTATATATGTATATATATGAGTATGTATATGTGTATATGAGGTTTGTGTATGTCTGCATATAGATGCATGTATGTCTGCATATACATTGTTTATATATATATATATATGTGTGTATGTGCGTATGTGTATATATATGCGTATGTGCGTATGTGTCTGTATGTGGATGTGTACATATATATGTGTCTGTATGTATGCGTATTTGCGCGTGCGTGGGCGTATGTATTAACACTTAACTACCTAAAAACAACTCATTGTCAACTAAAATAAACGAGTCGACTTATAGCGACTACGAACATTCTAAATGGAACCTTTTACTTGTCAAGCACATATGACACGTACAGAAACTTTTTCTCTCTCTTTCCCTCTCTTTCTATTCCTCTCTCACTCTCTCTCTCTCATCTATTTCATATACCTGGCTAAACAACCAAAAGCAGCCAAAACTTTAAAAACTTAAAAACCTAAAATTGAAATTCCTCCCACCTCCTCTCCTTACTCCATTTCTTTTTGTGTTTGGAGGTGTATGCGGAGCAAAAAAAAAAACGGTCAATTTTTTTTAACTTTGACCCCTATTATAAACCCTTAACATTTATTGTTTTGGGCTCAAATTAAGTTATTAAGTTAGATCCATGTCCAAATTATAGAATTTCAAGTATTTAGACCCAAAATTGGTGTAGGGGTTTTGTAGAGTTCTCAAAGGTCAAATCATTGAACTTTAGCCCCTTAACAGCGAAATTTCTGGCCGAAAACCGATCACATAGATTTTCCCAAATCTCAATACATATATGCTGATATATATACATACATATATATATATATATATATATTTATATATATATATTTATATATATATATATATATATATATTTATATATATATATATATATATATTTATATATATATCTATATATATACATATATTTATATATATATATTTATATATATATTTATATATATATATTTATATATATATATTTATATATATATATGTATATATATATTTATATATATATATTTATATATATATATTTATATATATATATATTTATATATATATTTATATATATATACTGATATATATATATATTCATATATAAATACTGATAGATATATATTCATATATAAATACTGATATATATATATATATATATATATATATATATATATATATATATATATATATATATATATATACTGATATACAGGGTGTCCACAAAGTCTGGCTACATTATGTAGCCAGACTTTGTGGGCACCGTGTAGATTATGCAGCCAGACTTTGTGGACACCCTGTACATATATATAAATACTGATATATATATATATATATATATATATATATATATATATATATGTGTGTATAAATACTGATATATATATACATACTGATATATATAAATACTGATATATATAAATACTGATATATATAAATACTGATATATATAAATACTGATATCTATATATATAAATACTGATAAATACTGATATATATATGTGTGTGTGTGTGTGTGTGTGTATGTGTGTGTGTGTGTGTGTGTGTGTGTGTGTGTGTGTGTACTGTGTGTGCAAAATCAAAACTTCAAGACAAGGTGTTGATGGCAACGAAAAGTGTATTTCATTTTATGTTACAATTGTTTAATTGTCCAGTTCGACAATTTCAAGCATTATATCGTTTGAAAATTTTCAAAAACCACCATTTCTTCAGACTTTATGAATAAACATACTTTTGGCAATGAATAGAAAGAAAAAAGAGGAGGCGGATCCCTAACGGGAAAAGCATGCGAGAAATATTTACCCTGGTTGTGGTTACGGTTTTTGAAAATTATATATATATATATATATATATATATATATATATATATATATATATATATATACTGATATAAAATAAAAAATAAAATTTTATATATATATAAATACTGATTATATATATATATATATATATATAAATCCTGATATATATATACTGATATGTATATATAAATACTGAGATATATATACTGATATGTATATATAAATACTGAGATATATATATATGTATATATATAAATAGTGATATATATATATATAAATACTGAGATATATATGTATAAATACTGAGATATATATATAAATACTGAGATACTGATATATATATACTGATATATATAAATACTGATATATATACATATAAATACTAATATATATATAAATACTGATATATATATATAAATAAATATTGATATATATATATAAATAAATACTGATATATATTATATATATAAATACTGATATATATATATATAAATCCTGATATATATATAAATCCTGATATATATATATAAATACTGATAGATATATATATATATATATAAATACTGATATATATATAAATACTGATATATATATATAAATACCGATATATATATATATATATAAATACTGATATATATATAAATACTGATATATATATAAATACTGATATATATATATATATATATATATACACTAGCGCGGGTACCTGGCGTTGCCCGGGTGTTGGGGAGAGAGGGTAAATTAAACCAAAGAATAAGCGAAGTAATAATCTTGTTTTAATATTATAAAAAAACAATAAACGAACGTGATGTTAAAATTTCTTAAAATCGGAAAAACAAAGACCAAAAGAAAACATGAAAAAAAAACGTGGTGTAAAAAATCTATAAAATAAAGAGAAAAACAGCAAACGCGAAAAAGCGCATAAATAGCGCTGTTTTAATATTAAAACTGTAGGTGTGTGTGCTGTTGTTGGGGTGGGTGTAGATGGACTAAAAGCAATAAACCTGTTTAAATATTAAAAAAACGAACCAAAACAAAAAAAATCAGCGAAATAGTTTTGGGAGAGAGGTAGGTAGGCTCGAACCCGATGACTTGAGGTTAATAGCCTGATGACATAGCATGACACCACAAAGGCATGTTAAAAAGTCGAAAATAAACGTTCAAAACTTTGACCTAGAAAACCATCAGGGTTTTTTAAAATAAATTTTCAAAAACCTTGGTGGTTTTCTAGGTCAAATATCACGCCATAGCCACAGTAGCAGAGAAAACAAATTCACAGCGCGAATTTTGTGGCCAAAATAAAAGATTTTACGCCATCGTTTCGTGAGTGTTTCTCGGTAGCATATAAAAAGCTATAAAAATGAGTGAGCTAGCCAAGAAGCAGCCGGAAGTAAAACCATGAAGAGTCTAACAGAATCGACTTCAGAAAAATATTTTTATTTTATTTAATTTTATAATTTGCAATTTAAATTTATTTTAATCATATAAAAACATTCCTCGACTCTAATGATAGACTGTCTGAAAATTTCAATTAAATTGATAATGTAGAAATATCGTTTTATGAATAACTAACGAAACAAGAATTAGATTTATATATATATATATATATATATATATATATATATATATGTATATATATATATATAACTACTTCATTTACTCACACAAATTTAATATACGAAAGTATAGATTTATGCGTAAACTTTAAGTATTTACTTCAAAAGTGCTCAATACGTAGGTAGAGCTAGTTAGTAATTTATAAAATATATATGGCGATTAAGCTACACTGAATATTCTGCGTTTCATCCACTGTAGGATTCGTCAGGCTTATGCGCGAATTTTTTGGTTGCTTCTTGTTTTTATATATGTTGAGGATTTCTAGTTAGCCAATCAGCTTTCTAGTATCCACCGCGCCCCCTCCTATCAGCCAATGGGCATGCATTTTATCGAACAAAGGATCTGTTTTAGAATTAGGTTAGTGGTTTAAGGTGGATCTTTCCCTCCTTTTTTTATATATATATATATGAATATACCTATGTGTATTTTTTTATATATGATTATACCTATGTGTACACACACACATGCACACATATATACATATATATATATATATATATACATATATGTGTGATCGTTTATGTATATTCATGTTTATTTAATTTATTTATTTGTTTGTTTTCTATTGTTATTGTTAGTTTTAAAGCTATTTTGTATCGCTATCCTAGAGTAAGTTTTATTTTGTGAACACAGTTGTTTGCTATTTCTCGTCTACAGTTTAATAGATTTTGAGGTTCTATAAAGTACAGGATAGTAAATTTTTCATGGAGGCATAATTTACATGGGTCGTCTAAATGTCTGCACGTGGTAGCTTGTCTCATTATTTTCCATTCGACTACCGGCGAATGTCCGCTTTCTTTGAGTTCCCAGTATTTATTCGCTAGTGTTGTTTTAATACGGTGTTTTTTTTATTTTTGAAGGTACTTTTGTGGTCATAGTATCGGGTTTTAAAATCTAAGGAAGTCATGCCTATGTAATATTTCTTGTTATTCGGGTTTTCTTTCGCAAATATTGTTGCTTGATAGACTACAATTTTTGTTAGACATTTTGGACTGGGCAAATTGTGCGGTGTCTACAATTGCATTTATCTTGTTCGTTATTAGTATTATTATTTATGGTATGGTTGTTCTTGTCCGGGGTTGGTTTGTTATTATTATTGTTATCATTATTATTATTATTATTATTATTATTATTATTTCTGCTAGTGTTGGTTTTATTTCTGTCATGGTGTCTACTTTTTTATTGTTTATTTTGTTGTTGTTTACATTGTTTTCATTTAGTATTTTGTTATTATGTGCCTTAATTATCATCTCTAAATTTTCGCAACAACTGTAAGATAACTTCAAGGTACTTTTATTGAAGATTTTGTGTAAGGGGTTGGTTGCGGGAAAGTGTTTTTGAATAAGATCTAGAAATTTCTTGCCAAGTTTTGTTTTTAACATTTGATTGTATGGGGCCGTATACCAAATTATAGTTATTTTTCTTCTATTTTTAATTTTATTATATCTGTTGGTGTTTTGTTGCTTATATTTGATATCGATATTTTTGTATCCACTATTTTTTAGGGCTGTTTCGTAGATATTGGTTGACCTGTTAAATGCATTTTCATCGCTTGAGTTATTACTAAGTCTACTTACGATCGAGTTAGGAATGTGTTTTATAATTGATGGTGGGTGGTTGGACTTAGGGTTTACGTAAATTGGAGTAGCGTTATCTTTTAAGTGTGGTTTATATGTGTTTTTATCTAAGTTTAACGTGACGTCCAGGAAGTTTGTTATTTTTATGTTAGCTGATACGTCCGCTTTTAGGCCTAATTTTTTCATTTCTTTGTGTATGATTTTCTTAAAGTTTTCTCCCTTGACTTTGTTGGAGTTTTTTATTATAACTAGTCCGTCATCTCTATATAGGCCGATATCCGTAGTATCGAATATGCTTGTGAGGGTATATAGAATGAATAATCCCACAAGATCTGATGCCTCTGCAGAGTCTCTGGCACCCATCGCCAAATCGAACGAATTTTTCATTTTAGTTTTTATCCATTGGTTATAGTTATTTATTAGAACTGATTTTCTACATTTTTTAATGATGTTGATTTCTTCTGAGGATATATCAGTGTATGCCTCGGCAAATTCTAGGGCAATGTTAAAAAGTTCTTCGGATATCGAGGGATAAAAGTCTATGATGTCAAACTGTATGAACGTACATTTATCTTTGTTTTCTATATTTTTAAACCAGATGATTGCTTCGGTAGTATTTGCCCACTGGTTTAGTTCTAGGTCCTGTTTGATTTGTTTGTTTACTCTAGAAAGTATAGTTTTGCTAATTCTAGGTATATTCATATATATAAATTCATATATGTATAAAAAAAGGAGGGAAAGATCCACCTTAAACCACTAACCTAGTTCTAAAACAGATCCTTTGTTCGATAAAATGCATGTCCATTGGCTGATAGGAGGGGGCGCGGTGGATACTAGAAAGCTGATTGGCTAACTAGAAATCCTCAACATATATAAAAACAAGAAGCAACCAAAAAATTCGCGCATAACCTGACGAATCCTACAGTGGATGAAACGCAGAATATTCAGTGTAGCTTAATCGCCATATATATTTTATAAATTACTATCTCTCTCTCTCTCTCTCTCTCTCTATATATATATATATATATATATATATATATAGATAGATAGATAGATAGATAGATAGATAGATAGATAACTATATATCTATAAAAGTGAAAGTATCTGTGTACATTTCCCTACACAATAACTCTGTCAATTTTAAGTCTACAGGCTCGAAATTTGATATAGAGGGTATAGAAGTTTGGGAAATCTTTGTAATCAGTGTTCGGCCAGAAATTTAGATGTTAAGGGGTCAAAGTTCAATAATTTGACTTTTGAGAATTCTACCAAACTCCTCCGCTAACTTTGGGTATAAACACTTGAAATTTTATATATAGCTTCCTTGGACATGGATCTAACTTAATAACTTGATTTGAGCCCAAAACAATAAATGTTAAGGGGTCATAATAGGGGTCACAGTTTTTAAAATTTCGCTTCGGTCTCTACCAAATTACTTAGACAATTTCTGGTCTAAACATTTGAAATTTGACATAAAGGGTATTCAGAGATAGGGCAAGCTTTTTTATCGGTTTGGGTCTAAAATGTTTAGTTAACAATATATAAATGTATGTATGTATGTATGTATGTATGTATGTATGTTTGCATGTGTGCCTAAAACTTTCGACATAGGCGACGGATATTTACAAGATCAGTATCGTTTGGAAGGTCGACCTTTCAGACGACAAATATCGAAAATTGGCTAAAAACATTAATATCTTCACCTTCAACTAGGCACTTTTCTACAGGGGGGGTCGCTTTTTTCGCCGATATTTTCGAAAGTCATCCTCTCCTTTCGATTGTCTAGCCTTAATTTAAACCAACGTCACTTCCGGTGGTCGTAACAGCAAAGACGTCACGTTTTTTTTCCACATTCTTTTCCTCCTTCGCGATATGGGTTCGAGCCTACCTTCCTACTAACACTTTTTTTTTTTTTTTTTTTTTGCTCAACATACACCTCCAAACACCCGGCCAACGCCGGGCTGAAATGCTAATATATATATATATATATATATATATATATATTAATGAAATCAAAGGGATGTAGTGTTTACCTGATATACGCAATGGTAAACTTCAAACTAATATAAATAACAGTATTTATATATAGAAAATTTAACCCTAAACGAATTAAAAAAGCTCAATACGCTCTTTCTTTGGGCAATTGTAGACGTCATCCATTTTCAAGAAAAAAAAATTTTAAATCAAGGAAAAGAATAAAACACTTCCGAATAAATAAAAATTTTATTAACTTTATTTGACGTCATTTATTGAATACACCATTAATTCGTTGGCCTGAAAAAAATAATCAGAAACAATTTTAATTTTCAAAAAAAAAAAAAATGACAAATTTCTGACAGATTCCCATACGAGGTCCAAGTCTTGCAACTCTTGAAAAAAGTGGCTTCTATATTCGCTGTCATTAACTCGAAGACAGCATGGTTGACGTGAAAATCTGTTGAAGAATCTGAGGGAGCTTGTCAGTGTCCATGCACACATATGCACGACCCATTGGCAGTTGCTTGGTCAACCTGAAATAGCAAAATTATAAAACAGCAATTACTAAAAAAATTATTGCAAAAAAATAAAAAATAAAAAGGAACAAGAACTTGCAGAGAAAAGGACTTTTGTCTAGGGGCAAGGTGTAGTATCTGTTCCGTGCCAAATATGGTTGGATTGCAGAAAGGATCCTGAATTTGATTAAAATACTAGCAGTACCCGTTAAGCGGCGTTGCCCGGTGGAAGCATGCCCCACCCTTGTAAAAAGTTTAAGTACGGTGTGGTTGTTAATGCCCAACCCTCAACCTTCAACTCCTAAACCCTAACCTCCCGATGTTAAGAACGGCTTTTGCAATGGACACTCCCAACATCCTCATGTTAAGAACGGCTTTTGGAATGTAGACCCTCAACCTAACCCTGTTAAGAACGGATGTCGGAATAGACACCACATTTTGTAAGGGGTGGGTTGTCAAAGTATCTGCCCCAAATTTAATCTTGATAGTCGTTGTCATGATCCCCACGCACAAATACTGTAAATTGCCGTTGTGATTTTGGGTGTGCACTGTCTGTCGGGAAAAATGTAAATGTTTTGGGTGTGCAGTGTCAGTCGGAAAAAAATGTAAATGTTGGGTACTTATGAAATTTTGTTACCATGCTGAAACAATGTTATTATTTTGAAAGCCATTCTTAACATGTTATCGGAGAGTGTTTTGTAAGTAATCCATGTTTGTAAGATATCCGTGTTGACCTTTAAGATCCCCTTTTAGTTATAGAGTGTGCGTCGATCAAGAAAAAAAACTCTAAAAAGAAGAAAGAAAAGGAAACGTAGGTGATTACATTGCCTGAAAAGTTCTATTAAATATTAGTGTTTTTATAACGCAAATAGGTAACAAATATGTATGCAAGCCAAATTTTTTTTTAGTTTTTTTAATAATTTCACAACCGTATTTTCTATAAAATAACTTTGTGCTTAATCACCTTCATTTAACCCAACGGGATTTTTTATTCTAATATATAAAGTTATATTGATTAATATTCTAAGAACTACCTATTCACATACAATGATAATGTGTTTTTTTATGTAAATGCAAATAGTTCACAAATAACGTAGGTAATTGATAATGATTTATTTTTATTCGAAAACTACTTATTTGTGGATAATGTAAATGCGGTCTTGGTTCTGGTGACTCTTTTGCCTCCCAATTTTTTGTCTGGTAAAATATTAATCACGTGATTATGGGGCAGCGACAATAAAAGAAACCATTTAATCTACTGCTGCTTTTTATGGATGTAGCTGAGTACGATATTAAAAATCACTTTTTTTGTACTTATGCACTTATTTTCACGGGTTGGCGGAAAATAATGGGGGGGGTGCGCTATTGTATTTTTTTAATATTTTTAAAATGATTATACAACACTTTAAATTTCAATCACGTAATGCCCCCCTCTAACCTCCCCTTGGTAAGAACGGCTTTCGAAAATAACAACCCCTAACCCACCCATTTTAACAACTGCTTTCTGGAAAAACACCCCCATGTTAAGAACGGCTTTCGGAATAGACACCCCTCTCCGACCTCCCCATGTTAAGAACGGCTTTCGGAATAGACACCTCTCTCCAACCTCCCCATGTTAAGAAAACATTATTTATTAATCTTTTTTTAAAAAAAATATTTGTTAATTGTTACACAAAATGTTTTTTTAAAAAAATCCAAAAAACTTTACTTATCCGTTTTGTTTTGAACTATTCGTTGTACCAAAAAACAAAACAAATTACAGTAAAAAAAAAAAAAACGTATTATATTACAAAAACATAAAATAAAAAAAACTTGTTGCTGTAGGTCGTTGTTTCTTGGTTTCTTATTTGTTTTGTTTAAATCGTTTGTTTCAATTATTATGTTTACATGCGTCCTTTATTTTTATTTTTTTTTAGCAGTATTTGTTAGGTTTTCATAATGTCAGTGAACGTCGTGTTCTGAGCAACGCCGATCGGACGTTGAGTTACGTCTTGAATAAATTATGCATAAGTACGTGAATTTATTAAAACGGTCCTTAGGAAATGAAATATGCAAAATAAATTGGTGCGTATCGCTCTTTTTTTGTATGTTCAAGTTAAATTTAAGTTTTACAATATATTTGTTTTTTGTTTTTTTTAAGTAATGAGAAGTTGGGCGTTTGGTTGGTCGTTTTGTTTTTAAGTAATGAGAAGTGTGTTCAACCGAAAACAAATATAAGTGTCTCTTTCTCTCCCCCTCCATCCCTAAGTGTGTGTGTGTGTGTGTGTGTGTGTGTGTGTGTCTCTCTCTCTCTCTCTCTCTCTCTCTCGCTCTCTCTCTCTCTCTCGCTTGCTACCGTGTTCGAAAACGCGTTAATGGATTCTCAGTTAAGCAAACGTTAAAAGTGTTAAGTGTTTGGAAGAAGGGTTTTCTTTTTTGTCTTTTGATGTGGAGTGTAATATTTTCACAAATAAACAATAAAATGCAAGAATATAACAGCGGAAAAATGTAAATAAAACGTAAGAATATTCTGTACGTACAGAAAATGGCGTCTTGATTTAGTTTCGGACTGTTTGTTTAATGGCAGAATAACAGAATGTTGGGATTGTAGAATGAGTACTTCTCATCCAATCAGCGGCGCCGGATATTTTAAAGGGAGAAATCATTATTTGTGTTGGATGTAAAGGATAAGAATATGCTCTTATGTAGGACATCAGTAGTCATTTAATGACGGTTAACACGCAGAAAAGTTAGAAAAAATATAAATGCACTCGGCGTACAATGGTGTCATAAAAGGACTCGGTATTGAGAGGGTGGAATGTTAGCTACTTCCTTTGTATGTTAGGACGATGATGGTCATGGCGCTCCAAGGAATAAAAATAATGTTTTAATATTATGAAGTAATGTGTATGTAATTGCTAGATAACGTAATGACTAATGGTGTAAATGTAATAATTTTCTGTGTACCAGCTGTTGTTATAAACCTAAGACAGTTTTGTCAAGAGGGGAAAAATTGTGTCTACTTTATTATATATAAGATAAGAAGATAAGATAAGATAAGAAGATAAGATAAAAAGATAAGAAAAGAAAGAAAGAAGAAGAAGATGGAGGAGGAGAGATTAAATATTAACACCTCTTTTTCGTATCTCCTACCAAGAGTGCTTATTATATAGATGGTCTTGAAACTAAAAACGACATTACCTTACGGCTTGGTCTCCAAGGGATCCGATAAATATAGCAAATGCGTTCACCTCGTCGTTCTCCGTCAACAATCTGGCAAATGTCTGCGGACGTATACCATAGCGTTCAAAATTCGCATCGCTCAAGATGATGACGAAATATTCGTCAGCTTCCTCTTTGAGGACAGAACTAATACTGTCCTTGGTCGCTTCAAGCGTGTGATCGCCGCTCAAACAAAACTGCGAATGTGCATGCATCGTCTGAAATGAGAAATTGTGCAAACATTTGCAAATGGGAAAACACAAGATGTTTGTTTACATTACATTTAAATTTCTGTATGTAAACTTTCTAGTCTAATAATGTCCTCCTGGAATCGCTCTCCTTTGGAAGCAGAATTGGTTTTGGCTATTCTTTGATTTATCTCAGCATCAAGCGTACAGTCCTTACTCAGCGTCCTACCCAGATGTACAAAATGTTCCGTGATATTTAACTTCTTACCATCAACCAAGATTTTTGGTTCAACATATGGCATTCCTATAGGAGGAGAATACATAACATGTTTTCTTGGAGCTTTACAAGCCTCTGGTAACTTGTCCATAATCATCTGGGTGTCTGTTTCTGAATGTGAAACAAGGTCTGCATTATCTGCATATAAAAGTTCAACAACAAGTTGTTTTTCACAAGTAAATCATTATTTATCAAGGCCCGAAGAAAACACTCAAAGATAAGGATTAATGAGTGTAAGGTTGTCACTGGGACAACTGCATAGTGATCGTATTTGGTGGAAATTGGGTAGATTTGATTATTGAAGAGGACAGTACAACAAGAATTCGTTTACATTGGACTTGAAGACGACCATATTGTAGTCAGCTGGAAAGCAGACCAATAGTACAGAGTTCCACAGTTCTGGGAAAGAAGTTTTGTTCACGAAATTTGGATTTAGATTTGTTGAATAATCCAAAATATTAGTAATAGGTCTGCTAAGGCATTTACTAAATGCTGCTAATCATCCATGCTACTAAATTTCTATGGAAAACCAGAATATCATTTCTTTTTTACCTTGAGCACGGAGAGCCGTTCTTTGTTATTTTTTGGCACTTTATCGGCTCGCACTAAAGACGTGTCGTAACTCTCTCCGGAATGGCCAACAATTTCATACTGAAAGGAAAAAAAAAAAAAGAAAAAAGGTAAACTGGAAGAAGCAAGGAGGTGAGACAGGTGATGATGATGATGATGCTTTATATATGATTTTGATCAGTTAATTCTGGCTGATGAAACGAGAGCACGCTACTCCTGTGAAGTAAATAAAGGGTTCTGTTCGAAATTCGTATGCAGATTCTGAAGTTGGAATTGCCTCGTTTGTTTCCCATAGTATCGGAAGTTTTGTGGGAAAGAAATGTTATCATTTTTATATATATCTATAAATATAAAAGCGAAAATGTATGTGTGTATGTATGTGTGTTCGCTTTTCCGCGATGTCCGCAAAAGGCTTCTTTCGGAAAAGCGCTCGCTCGCTTCAGACCTTCTTAAAACTGTTTATATCATCCATAAATTGTAATATCTCAGAGTTACCCGCGGACCTCGCCTGTCTATTTAATTTTATTCACTTTCAAACCTTAATTATTCCACATTTCCCGCATCGGAACGCGTTACATTCGCTTTTCGGTATAAACAAAACCGAAACTCGTCTCTAATCACAGGCCCCAGAGCCAGTTTGTTCAATGTCGACAGCGCGGGTTTTTCAAAACAAACAATTGACCTCATTAAAAACTGTCCCGCACAAAATCGCCGTCACGTCAATCAAAAACGAGCACCTGTTTTTCCCCACTATTTTCCAACTGTGCATCGTAAAAGTTTCCTTTTTTTTTTTTTTTTCAAACCCACCTCTTTTATTTCACACACACCGAAAAACACTCGGGCAACGCCGGGTACCCCTCGCTAGTATATATATAAAAGTGAAAGTGTCTATCTGTGTGTCTGTCTGTGTACATTTCCCTACACAATAACTCTTTCAACTTTCAGTCTAAAGACTGGAAACTTGATATACAGGATACTGAGATTTAGGAAAATCTTTGTAATCGGTTTTCAGCCAGAAATTTGGCTGTTAAGAGGTCAAAGTTCAACGATTTGACTTTTGAGAACTCTACCAAACTCCTCCGACAATTTTGGGTCTACACACTTGAAATTTTAGATATAGGTTCGTTGAACATGGATCTAACTTAATAACTTGATTTGAGCCCAAAACAATGAATGTTAAGGGGTCATAATAGGGGTCAAAGTTTTAAAAAAATTGACCTCTGCGGTCTCTACCAAATTACTCAGACAATTTCTGGTCTAAACATTTGAAATTTTACATAAAAGGTATTCAGAGACAGGGCAAGTTTTTTTAATCGGTTTGGGTCGAAAATTTGAGCTACAAATATATAAATCTATGTATGTATGTTTGCATGTCTGCCTAAAACTTTCGAAAGAAGCGACGGATTTTCACAAGATCAGTATCATTTGAAAGCTCGGCCAAATACCGAAAAATTGGCTAAAAAGATTAATTTTTTCACCCTCAAACTGGGCACTTTTCTACAGGGTGGGGTTGCTTTTTTCCACCGATATTTTCGAAAGTCATCCCCCTCTTTTCGATTGTCTAGCCTTATTTTAAACCTACATCACTTCCGGTTTGGTGGTGATCGTAACAGAAATGACGTCACGTTTTGTTTTGGTTTTTTTTTTTCACATTCTTTTCCTCCTTCGCAGTACGAATTCGAGCCTGCCTTCCTACCACCATTTTTTTTTTTTTTTTGCTCAACACACACCTCCAAACACTCGGTCAATGCCGGGCACCCATGCTAGTATATATATAAAATAATATTTCTTTCCAAACTGATGAGCTGTGAAACAGCGAAACAGTACTGTATGTGGATGACTATATAGATAGATAGATAGGTAGATAGATAGTAATAATAGGGAGCAATAAATAGTGGTATTTACAACTAGAAATAAAATAGGTTCAAGGTTCCTAAAATTTATACTTGAACTGGAATAGTAATCTGAAGAATTCAATGGATTCAAATGAAAATTACCTTGAATTTGTTTTCGTAACCCTCTAAAGCCTCCATGACCATCAGTACAGCACTCATCTCACGTTCCAAGCGTCCATCATGACCGTTAAAGCGGTACATGCTTCCAGAAACATCCACAACCAGGCGTAGTTTTTTCGGCAATTCTTGAGGGGTGCCGAGCTGAAAAAAATTTCACAACTGCATTTGAAAGAGAACAAATAATAATCACATCCTCCCGTTGTAGCGATTAAGTTAGCTAGTGTGAATTTTGACATGGATCACATTTAGTGCATGTTAGGATAACCTTAATCGGTAAACAGAATCGTTCCTAGAGATGGGTGACATAAAAGTTGGAGCAGGGAGCAGATGTCAGACGTCGTAGCCAAAAAACAGGTTTTGAATTGAAAGCCATGTTTAATTTCAGAAGTTTTTCCAATAGAAGAAGAAGAAGAAGAAGAAGAAGAAGAAGAAGAAGAAGAAGAAGAAGAAGAAGAAAAAGAAGAAGAAGAAGAAAGAGGAAGAAAGAGGAAGAAAGAGGAAGAAAAAAGAAGAAGAAGAAAGAGGAAGAAGAAAGAAGAAGAAAGAGGAAGAAAGAAGAAAAGGGAAAAAAGAAGAAAAGGGAAAAAAGAAGTAGAAAAAAAATATAAGAAAAAATAATGAAAAAGGAAAAAAGAAAACAGAAGAAGACAAAGAAAAAGAATAAGAAAAGAGGAAAGAAGATGAAGAAAAAAAGAAGAAAAATATGAAGAAGAAGGAGAAGAAAACAGAAGAAGAAGAAGAAGAAGAAGAAGAAGAAGAAGAAGAAGAAGAAGAAGAAGAAACAGAAGAAGAAGAAAAATATGAAGAAGAAGAAAACAGAAGAAGAAGAAGAAGAAGAAGAAGAAGAAGAAGAAGATATCTCACCTCTGGTTCTTGATCCCCTCTTCGTTTATAAATCGATTTCTCACCGGTAATTCCTTCAATCAATTTCGTATCATCAAGATCGCCATAAGTTTGGTGTTTCAGCCACTGGCGTTCCTTACCTTTCGCCTAAGACAATTAAAAATATGCATTTTAGCCATAACTCATTCGAACTACCCGGCATTACCCGGGATGCAATGAAGTAGTTTTAGTTTCTATATTTTTTTTTTTTTTTTTTTTAGTTTTTACATTTTTTATATTTATTCAGCAAAGGGATAAAAAATTTTAGTTGTAAAAGAGACTAATCTTTACATATTCTTTAATCAAAAATATGAGTTACTCCCCTTGCTGATTTCGAATTTTCCAGTCTGATTGAAAAATGTTTACATTCTACTAATTGTCCGAATGGGACTACATAATTTGTTTTTAATAACTTATAGAGAAGTACGTTGATATAGTGCTAATAACATGGTTCGACAATAACAAACGAAAATTGGCTATTCATATTATTTGGATTCATCGAACTACTGTTCTCATCTTCAGTGTCATTTTCACAACTTTTAGATCGATGTAACCCCCGACCTTCTTCAGATGTATCTTGTCGAACCCAGGAATCTTTTTGTTGAACTCTGTATTCCGCATTATTGTTTTTTTTTACTTATTACATATATATATATATATATATATATATATATATATATATATATATATATCATCTATTATTTATAATTAATGGTCCAATCAATTACTAAGTACACCTAGTATAGAATTGAACACAAAAACAAAAAAAATTAATAGAGAAAAGAATTGCTCTACATCAAATTTGAAGCAATTAAGATTTTTAAGCAATTAATATTTCGAAGCAATTAATATTTTGAAGCAATTAATATTTTGAAGCAATTAATATTTCGAAGCAATTAATATTTTGAAACAATTAATATTTTGAAGCAATTAATATTTCGAAGCAATTAATATTTCGAAACAATTAATATCAAATTATTTACCTGCAAACTGTCCAAAATAACTCGCAGAGAATGGATTTGGCGGCGAACGGTCTTCGCAAAATTCTCGTACGTCTCAGCATCATATTCGCTCATTTCAATTTCTCGTAATCTGAAATATAGAATTAAAAAAAAAATTACCAATTCTCAGAAAGAAACTTTGTTCATGGAAATTACGTTTAGTTTTAGAGCGAAAGAAATGGAAATTATTGACAGTGGTTGTAGCTAGACGAGTCTTTGTTTTGAATGCCTTACAAAGGCAAGAAGAGGGAGCCATAGATTGAAGCTAAGTTTTAAAAAAAGAAAGCGCTGTAGTACTGTGTAATGCCGTTCGAGGAAAGAAACTTTGTTCATGGAAGTTTCATTTAGTTTTAGATATACAGAGAGAGAGAGAAAAGGGAAATTGTTTATAGTGGTCATAGCGAGACAAGTTCTTGTTTTAAATGTGTTTTTGCAGGAGGGCCATAGATTGGAGCTCAGTCGAGCACCTACCATGGAAATAAGGCTAGTAACGTCTCTGCTGGAAAGACAAGAGAACATCCCCATCCCACTAGATTTTAAAATCGATTTTATACCCTATCAGGGAAAGAGAGTGGGCTCTGAGCAGAACCTCTCCAGATGTGGCAACCATCCATCAAGGCCAAAGGCCACTTGAGGATAAGGGTTAACCGAGTGAGAGGTAGATAGTGATAAAACATTGTAATGATTGGCAATGATGGTGCGAATTAGACAGAATTTAATTGTTTAACAAGAATTTGTTCACATTGGACTTGAAAACAACCATGTTGTAGTCAGCTGGGAAGCAGCCTAGCGATACTGTGTTCCACAGACGCACAGTTTTGGGAAAGAAACTTTGCTCTTTGAGATTCCATTTAGTTTAGGGTAGAGAGAGCGAGATAGAGAGAGTAAGAGAGAGAGAGACAGAGAGAGCAGCAAAGAGAGAGAGGGACACACACACATAGAGGAACAGAGAGAGGGGTGGAGAGAGACACACACAGGGAGAGAGACATACAGAGAAACAAAGACAGAGAGAGAGAGAGAAACATACACACAATATAACAGTGGTTGTAGTTAGACAAGTTTTTTGTTCTGAACTTTTTTACGAGTTGGAAGTGAGTAGTTTGTTCATATCTGGACTGGTACACTAACCACTAGCGTCTCCCTCCAGGAACGAGCAGAATACAACCATCCACTAGATTTTTAAGTCAGTTTTGTACTTTGTTTATAAAATATTGTAAGACCTAAATTATTAAAGAATAATAATTATAAACTGTTAGACACTATTGAATAGCAAGATACGAAACTACCATTAGCTTGAAAGGTAACTAAACATACCATGTTTTAGCGTTATCTTAGTTATCTCCATGCCCACAATAGAAATAACCTTACCCCAAATAAGTAATCTATAACAAAGAGTATAAATTCTACTGAAAATAAATTTTTGATTGTAGATAATTAGATTTTTTCTGAATTTTAGAATTTTTTCATCAAATTGTCGTCATGCAGGATGTTCCAAAAGTCTTGGGCACATTTCAAGTCCTCATACCTGCTTAACTGTGAATGGTAGTAAGATGAACGTAGTGCCATTCTAAATGCATTAATTTTCATACAAAGTCGGAGCACTCCTTCTGAAGTCAAGCCTGGGTTTCTTTGAACTCGAAGGGTGGTGGGGGCGCCGAGTCTGCTGCCACACCCAAGGTTTGCCAGCGACCATCTGATTGCATCAGGGGATAATCACACTGTTCAACACACCCAGGTACACTTTGGTGTTGACTTTAAAGCTGTCTCTGAAGTTGTGAGATGGTATATGGCTCTCACTTAAAACCACACTAAAGACCATAACTGTGGCCGGAAACTTTGTTTTCATCACCCTGGGCAGGTCCCTGTTATTTGTGGCAATCCAGCGATGCATTTTGAGGGTGCTGGCAATGGTCCTGTTGTCATAACTTGGATCGGTAGAGTTTCCAATAGAAGAAGAAGAAGAAGCACCTAATAATGCTTAACAGACAATACCAGCATAATTTCCCGCCCTTATTACGTGTTTTGGGGGTCTCAATCTTCCCCAATGGAGAGCTCTATCGCTCCCTGAGGCAGTCACGCCATAGTCTACTAGTAGATGGTTTGTAAAAAAAAAAAAAAAACAAAGAAAAACGTTTTTCACCAAACGGAAATGGAATCATGTCTTTTCTTTTCACCGTTCCATTCTGTAGTTCTTGAGATAATGTGAAAATGTGCCCAAGAGTTTTCGAACACCCTGTATAAATTGGAGCTCAGTCAGCCACCTATTATGAAAATATTGACAGAGTAGAGAAAGTGTAGCAACATCTTGAGACAAAAATTTAACTTACCTCTCTTTCCATGCTTTCTCAGCCATTTCCCGGGCAGCACGTTTAATCTAGAAAAGAACTTATATCATTATATAAAAAAACCCACAAGCGATTAAAAAAACATGGCTTCCCTCTCGACTCAAGGCTATCATCTATAATATAAATCTCACCTGTCTGTTTAAATGTATGTATGTATGTTTGTATGTCTGCCTAAAACTTTCGACAGATTTTCACGAGATCGGTATTGTTTTGAAGCTCAATCCTTCGAACAAATATCAAAGAATTGGCTAAAAGCATTAATTCCTTCATCCATAACTGGGCACTTTTCTACAGGGAGGGGTCACTTTTTTCGCCGATATTTTCGAACGTCATCTCTTTTCAATTGACTAATCTTAATTTAAACCTTCACTACTTCCGGTTTGGCGATAGACACGATGGCAAAGACGTCACTTTCTTTTTTTTTTTTACATTTTTTTCCTCCTTCATGGTATGCGTTTGCGCCTGCCCGCCTACTACCACTTTTTTTTTTTTTTTTTTTTTTTACATTTTTTTCCTCCTTCATGGTATGCGTTTGCGCCTACCCGCCTACTACCACTTTTTTTCTTTTTTTTTTTTCCTCAACACACCTCCAAATACCCGGGCAATGCTGGGCACCCATGCTAGTCGTAAATAAAATACCTCGATCACTACTCATCGCATATTGACCTAATTTAAAAACAACCGATTACACTATTACTGCATTTGAGACCCGGATATCGTGTGATTTTGATGCCTTTAAACTGTATTACTGTTTGTTTGTGATATATCCTAAGGTGGCCTATTATACGGACAATCAAAGATAAAGTATTCCGCGAAAGGAATAAATAAATATACACTGTGGTTTTAATACTGAAAGAGAAGTTTATTTACGTATTTATAAAGAGACAAATAAAGGTGACAGCTTCTGGGCTTGACCGTTACTCCTGATCTTAAATGGAACACGTACATCAAATCTGTTGCCAAGGCCTCTGGAAAAATGGTGGGATCTTTCTATCGATCCAGTAGATATCTCACTGCTGATACAATTCTCTATCTATATAAGAGCCAGGTACGTCCAAGGATGGAATACTGTTGCCACATCTGGGCAGGAGCTGCTAGAAAGGACTTGTCCTGCCTTGATAGAGTTTAAAATAGACTTCGTAGCCTCGTAGGAGATGTCCTTTTCTCTTCCCTGCAACCTCTATCTCACAGAAGAGATGTTGCGAGTTTGTCTCTGATGTATCGTTATTTTCATGGAAAGTGTTCGACTGAGCTTCAGTCTTTGGTCCCCCCTCGCCAAACTTTCACAAGAAACACTCGTCTAGTTGAAAACACTATCAATAATTCCCCCCACTCTTTATCTGTGCCTAAACCTAAACGTAGATTCCATGAACAAAGCTTCTTTCTTAGAACTGCACGCCCGTGGAATTGTCTTCCGTTTTCCTGCTTTCCGGCTGACTACAATATGGTTGTGTTCAAGTCTAACGTAAACAAGTTCTTGATGAGCCGTTCCATATAAGTTAACAAATTTACCGAATTGATTACTATATTGTCCAATTTCTACTGTACACTCTTTGACCCTTATCCTCGAGTGGCCTCTTGACCTTGATAATGTGGTTAACGTTCAGGGGGAAGTCTCTGTACAAAAGGGTCCGGTGAAATCCGGTGACTCGGTTCCTTATATAGAATGTTCCGGGTTGGTTACCTATCTCCACATAACAGTTTGTTCACAATTTTATTGCACTGTGTCACACATTCATTTTCAAACTGAGAAAAGTCAGCATTATTACTATTTAATCAAGGGAAATCTACATTCAAGAATTTAACTCATTTGCATATTGCATTAAAGAAAATCCATTTTAATAATTAACTTTAATGTTTGTTGCAACAGAATTTATTTGTTCTATTTAGAAATATTATTTCTTATATAATTTTTTTTTTTTTTTTTTTTACATGGAGTTCACCACTTATCAAGGCCCAATGGCCACTCGGGGATAAGGGTTATTGTGTGTACAGTAATCAATGGGATAGTGTAGCAATAGTATTGGAGAATTGATAAGGTGTCATTACTTAGAGGGGGGGGCGGTTCATCAGGAATATATATAATATTCCTGCTTTAATATCCTGCTGGAAGTTTATATAATACATATAAATTGATTTATTATATTTTAAATTTAATAACCCCCCCTCCCCCTCCCCCGCCCTAAAAATAACAAAAATGAATTTTGTTTCAATAAAAAATAGTAGTGAGTGTCCATGCGGCCATAAAAAAAAAAAAAATTTGCCCGAGTAGACAGGCAGTCTCGAACCTGTAACACGAGAGAGGAAAAGAGAGAGGGAGAGAGAGAGAGATAGGGAGAGAGAGAGAGAGAGAGAGAGAGAGAGAGAGAGAGAGGGAGAGAGAGAAAGAGAGAGAAAAAGAGAGAGAGAGAGAGAGAGAGAGAGAGAGAGAGAGGGGAAAAGAGAGAGGGAGAGAAAGAGAGAGAGAGAGAGAAAGAGAGAGAGGGAGAAAGAGAAAGAGGGAGAGAGGGAGAGAGGGAGAGAGAGAAAGAGAGAGAAAGAGAAAGAGGGAGAGAGAGAAAGAGGGAGAGAGAGAAAGAGGGAGAAAGAGAGAGAGAGGGGGAGAGAGAGAGAGAGGGAGAGAGAGGGCCGCTTCTAGTCGAGAAAAGAATGCGATACTCACACACGTTTTAAGAAGGTGAAAAAAAAGCTAACGCACTAGCTGTCACAGCCACAACGACTTATGACATCACGATGGGTTAAAATAACGTTTTTTAAGCATACATACTATGTCTTAGACCTTCGGAGGGGGCCGCTGACGACCCGCTATGCACGCGTTTGGGGTGGCAGCAGAGTGAGATCCGCTCCGCGTGGAGCTGGGCGCCAGGTTCGAGTCATCTGAACAATTCGGAGTTCTCTCTGACCTGGCGATTGGCCCGAAATGCACTTCCACTCAACAACATACAATGCAGTTCCGGGTTTTTGGAGTCGCCTGATTGTCCCCGTTGTGGGACAACGACCGTAGAAACTACGGATCACGCTTTCTTCGATTGCCACAAACTCCACCAGTACTGGTCGTATGTCAGCGGAGTGACGGCTCGCATCGATCCTGAGCATCCTCGCCCAATTACTGTATCCAATGTTGTGGACAACGTGAGGCCGCCGTGGGACCGGGAAAGACAAATGGTCTACATTACGATCCTGGCCGTGGCGAGAATGGTGATTTGGACGTCGCGTCTGCAAGGTTGCCGGGGGGTGTTGTCTTTTTCTGATCAAGATCTGATCGCTTTCTTTAAACACCAACTACGGGTGAAGATCAGATGTGATAGAAGAAGGCTGCATCGCGCGGCATTTGACAGAAGATGGATACATATGGCAAGTCTGTGTGTACGAAGAGGAGCCAAATTTGAATACGTGTTCCCCGCCTCGGCGTGGAACGCGCAGTTCTGTAAAGTAAAATTAAACAAGTAGCCTCTCAGCTAGCTGAGTGTGTGTTCCATCCCTCCCCGATTAGGAAGCCTCCAAGATCCCCATCCCCTCTTACCTGCAATTTTTGTTTTCACCCCTTCCTCTAAATTTTACCCATCTTGGAGAAAAAGAAATACAAACTAACCTCCATCCCTTACCCACAAAAATTTTCTTTTCTCCATTCACCCCCATCTAGAGGGCATCCCCACCTAGAGACTGACCCGCAGAAGCGAGGTTCCTTTTACAAACCTAGTGGAACGGGCAGTCTATCAACTAGACGGGGTTGGGAGGGTCCTACTAATCACCTTTTGTTTTTTCTTCCCCCGCCCTCGACACAAATGAATTATTGTACCATTTTATTGTTATCTTTTTTGTTTTTACACGTCAATAAAAAATGTTTTAAAAATTGGGAGTTACTAGGACGTCCCCCAATATGAAAGGGTGAATGCGGTATTATGGTGAAAGAAGATACTAGCTGGAAGAAACTTTTGACTTTGTTTAGTTCTGGAGTGACAAGGATGACCAACGACCCCCAAAATCCCCCCTTTTGAGTTGGCCATGTGCCTAAGTTTTTTGTTCATCGTTGATTTTGACTGTATTTTTTAACATGAATAAAAGATTTAATATCTCAAAGTGTAGTATCTGTTCTTCAGATGCTGCACTTCTATTTCTTGTTCTCTTTCGGTGGAGGAGAAATCCTTCACGATTGAGACAATTTTTATTTTTGTACCTTTTCTCCACATTAAAAAACGACCCTGGTGTCTAACTCTGTCCCGTGGGGAGGCATAGTAAATAGGTACTATGTCTTAGAACTGTTTATAGATCATAATATGTACGATTTGCGAAGGGACACCATGTCTAGATTTATTTTGATCGACTTTTATAAAATTTGCGCTGTTTCATTGTGTCGTATGTTTGTTTGGCTTTTTAGTAAAGTGAAACTAAATTGAAACGATGTACCTTCCTCGGCTTTCGCGCCAGGGACGTCCAGAAAGCAAATCAGCTTTGATCAATGCGGTGAAAACCCGTCATATCAGACAATTGCTATTCATTTGGACACTCCCCTTTGTTATGGGGTGCTAGGCGTATGACTTGCAAAAATGTGGACGCAAAAAGTGACCCCTCCTTGCAAAAAAACTGCCCAGCTGACCAGCACGGAATTAATCTTTCTGGCCAGTTTTTAGACATTTTCCATCCAAGAGATTGATCTTTCTAATGATACCAATTTTGTCACGGTCCGATGCGTTTGTCCCAACGAAATAAAAAATCTTTTCACTCTGGCATTACTATTTTCAGTTTTTTTTTTTTCATTTTTATAAACATTTTACAAATAATTTGTTTGTTATTTTTTGTATTTTATGACCGATGCCATATAATGTCGTTTCATACAATGCTAAAACCAGCAAATTTGTAGATTTGCTATATGCGCAAATTTGCTAACATATTTCTTTTCTCTGAAGAAAAGAATTTTGCATTTTTTGAAACTCTGCAGAATAAGGATTTATTAATTATCTTTGTTTCATGTAAATTCTGTGGAAAAATAAATTTTACAGGAAAATTTTTGTGCTTCTTATTTTTTATTTTTATGCTTTTTTGTGACCCAGAGTGGAGGATCACTTAAAATATAAAAAAATAAAATATTAAATACAAAAAAATAAAATCGTTTTCATGCTTCAAAAAAAACCTTCATAATCTTGAAATCACTACTCTAGAAGCATACGTGGCTTTTAACATATACATATATATATATATATATATATATACTATCAGTTCAGCCTGGCTTTGCTCGGGCTCTATGTACTGTCCATAACTTTATGCGCATATGTATATATATATATATTAAAAAGTTTGACTCATGTCCAGGTAACCTACATCTAAAATTTCAAGTGTTTCGACCCAAAATTTGTGGAGGAGGTTGGTACCGTCTGCAAAGGTCAACTCTTTCAACTCTGACCTCTTGGCAGCCAAATTTTCGCCCAAAAACTGATTAAAAAGCTTACTGCATATCTGAATACCATTTATGTAAAATTGCAAATGTTTAGACACAAAATTGGCTGAATAGTTTGCTAGAGACCGCAAAGGTAAAATCTTTTGAACTTTGACCCCTTGGCAGACAAATTTTCGGCCAAAAACCGATTAAAAAGCTTACACTATCTCTGATTACACTTTATATAAAATTTCAAATCTTTAGACCAAAAATTGGCTGAGAGGTCAAATTTTTTAAATTTTGACACCAATTTTGACCCCTTAACATTTATTGTTTTGGGATCAGATCAAGTTAAAATATTTAATCCGTGTCCAAGGAACCTACATCTAAAATTTCAAGTGTTTAGACCCATAATTGGCGGAGAAGTTTTGTAGAGTTTTCAAAGGTCAAATCGTGTAACTTTGATCCCTTGACAGCTAAATTTCTGGCTGGAAACTGATTAAAAAGATTTTCCCAAATCTCGAGTCTGTAGACTGAAAATTGACAGAGTAATTTGGTAGGGAAATGTACACAGACATACAGACAATTTTACTTATATATATATATATAACGGTAATCTACAGACATGCATATTTCGGGGTCTTACCTCTTTTTCATGTAGCTTGACTGTTTCTAGGAATTGAACTTCAGACCATATTAATTTACGGTCTAGTGTGTATAGACAAACTAAATTATATAGAAATCAGTTAGTTACAACTTTTCAGAAAGTTTTACAAAAATCCAAGGCATCAATTTTTTTTAATGAGCACAAAAGTGTCAATTTTAGCCATTTTAACCCGAAAGGCACCCCTAGGGGAGGCAACTGGAGTTATCCCGGAAAATCCGTTCTGTTACTTTTTTACTACTACCATGTTTAATGTTTGTGCAAAATTTCAAAAAATTCCAAGGTCTAGTTATTGAGAAAAGTGCAGGCAGGCGAACGGAAATTTACAGGTCCACTTTCCTTTTGTCGGGGAACCAAAAATATTGCTTTATAACTTTATTCAACAACATTACTTCCAGCTTCTCGCCTAAAATTACAGAAGCCTAAACAGATATTTTCTTTTTTAATTTTCTTTTATAACGTGTGAATGATAAAAGTTGATTTATCTTATCTTACCTCTTCAGGAACAGCATCCTTCTCAACTTGGGTTACCTGATAGACATCGTGTCCCGCATCCAGACGATATGGTCCGCCAATCCCACCCAGACCAGCTGTGTCTCGTCCACCTGCAAAGAATGAAATAAGCTTTCAACCTTATTATAATTGATCCCTTGCATCTGTCCAGAAGCAAAGTTATGGAATGGCTTAAAGTTTAAAATCAACTCTCTTAAATGCCGAAATAAAATCTTCAGCTGTAGATGCAGAGATTGGCGTTCGGGCCAAGATCAAAGTGTAGTATGGCTTTCTAGGAAACTTTCCTTAAAGGGTAGAATTGAAATTTGTGCTACATACGTCTTTCCTCTCACCCTTTACCGACTGGCTGTACTTCCCCTACCTGCACAACACCTAAAAGCTCCTTGTCAAACTCTTGTCCTTGCTTCTTTGGGACAGAGGAAGACACTGGGTGAGCAGACAGGTCTGTATTCAACATCTGTGTGAGGGAGGCTTGGGAAGTGTCACTAAGATGCTGAGAGACTGATCTTCCAGAGCCACTATATGCAAGAGAATCAACCATGGCACACCACGGTTACTGCCGCCTTTTCTGACCTAGTTCTCGACCCCTCTATCGAGAGTCGTCGCAGGTTGCGGGGAGAATCTGCCTTCCTAAAAAAGTGCCAAGCCACGCTAAAACGACTATCAAGGTCCAATGACCTTGTGACTGCTATCCGTAGGGAGCTCCACAGGGATCTAGTGAGGGGGGGGGGGGCGACGACCCACTATGCACGCGTTTGGATTGGCAGCAGAGTGAGATTCGCTCCGCGTGGAGTTGGGTGCCAGGTTCGATTCATCTGAACAATTCAGAGTTTTCTCTGACCTGACAATTGGCCTGAAATGCACTTCCACGCAATAACATACAATGCAGTTCCGGGTTTTTGGAGTCGCCTGCTTGTCCCCGTTGCAAAACAACAGCCGTAGAAACGACTGATCACGCTTTCTTCAATTGCTGCAAACTCTGCCAGTACTGGTCGTATGTCAGCGAGGTGATGGCTCACATCGATCCCGAGCATCCTCGCCCGATTACATGTCATTGACAACGTGAGTTATTATATGTCATTGACAATGTGAGTCTACGGTGGGACAGGGAAAGACAAATGGTCTACATTACGATCCAGGCCGTGGCGAGAATGGTGGTTTGGACGTCGCGTCTGCAAGGTGGCCGGGGGGGTTGTCTTTTTCAGATCAGGATCTGATTGCTTTCTTTAAACACCAACTATGGGTGAAGATCATATGTGATAGAAGAAGGCTGCATCATGCGGCATTCGACAGAAAATGGATACATGTAGCAAGCCTATGTGTACGAAAAGGAGCCAAATTTGAATACGTGTTCCCCGCCAGGGGGTCTATCAACTAGACGGTGTTGGGATGGTCCTACTAACCACTTTTGTATTTTTTCTTTCCCAGCCTTCGACACAAATGAATTATTGTATCATCATTATTATCTTTGTTTTTACACGTAAATAAAAAATGTTTTAAACAATTGGGTTCTAAGTAGACGTTTCCCAATAGTAAAGGGTGAATGCAGTATTATGGTGAAAGAAGATACTAGCTAAGAGACACTTTTGTTTAGTTCTGGAGTGACAAGGATGACCAACGACCTCCATTTTTCCCCCATTTTCTTATTCAGTTTGAACTTACATTGTAATTTTAGCTTGAATAAAGCATTTAATAGATCAAAGTGGAGTATCTGTTCTTATGCTGCAATTCATTTTTTGGTCTTAGTTAATGGGGGGAAAATCCTTCATGACTGATCTATTTTTTTTATTTTAGTTATGAACCAGAGTTCCTCTTTTTGGGGAGCTGGTTTCTCCCTCACATTACCAACCGACTTTGTGTCTAACTCTGCCCTCATAGAAAGGCAATTAAAAAAAAAAATTTTTTTTTTAAATTTACAAAATTAAAAACAATTTTCCAACAAAAGTTCTGAATTTTAATTTTCCTTTGATAAGTTCCAATAACTGACTTAACTCTACATACAGGGTGGAGCCATAAAACTGTCGCCCTAAAAAAGATGACATGATTCCATTTCTGTTTGATGAAAACCGGTTTTCTTTTTTGTTTTTCTATTAGTTGATCGGTTGTGTACAAATTCCAAGAGCAATAGGAGCCTTGTATCATGCCTGAAAGTGACACAATGTTCAACAAGTGAGATCGGAGATGTGACGCTGTACAACGCATGCTCTTCACCGAGCCAAGCAACGGTTCTGTATGAAATTATTATAGTAACAATACGCATATATATACAGGGTGTCCACAAAGTCTGGCTACATAATGTCATTATGTAGCCAGACTTTGTGGACACCCTGTATGTATATATATATATATATATATATATATATATATATATATATATATATATATATATACACACACGTGTGTGGGTGTGAGTGTGTGTATATATATATATATATATATATATATACAGGGTGTCTACATAAAGTAGCCAGACTTTGGAAGCGTCCTGTAGATTATGTATCCAGACAGTGTGAGCAACTATATATATATATACAGGGTGCCCACAAAGTCTGGCTACATAATCTACAGGATGCTTCCACAAAATCTGGTTACATAATGACATAATGTAGCCAGACTTTGTGGACACCCTGTATATATATATATATATATATATATATATATATATATATACACAGAGTGCCCACAAAGTCTGGCTACATAATGATATAATGTAGCCAGACTTTGTGGACACCCTGTATGTATATATATATATATATATATATATATATATATATATATATATATATATATATATGCATATTCGGGAAAACCAATGTAAAATTAATTCCCCAAACACAACAGTTTTGCAGCCCTTGTATGCCTCTTATGAAGGTTAAAATCAAAATACAATGCTAATAAACCTTATGCCTAAAATCCTTCTTCAAATTTTGATTCAAATGCATTATATGATTTTAATTTCAGAAAATGTCAAAAATGTAAAGCTAAAGGCGGTCTTAAGAAGAACTTTCAATTCAAGGTATTTAATTGATCTCTGTTGAATATGCATCAAATTTAATCCGGCATAAAACTAAATTTAACTAAATATAGCCCATATTATGAGCCATTACACCTTTGGGGGCAAACAAAATTAAAAATGAAATTTTTTTAAAAATAAAAATCTGCCTTCTTACCTGTTCCACCTGCCCAGGTGTTCCCGCCAACATGGGGCATGTTATCCAGATCAATCTTGCCATGTTTCGGGCCTTCCGCTTCTTTCCCGCTCTCTCGTTCATAATTGATCTGTATAAAAACAAACAAATCAGAAAAATATTTCTTCCAGCTAAGACAACTGTTAAAGTGGAGACATTTTATTTGGACTATTCTCATCTCAGTTGTTATTCTCCAAACATTTTAGCCAATATAACGTCGAACATTCTTCAGTGGAATTCATAATATATCATTCATACTAAAGAATAACGCTTACACCTCCAGAAAAATGTTACTTAGCACTTTTATCCATTACACCATAGATTATTTGTAATGAAGCAGTGCGCTCTTATAGTAACATAGCGCATATAGGTGCATGTGAAAATAAAAACAGCAGCAGCCGCAGGATAGCTGGCTGGCGAAAATATTACCTGCAACAACACTGGTATCAACACTTAATTGCGCTCGCCTAAATTCATACTAGTTAACATAATCGCCACTTACTGGTGTAAGGTGCCAATATATAACATACTAACAATGAGACCCAACGTTGTTCAGGATTGAATGAGGATCAACGAATCATAATGTAATCTATATATTAATACGATAGCGTGCATGTATTTTTTCTGTGTCACGCTTACATCTGGGTCATAAATAATTTTACAAAAATTCTTCATAAGTTTTGGTTTCGGTTATAGCTGATGACACTTAAGTCATCTATTTTTTTCTTATAAATAATTTTATCAAGAATTTTTCATAAGTTTTGGTTTCGGATTCGATTATGGCCAAAGAACTTGAGTTATAATATGTATAAAATAAAATAAAAATAAAATAAAAATTACAATTAAATTTACCAAAATGATCCAAAATCGTAAAATTAAAGTATATTATAAATATTAAAGAATTAATATTTATAAAGTAATCTCAACCAGATGTAAAAGCTCAATAAAACCAAATAGGAGATAGAGCTTATAATAAGAGCAAACAGTCAATAAAACATGTTAAAAAACACTTTGAAAAAGAGTTAAAAACATATTTAATCTGAAAAGGAAACATTTGATAAGTGGATAGTCCTTAATCCACGGAGTTTCGAAGAAATACTTTCCTTTTCATCAAAGGGTAGGAATTAGCAAAATGCAGGATCGGATTTTGCATACAAAAGTATTTGATGAAACTGCAAGTAAGTCAAAGATCTTACTTGATAACAAAAAGTGAAGCAGAGGGAATATGGTGAAGAAAAAGGTGATTACACGTGAATGGATAGTCTGGTGAAAGGTAAATAATCCAGTGACGGTAAAATCCAAAAATATAACTCCAAGAAAATTAATTGAATTTCCATTTGCACAAGTAAAACCCAAGGAAATCACGTAATTGGAAAATGGTCCAAAATAATCCAAAAGGCCGAAATCCATGGAATAATTCACAAATATGTACAAGGAAAAGGGGAAAAATTCCAATAATATTAATAAAAGAAAAATAAGATATGCTTTTCACATGGCTGCCGAGACATAATGTATGTATATATATATATATATATATATATATATATATATATATATATATATATATATATACATTGCTTTTGCAAAAACAAAAACAAATAACATCTGTATATATATATATATATTATATAGTTTTTTTTTCGGTTTTGATTTAAATTAATGCAGTCACATGGATATATTTTTTTATTTTTGAAATCGCACCATTATAATATATAAAAATCGATGGAACATTAACTCTATAATAAATCTGCAAGAACTAAAATATCATATTTAAACATACTTTATGCCTGGGCTTTGCCGGGTGTTCATGCTAGCTTAGATAAATACTTTTGCAGTTTTAACAAAAAAAGCTACAATAATATCAGAGCATTTCCATTTACACTGAACATCTACAGAATGCCAACATCACTATATTACATATGAACTAGTCCCCTGTGGAATTTCCACAGGTCCCACTAGTCTAAATAAATTAAATAAATTTAGAGAATTTTCACACATTTAAGCTTCTATTATTTTGATTAATCGGACAATTATTCTCATGTTGGGTGTTATTAGCAACATTAGAATTTTTAATTAGGGGGATTACAGCGTTATTAAATTATATGTCGTCCCAGTATAGAATTTAATCACATTTGGATCCTCGTAATTACAAATTCACAGGAGAAAAAGGAGAAATAACAAAAAAAAAATGTCCTGCCCAAGGAAGGCAAGTTCAAAAAAAACTTTTTTACTTGGCGTTGTCTCCCTTGCAGTGTGTGTGTGTGTGTGTGTGTGTGTGTGTGTGTGTGTGTGTGTGTGTGTGTGTGTGTGTGTGTGTTTGTGTGTGTGTTTGTGTGTGTGTGTTTGTGTGTGTTTGTGTGTGTGTGTGTGTTTGTGTGTGTGTGTGTGTGTGTTTGTGTGTGTGTGTGTGTGTGTGTGTTTGTGTGTGTGTGTGTGTGTTTGTGTGTGTGTGTGCGTGTGTGTGTGTGTGCGTGTGTGTGTGTGTTTGTGTGTGTGTTTGTGTTTGTGTTTGTGTGTGTTTGTGTTTGTGTGTGTGTGTGTTTGTGTGTGTGTTTGTGTGTGTGTGTGTTTGTGTGTGTGTTTGTGTGTGTGTGTGTGTTTGTGTTTGTGTGTTTGTGTTTGTATGTGTGTGTGTGTTTGTGTGTTTGTGTGTGTGTGTGTTTGTGTGTGTGTTTGTGTTTGTTTTTAAATAAAAATACACTTGGTTATCGATCCTCTGTTTCGTAAAACTCGTTTTTTCACTAATATTGACAATTAACACAGATATCCTGAAAATCTGAGTCATAGGAAAATCCTAAAAAAATATCTTAGGGACCCCTGAAGATTGAACTTTCTTTATGATCTACGGACCCAGCCTCAAACCCACGGTTCAAATTCTTGCAAATCTTAACAGAGGAAAAGGAAACATACTCAACACCCGAAGAAGGTCGCAGGATACAGCGACTGAAATGTATAATAATAATAATATATAAAAAAGAAATAAAAATGACAACCAAGATGAGAATAATTGTTCGATTAATCAAAATAATACAAACATTCACATATCCTCTCAAAAATTCAGAATTGCTTTAAGTTTCTATATAATTCTACATAACAGTTGTAGTAATGAATAGGGCTGTGACAACAGCATATTCTTTTCATTGTTTTGACTCTTGAGTATATATCCGTTAATATCTCGTATGTTTCTATCTAGACTGATGTCGTTATCAGTTGATTAACTTCGAGAGTCAGAAGAATGAAAAGAATATGCTGTTGTCACATCCCTAATTCTGAATGGTGATATTTACAACTAGAAATAAAATAGGTTTAAAGTTCCCAAAATTCGTACTGCGGTGGTTAGAGTACTTAGAAAAATCAATTGTAAAAGTGATATTCTCCTGAAGGTTGAAGGTTCAATCCTCAGTGTGGGCGACAGAAAAATACAATTGTGAATTATTTAGGACCTCTTTCTAGTCATGGCTGACAGAACATGAGCATGCTACCCCCATGAAGTAAATAAAGAGTTCAGTTCAAAATTCAGTCCAAATTCCAGAGTTCAACAAGATATGCCTGAAGAAGGCCGGAGGTTACATCTACTGAAATGTTGTGAAAATGACACTCAAGATAAGAACAATAGTCCAAAGAATAATACAGACTTCATTTGGATGAAAAAAAAATTCTCCGAGAAAAATTTTGAGATCAAAAAGAAAATTATTTAGGACCTCTATCCAGCCATGGCTGACAGAATAAGAACATACTACCCTATGAAGTAAATAAAGGTTTCAGTTTAAAATTCAGTCCAAATTCCCAAGTTTGACAGAAACATTCCTGAGTTCAACAAGATACACCTGAAGAAGGCTGGAGGTTACATCTACCGAAACGTTTTGAAAATGACACTTAAGATGAGAACAGTAGTCCAATGAACCCAAATAATACGAAATGGGTGAAAAAAAAAATTTCTCTGAGAAAAATTTGGAGATCCAAAAATAAATGGGCCCCTTCTTGTGGACCACCCTGTATTTACTTACTTGCAATGGACGTGTGTCTTCGTAGCCAATCATATTTCTCCATTCCTGAAGAGAGCGTTCTAAATGTATGAGCGACGTCTCCCACAACTGAACACAGCCAGCAGAGTCAACCGTGACAAGACCATCATTACTTAAACTGGCCAGAAAAAAATTGGGTTTGTTTGGCTGCATCAACCAGAAAGCAAACGATGGATTGCGATCAGAACTGCAACAAAAGAGAAATTCTTTTAAAAGTTAATCTTCCGTGTGTCTGTGTGTGTGTGTTAATGTTAGTGTTAGTATGTGTGTGTTAGTGTGTGTGTGCGTTAATGTTAGTGTTAGTATGTGTGTGTGCATGTGTTAGTGTGTGTGGGTTAATGTTAGTGTTAGTATGTGTGTTAGTGTATGTGTGTGTTAATGTTAGTGTTAGTATGTGTGTGTGCATGTGTTAGTGTGTGTGTGTTAATGTTAGTGTTAGTATGTGTGTGTTAGTGTGTGTGTTAGTGTGTGTGTGTGTTAATGTTAGTGTTAGTATGTGTGTGTGCATGTGTTAGTGTGTGTGTGTTAATGTTAGTGTTAGTATGTGTGTGTTAGTGTGTGTGTTAGTGTGTGTGTGTGTGTTAATGTTAGTGTTAGTATGTGTGTGTGCATGTGTTAGTGTGTGTGTGTTAATGTTAGTGTTAGTATGTGTGTGTGCATTTTTTTGTATGATGGGGTGGAGGAAACAGAAACTATGTCAAACATCACACAACTTAACTTCCTCGCACATGTCAATTGCAGTTTATAAACGTTAACTTAAGACACTTATCACTTCCTCTCCTCTCGTGGCCGAGATGGTTAGGTCTCGGCTTTTTTTTCCGTTTCGTTTCCACCTTCGCGTCAAGGCTTCAGGGTTCAAGCCTACCTTCCTACTAAAACATTTTTTTTATACCTCCAAACACCCGGCCAACGTTTTTTTTTTAAACAGGGTTGTTTTGATCTATCCTCCCCCCAACATACACACCTCCAAACACCCGGGCAATGCTGGGCAACCCCCACCCCCGCTAATCTATCATATAAAGGACAGATGTCTGTTAGTGTTAACCTATGTATGTGTGTTTGTATGTCTGGCTAAAACTTTCGAAATCCAAATCGGATAAGTATGATTTTTATACTGTCTTAAAGGACTCAAACGCATAATATGTCAAACAAAATATCTATTTTTATCTTCCGTAGTGACCGCAAATGGCAGGGGGATCACGTAAAATCATCTCTTACTAAAAGATTTCAACCACTTCACCTCTCGGATACATGAAGTACATAAATTTGAAAAGTCATAAACATAGATTTGAAATCAGGATTAAAGGTCAGACCCAGGATCTTGTCAAAACAGAGCCCCCCCCCCCAAGATGAGAGCTATTCATTTCGACTGATGCCGGACGGGGATCAGAGCATTGATAATGTAAAGATAAAGAAAGAAGCTTGGTTTTAGATGAATTAAAATTAACCAGCCACCTCTTTCCCCATTGCACCACGTGATCAAGATCAGAGGAGAGAAAATCAGAGAGAACTTGGTCGTTTACGACCTTATAAGTGTTGTCATAGATAGTGTCGTCAACGTAAATGGCTACGAATGATCTTAGGATGTGATTTGGGAGATCATTGTTGTAGAACAGGAGGAGAGTTGGGCCCAGGATGGACTTACTACTACATAATATATTATATCATTTCCACACACACATCCATCCATCGAGCACGGCCGTAGCCAAGATTGAACTCACTACACAAGTTTGTAGTGTAATTCAAATCTTGTCGGTAGTACTTGATGCTTCGCCAGGGTTATCAAGGGTGTTTTTTATCGTGACTACCATGGCTTAAGAGAGGCCCATCTACCCTCGAGAGAAGGATAGACCATGCCAGTTTCTCAACCTGGTATTTTACCCTGTGGTAATATTTTTCCCTCACGGCACACACACATATATATATATATATATATATATATATATATATATATATATATTTATATATATATATATATATATATAATCTATTATTTAATTAATATTTTAATATTTTAGTCAATTGTTGCTATATTCTATTAAATTATTATTAGGAGATCATTGTCGCCCAACATATTCGCTGCTTCTTTGAGTTATCTAGTAAATATACCCAGTGAATCAAGGAGATTTTTAAAATTCCGGTTGCTGCTAGAATTACTGGAATGTTTCCTCCCCCCATCCCCAATATAATTGGAAGAAGCTGAAAATCTCTAAAAGTTCTGAATTAGTGTCTTTGATAACTTAGAGTTAGGAAGCAGGGGGGGGGGGAGATATTCAGAACAACTTCCACTGTCTTCCCCACTAAATCTATCTATATATTTATAAAAGTGAACGGTGTGTGTGTGTGTGTGTGTGTATGTACATTTCCCTATGCAATAACTCTATCAATTTTAATATTTGATATACAGGGTACTGAGATTTGGGAAAATCTTTGTGATCGGTTTTCAGCCAGAAATTTGGTTGTTAAGGGGTCAAGGTTCAACGATTTGACTTTTGAGAACTCTAACAAACTCCTCCGACAATTTTGGGTTTAAACACTTGAAATTTTAGATATAGATTCCTTGGATATGGATCTAACTTAATAACTTGATTTGAGCTTAAAACAATAAATTTTAAGGGGTCATAATAGGGGTCAAAGTTTAAAAAATTTGACCTCTGCGGTCTCTACCAAACTACTCAAACAATTTCTGGTCTAAACATTTGAAATTTTACGTAAAGGGTATTCAGAGATAGGGCAAGCTTTTTAATCGGTTTGGGTCGAAAATTTTTAGTTACCAATATATAAATGTATATATGCATGTATGTTTGCATGTGTGCCTAAAACTTTCGACAGAGGCGATGGATTTTACAAAGATCAGTATTGTTTTAAAGTTAGACCTTTCATACGACAAATATCGAAAAATTGGCTAAAAACATTAATATCTTCACCTTCAACTAGGCATTTTTCTACAGGGGGGGGGGGGAGTCGCTTTTTCCGCTTATTTTTTAAAGTTATCCTCTCCTTTTGATTGTCAAGCCTAAATTTAACCATAAGTCACTTCAGGTTTCAGGTTTGGCGGTGGTCATAACCGCAAAGACGTCAAGCTTTTTTCCCCGTTCTTTTCCTCCTTCGCAGTACGGGTTCGAGCCTGCCTTCCTACTACCATTTTTTTTTTCTCAACATACACATCCAAACACCCGAGCAACGCCGGGCTGAAATGCTAGTATATATATATAAAAATGAAATTGCCCGAGTGTCTGTCTGTGTGTGTACATTTTCCTACCAAATAAATCCATCAATTTCAGTCTACAGACTCGAGATTTGACATAAGGGGTACTGAGATTTGGGAAAATCTTTTTAACTGGCTATCGGACAGAAATTTTTCTGTCAAGGGGTCAAAGTTCAACGATTTAATCTTTGAAAACTCTACCAAACTCCTCCACTAATTTTTGGTCTAAACACTTGAAATTTTAGATGTAGGTTCCTAGGACATGGATCAAACATTCTAATTTGATTTGATCTCAAAACAATAAATGTTAAGGGGTCAAAGCATAAAAAAATTTGATCTCTCAGCCAATCTTTGGTCTAAACATTTGAAATTTCACATAAAGTGTATTCAGAGATAGTGCAAGCTTTTAAATCGGTTTTTGGCCGAAAATTTTGCTACCAAGGGGTCAAAGTTCAAAAGATTTTACCTTTGCAATCTCTAGCAAACTATTCAGCCAATTTTTGGTCTAAACGTTTGAAATTTTATATAAAGAGTATTCAGACATGCAGCAAGCTTTTTAAATCAGCTTTTGGGCCAAAGATTTGGCTACCAAGAGGTCAAAGTTGAAAGAGTTGACCTTTACAGGCTCTATCAAACTCCTCTGCCAATTTTGGGTCTAAACATTTGAAATTTTAGATGTAGGTTACCTGGATATGAATCAAACATTTTAATATATATATATACATATGCACATAAAGTTATGAACAGTACATAATGCCGAAACAAAAGTGGGCTGAACTGTTAGTTTTAGATAAGAATACACTTTCAGATTTTATGTCGATTATCCAATTTTCTCGATTCTTCTCTACTATTTGGTATAGTGCTAGTTATGGTTCGTTTGGTTAGAGGGGGGGAGTTGATTTACGATTAAATAGTTTCAGTTTTCTTGGTTCCATGTGGTGTTTCTCCATCATTCTGTTTCACTTGTGTTGCTGTTTCCATGTGTATTAGTTTCCACATTCAATATTCTTAATATTTCAGCCATTTTAATTAGTTGTATCCTTTAATAAAAATGGCTGAATCATCATCATTATCATAATTATTATTATTAAATAAATAGAAAAAAACGGCAGCAGTTTTTTTTGTTTGTTTTTATTTCTCTTCTTTTGTTTTTGCTAATTTTTTTTTCATCAATTTATGATGATTGACTGTTAGTAATGGAACATTTAGTATTTTTTTTTAAATTTTATTTTCACACAAAAATATTGGGTACAATATAATAATCAATAGAGAATTGGCTCTATGATAATAAATATGTAATCTGCATAAATTAAAATATCATATACAAGCGTATTTTATGACTTGGCTACACCAAGAGGCCTGCTAGTTTACCTATATATATATATATATATATATATATATATATATATATTAAGTAATGTGATTTATAATTTAAAATTTAAAAATCAAATTATAATTAAATTAAAAATCCGTTTCATAAGAAACGGATTTTTAATTTAATTAAAATTTGATTTTTAAATTTTAAATTATCAATCACATTACTAAATATTAAATTAGCTCTAGGACATTTAACTATCGAGCTTATTATATATCTAAATTACAACGAGCACTTTCTATTTCCTGTATTTTAATTAAACTAGTAATTTCACTGTTACATTAAAATACACTCAGCTCTTTTGACTATTGTTCTAATCTCCTTTAAATATATATATATATATATATATATATATATATATATATATATATATATATATATATATATATATAGATGTTATTTTATTTGTTTTTGCGATACATTTTGAATTATTTATACGAAAGTCCATTTTTACTTTTTATGCGAGTTGGGAATAATTTTCCCTTTGATCAATTTGGTACCCCCAAATAGGGAACGGCATATATATTGTTTTTTAAATATAATTATCCATTGACACGTGTTTCGCTATCTATGACTACTCAGTGGTTGAATCTAGCGAGATTCGAAATCGGGACCTCATGGTAAGAAGCCTAAGCTCTTACCACTGGACCATCTCACAGCAAAGATACCTGCGCTTCGCAGGGGGTGGAGGAGAGTGATCTGATTCAAATTCATAAAGAGGTTGGTAGACACAATGATAGTGGACCTCAGGATGGTGGCAAATCCAAACTTGGTGTGCACCATCCCAAGGCGGGGGAGTTTATGAAGAGTTACATCAAATATGACTTCGACCTTGACCTTGGAAAATAATGTGCGCCATCCCTAGATTGAAGACCATCATCATGTCAGGTTTGGTCATCATCGGTCGAGTGGTGTGGGTTGTAGGAGAGTACATATACATAGGCTTCGACTTTGACCTTTGACCTTAACCTTAAATGGTGCACCATCCCTAAGTGGGCACCATCATCATGCCAGGTTTGGTCATGATCAGTCCAGTGGTGTGGGTTGTAGGAGAGCTGGACACACTGACACACACACGAACGTTACTACTGAGAGAGAGAGAGAAAGAGAAAGTTCCCTATAGACTCCGAAACGGCTGGATTGATTTTTATGAAATTTCACACAAATGAATATTACGTGCCTGGCAGTATTCTTAGATAAATTTTTGTGTTGAAATGTCTTCGATAAGTATCAAAAATCAATAATCAAAAAACATATATATATATATATATATATATATATATATATATATATATATATATATATATACTATTATATAAAAGGAACTTTGTGTGTGTGTGTGTGCATGTGTGTGTGTGTAAGAGAGAGAGAGAGAGAGAAAGTCCCCTATGGACTCCAAAATGGCTGGATCGATTTTTATGAAATTTCACACAAATGTATTTTATGTGCCTGGTAGTATTCTTACATAAATTTTTGAGTCGGAAGGTCTTTGATAAGTATCAAAAATCAATAATCCAAAAACATCTGATGAAAGAAGAAGGCGACTTTCACCAAAGTTAACGCCTTATACAGTGGAACATCATAAATGTATTTGAGAAGTTTTATTACCACAAAAGCAGTGAGGCCAGGCATATAAAAATCAACAGTAGGTTCCTTGATATAGCATTATGACACATTCGAAATAAACGTTTCTATTTAAACCACAATCGAACCATGATACTTGACTTTTGCATTTTAAACTTTAATTCAAACCATTATATATAAAAAATAATTTTATAAAATCAGCAGTAGGTTCTCTACAGTGCAATGTAAACTACATTCACTACTAGTCACTGCAGGGAGGGATGTGAAGCTTATGTTTAGTGCATTGCAATGGCTCTCCAACAGAGTAGGCAATGAATCGATTTGATTGAAAAATGGGCGTTTTTACACATTTCGACAACAATAAAAATATAGGAGCGTGAAACATTTGTTGATAATCATTCAATCCCGGGCAACATCAGATCTCCCTGTTAGTATATATACATAAAGAATCGAATCATATGATTTCTCATTTGTGTTCATCACAGCTTAGAATTTGTAAACTGGACATTACCTTGGGACTCGGATATAGCGCTTTTTTCGATTTACCAAATCGATCACCTCTAAGAAGGCGGAAGCATTAAGAAGTTCATCTCCTGAAATTAAAAAATAAATAAATAAATAATAATAAAACATTGAATTTATTGCGGCAAAAAAATTAAATTTTATTAGAAATATTTTAGAAATAATAATTCTTAGTGGTTTTTTTTTTGGTTTTTTTTAATATTTTCTTATTTTCATTTTTAACTAAAATTAAAACTTTAGTACGAAACTGCAGACATATGGATTTAAGCCACTCCGAATTGCTTATACACTTGAAGAAGATCGGGGATTAAATCAGGCAAAAATTTATGCAATTAACACTCAAGATGAGAACATTTATTATCGGTACTTTCCAACAATGCATTGCATATTTTTCTTTAAAACGTCTCTTATTTGGTCATGTAGTTAATAATACGCTGGCATCTCGGCATTCGCTTAAAAGTCTCTCACCGCCACCATAGGGCCACACGTCCATCAAAACATGGAACCAAGAAAACTGAAACTGTATAATCCTAAATTAACTCCTAGCACACACACACACACACGAAAAAAAATGTAATGCCGGCATCAACTGGCACCATACCAAATAGTTAAGATAGTAAAGAAGAGTCAAGGAGGATAGAAAGACCGAGGAGAGAAAGCACCAATCAGACCTCCACTGGATGAGTGCAAAGAGAACTGAGACCTTTAGGAGGTTTATTGCCACCCAAATTCCAGTGATGACAAATGGTCATTGTTAGTGAGCATTAAATGGCAAGTGGCTGTTGCGATAGTGCAAATTCATTTGCAAAGGTTATCGAAAGAAAAAGAGTGTACTGGAAATCTGGGAAGACTTGTTGTCACCCGGACTCCAGGGAACACCACCGGTTATTTTCAGCGAGCAATTTTTGATGATGACCTGTGTGAGAACTCCTAGTGAGTACATAATATCTGTCTGTCCGTTTTACTTTTTCTTGGAAACTATTGAACTGATCTGACTGAAATTTTGTATGGACCTTTGCTATGATGAGGTGCAGCGAACTAAGTATTATGGTAGCCATTTGATGCACAGTTTAAAAAATAATTATATGGATTAGTATTTAAAGCAAAATGAACACAAATTTGACGATATTTAATCATCAATTTGGCATAAAGCACTCATTCTAAGTTAGGCCCGTTTTTAACGTGTGAAAATCTCAAATTATTATTTTGGTTTTTTTTCTTTATTGTAGCGAAATTCAAAGATTGAAATATTGAATTTCAAGTGGAATCAATGGTATGTACTGAATTTTTTTTTTCTTTTACAAGGTAGTCACCACTTATCAAGGCCCGGAAGCCACTAATGGATAAGGGTTATTGTAAGTACAGTATGTTAGAGTGTCTACTTAAGGGGGCGGTTCATCAGGAATTTGTTTAGGTTAGACTTGAAGACTTCCAAGTTGTAGTCAGGAGGGAAGCAGGCAGACGGAACAGAGTTCCACGGGCGTGCAGTTCTAAGAAAGAAGCTTTGTTCATGGAATCTACGTTTTGATTTAGGCATAGATAAAGAGTGGGGAAAGTTTTTCACGGTGGATTCAGCTAGACGAGTGTGTTTTGTAAAAGATTGGCGAGGGGGCACCAGAGATTGGAGTTCAGACGAGCACTTGCCATGGAAATAATGATAAAACAAAGATAGGCTTGCAACGTCTCTTCTGTGGGAGAGAGGTTGCAGGGAAGAGAAAAGGGCATCCCTCACTAAGCCACAAAGTCTATTTTGTACTCTGTCAAGGCAGGATAGGTTGTTTTTAGCAGCTCCTGCCCAGATATGGCAGAAGTATTCCATCCTTGGACGTACTTGGCTTTTATATAGATAGAGAATTGCATCAGTAGTGAGATATCTTCTGGAGCGGTAGAAGGATCCCACCATCTTTCCAGTGACCTTGGCAACAGACTTGATGTACGTGTTCCATTTTAGATCAGGAGTGAAGGTCAAGCCCAGAAGTTTGTCAAAACATGGGGCTTCTCCTAGAAAAGAGCGATCCTTCACAATTGATGCCAGATGGGGATCAGAGCGTTGATGATGTAAAGATAGGAGCTTCGTTTTAGATGCATTAAAAGTAACCAGCCACGTCTTCCCCCACTGAACCACTCGTTCGAGATCAGAGGAGAGAGAATCAGAAAGAGCTTTGTCATTTACAGCCTTTGATGTGTTGCTGTAGATGGTTGTGTCATCAGCATAGATGTCAACGAATGATTTAAGTATGTGTTTAAGGAGATCATTGATGTAGATCAGGAAGAGAGTTGCGCCCAGGATGGACCCTTGAGGGACTCCAGCATTAATACTGCAGGCCTCTGATTTTTGTCCATCGACCACTACTCTTATTAGCCTATCAGAGAGAAATGATTTAATGATAGAGCGAATATTTCCAGTTATACCATAGCTGGAGATCTTGTGAAGTAGGCCTTTATGCCATACCTTATCGAAGGCCTTTGATATGTCAAGAGCAATTGCCCTGAAAAGGAAGCCTTTGTCAAGAGATTCACTAATCCTATGAGATATAACTGTTAGCACATCTGCGGTAGATCTTGCAGAACGGAAACCATATTGCGTGTCACTAAGAAGGTTATTTCTGCTGAGGTGGTTGACTATTTCTCTATTTAATATGGATTCCAGCAACTTACTCATAACACACAGGAGACTTATTGGTTTGTACTGAGAGGGAGATGACTTATCACCTGAATTCTTAAATACAGGGCATACTGATGAGGTTTTCCAAGGTGTTGGAAAGCATTTCTCCTTAAGACAACATTTAAACAGTTTCGTAAGTATGGAAACAAGTTCTGATTGAAACTTTTTTAACACTATAATTGGGATACCGTCAGGGCCAGTAGCTTTACTGGAATCAAGGTTCTTGATTAGCTTGGCGACTTCATGCACAGATATTTGTATGTTACCTAGCATGTTCTGTGTTATAGGAGGAAATATGGGGAGTTGATGGCCTTCGTCGCATAGGGTAGAATTAGCTGCAAAGTTCTTGGCAAATAGTCTGGCCTTGTCTGATGCTGACGAGATGACCTCTGGTCCGTTTATAATGGTTGGGATAGAACGCACACTTCTGTTCAGGATCCTATTTGTTATTTGCCAAAACTGGTGGGATCAAAGCCGCTGATCAGCTACTTTGGATTTAACAGACTGGGCATATAGCTCTCTTGCATTTTTTATTACTCTTTTACAGTGGTTGCTGGCGTTCCTGAAAGCAGCTTTAGTCTCAGTACATCTATTACGTTGGTAGCTATGGAAAAAGTGATTTCTGTGCGCGATGGCAGCAGCACATTTTGGGGAGAACCATGGCTGGCTGGTTGGTTTTTGTTGGAATTTTTTAGATGGTATGAATCGGTTTATGCCTACAATTAACCATTCGGTCTTTTCTGAAAACTGAAAATCTTAGGCCAATTTAACAAAACTCAATTTTCGATAATTGTCTTCAAAAACTGTTTTCATTAATAAGTAGCATTCAACCTTATCGTTTTTCATAATTTTTGGATATGTTCGTTACTGTGACATGACAATTCAGTAGATAACATTGGTTGTTTCACTTGAAATTCAATATTTCAATTTTTGAATTTTGCGACAATTACGAAAAAGAACCATTATTATTTTATTACTATTTTGATTATTACTATAATTAATATATAAATTTATTATTATTATTTAATATTTTTAAATTATTCTATTACTATCATTTAATTATTCATTATTATTATTATTATGATTATTATTATATTATAATAATATATAATTTTATTATTATTATTATTATTTTTGAATTATTTTATTATCATTTTAATTATTCATTAAGATTATCTTATTATTATTGTTTTTATTAGTTAATAATATTTTTTTTTAATAATTTTATCATTATTTATTATTATTTGTAGTAGTAGTAGTAGTGATAACATGTTCCATGTTTTTTTTTAAAGCTTGCAAAGGACTTACTTGTTATTTCAGCAGATTTGGGAACTTTCTCCGTTTCAATCGCCCGAACAATTTGACCGGACTCTTGGAGAATCACAACCGGATCAACTGGATTGGATGCAGTCTTGGACGGATTCACAATGGAGCTAATGGATCCATCACTTTGACCATCTCGAGGGATCACGTATATTTCATTCTGAGAATACTGCAATAGATCAAAATTGTATGCGCGCTTACCATTATTGACAAACAAGAAAAAGTACCCGTCCCAGGACGAGTGAAATTACTTCCCTCGGATCAGAACAGTTTTACACCACTTTTATGTCGCCTTAGAAAGATTTTTTTTTATTCAATTTTCACCCCAAACAAGGCGCAGTGCCACTTTGAAGCAGGGGGCTACTATTAGGGACTTAATTATTAGCGGGGTATTTATGAAGGGAGAAGAGTAGAAAGATGTTTGTTAACATTACACTTGAACTTCTGCATATCATTGCAGTTGGGAAAGCAGAATCCCGGAAGGGAGTTCCAAAGACCTGCAGTTCTGGGGAAGAAACTATTGGAGTAAAACGCTTTCTTGCACCTAGGGATCTCTACTGTAAAGGGATGAGACTTAGTAGCTTGTCGGGTTTGTCGGGGGTAGTTACGTCGGGGAGGTACAAGTGTTTGCAGTTCGTCAGAGCATTCACCATTAAAGTATTTGTAGAACAGGCAGAGGGATGCAACATCTCGTCGATTGGACAGAGGCTGAAGCCTAGATGACAGTTCAGGACCTATCAGGTTGGCGACTCTTTTTTGAACCCTGTCCAGGAGCGAGAGACAAGCAGCAGATGCACCAGCCCAGATGTGACAACAGTACTCCATACATGGGCGAATGGTTGCCTTATAGAGGTATCAAGATACAAGGAGCCTTCAATAAGTTTCCAGACGTTTTTCGTCTGGCACTAGTACTGATAGTACACACATGACAATAGAGTCCCCTTTAAAGTAATCTCCTCCAGCTGTAATGCACTTGTTTTACCGTTGTTATATGATAGCCGGGCAACAACGGTTAGAAAATAATTATTCAGAATCGAGTTTATATATCCATTAAACTGTTTAATATCTATTTTTCTCTAGCTGACAGAATGACAATAGTTGATTTGTTGGAAATGACAGTTCAGCAAGCTAGGGTTCAAGGGTCAATGTGTCAATGTCAAGGGTCATATGTCAAACTGAATGACCCAGTCGGCTGCACCGAAGATAAGTAGATGGGGGACTTTTGAAGAAAAATTTTTTTTAATAGAATATATTTCTTGTTTTCACGTCGGTTTCTATTTAACCCATAGTTGGGACCCTAACAGGTACTACCACTCTGGGTCAGAGTGGACCTGGGAGCAATGGTGATTAAAGGGTGGCTCCACACTCCCCAAAGCCCACAAGCTGGGGCCTCACCACTGGATATAGTTTAAGGTCATATCCAGGACCCCCATTGAGGGACTTTTACCCTCTGCAGGGGGGCAGTCGGCATATTCTAATGCCCCACTGACAGGGCCGCCGAAGATAGGTAGATGGGGGACTGGGTCTGACGTATCAGGGGTTTCAGTTTTGAGAAACTTAGTTAAATTTAGTTGAGTTGATTGCTAGACACGAATGAGACAAGATGTGAGAGGGGGGGGCGACAGATTCCAGAGAACAGAGCAAGCCGAAGTTCGCTATTTCCTCCAGCCTACTGTGAAGAAACGTCTGCGGAGTGAATAAAAATATATATAAAAATCCAACGATCATCTTGAGTCTATCTCGCATGCGTCTTCAGTTAGCAGAATCAGCTCCCTCAAGATGATTGATGATGGAATCCTCCTAGGAGGCAGGAAGCAGGTATGTTCATCACATATGTGGATTATTCTATGTTCACACGCACACACGCACGCACACGCACACACGCACACACACACACATGCACGCACGCACACACACACGCACGCACGCGCGCACGCACGCGCGCACGCACACACACACACAAACACACACACGCGCACACACACAACACACACACACGCACACACAACACACACACACACACAACACACACACAACTCACACACGCACGCACACACACACACGCAATACACACACGCACGCACACACACACAACACACACACACACACAACACACACACACACAACACACACACGCACACGCACACACACACACACACGCACACAACACACACACACAACACACACACACATCCATAGACATTAACTAGACGATCACAGAGACACTAACAAACAAACAAGCTAACGATCACGGCCCAACAAATAGATAACGATACCGACATTTCACTAAATAAATAGAAATTAAAGAAAGTGAAGTAAAGAACCCCCCCCCCCTCTCCTTATAAGATACACTAAAATTTCATTCCAACAACCTCTGGCAGGCCCCATAAAAGTCCTCTTGTGTGAGAATGTCAGTAACCCTTGTCACAACCTCTTTTATCTAAATTGTCTCATAATGATAGCCTCTAAGGTTTTCCTTGAGCTTAGGGAATAACTAAAAGTCACAGAGAGCAAGGTCTGGACAATAGGGAGGGCGAGGAAGGATGAAGTTGTGCACTGATACATTGTCCTGGTGGAAATGCCACTGACCCGATTTGAACAGTGCTGGCCTCTTCCGATGGAATCTCCTCCCGAACTCCCTTAAAACTTCAACATAATATTCCTTGTTGACTGTCTGTCCAGTGGGAACCCAGTGCACATAGATCATGTCCGTGCTGTTAAAAAATGGGATCATCATAAGTTTCTGGGTGGGTTTGCTCTGTCTGGCTTTTTGGGTCTGGGAGAGCCAGCATATGTCCACTGGGAACTCTGTCCCTTGATCTGTGGGTCATAACAGTAGATCCAGCTTTTATTGCAGGTCACCAGAGCATCAAGAATTACAGGATCCGAATTGATCAGTTCGATCATCTCACTGCTGTCATAACGTCTTTCTTTCTGATCCTGCTTAGACCGCCGTTACATTGGCTCGAACATGAAAACTAAAAGCTTACAAGCCGACCTCATTACCCACTTCCCCACGACGGTGTCCATGAAATAACATCGTTTTTTTTTTATTTAAACCAATTCAAGAAAGAATGTCTGATGCGCATGCATACTTGTCGAAGTCGTTTAAAAAGGAACAATTTTTTTGCAAACCTCCCTTGTTATAAACGTTTATTTCTATACAAAGTAATTGAGTGTTTTTTTCTAATTCTCACATATTCGAGTGAGACATCGCTCTTTTAGATGGTACTGGTCTCGACCAGGTTCGATGCGGCTGAAAAAAGTTTTTTTGGAGGCATACAAACAAATACACATACATCTTGTCTTTTATATATATAGACTAGCGGGGAGTACCCGGCATTGCCCGGATGGAGGATATTGGCACAAGGACGAAGCGATGTTAAGAATGGCTTCCGCGTGGTTAAAATAAAAAGACAGAGAGAGAGGTGGGTAATTAGTTTTCCACGCTAACCAGCCAAAGAGGATAGTGAATTCAATGAGTTAGAATCATAGGAGTCGCCACATAAAGTGCAATGTTGCTTTTAAACCGAGCCGGGGACCAGGTAAGCTTCCCGCTTTTTGTCGTTTGCGTTCGAATAGTTTCGCTTTATTATACGAAAAAGACAAAAAAAAACACTCGAGATGACTGCGCGGTGGTAATATTTTTAACCCGGTCAAAAAAATAGAAAGAAACTGTGTCCGTTTGTGAATCTCAGATATTATGATTTCGGAAGTATAGGAAAACTTCTTGTGGAATTTAACCGACAAGGTACGTAACTATATGAATTGCATAGTCATAGTGGATGGTGTTGGACTTATTTCCAACTGTTATTTCTGGTAAACATGTTCACATAACTTGCTGCTGCATTCAATGGCCTAGTGGAGATATCTACACACTCCATTGTATCACTTTATATAGTAGCCATCCACCAGCAGAACATTATATAGTTTGTATTTCGGTTCAGTTTATATGGTGGAGCGAAATAAATGATGTTTCTATTTCTTATATTTTTATTGTGGTATCTTATTTCTGATATTTAAATTGCATAAGACCTTTTTTCCTAAAATTACTGAATTAAGCATCAAATAATGCAAAATAGGTTGATATGCCATAAAACAAAACAACCAAACTAAACACAAAATAAAAATATATCTGAAAATATGAGGAACGTGAAATATAAAACATTTTATTTTTTTATTAAAATTACCATATTCGATATTAAATAACCTCAAAAAGGGTTGATATGCCATAAAATAAAACAACCAACATATTTGGGAAAAGGTTGCCAGCTCATGAAGCAACCATTTGTTCAACATCCTATCAAAGCACTTTAATACGTCCAGAGCTGATTCACTGATTCTATTACAGTTAGCACGTCAGTAGTTTACCTTGCAAAATAAAATCCATGTTGCTTTTGCTGAGGTGATTGACAGCTTCTTATCTCCCAAACCCCTCCCCGTCTTCTAAGAAGGTACCAAAACCAAGAAATATTCAACAGGATCATATTGGCTGTAAATAGTAATAATAAAAACGATACCTCCAGTTCAGGATATCCAAGAATAATAACGGCATCAGTCTTTGGAGTAACAAGCACTCGATTGGGACAACTGATCTGCTCTTGTAGGGCTTTGTTCAAGATGGTGTCGTCAAGCGAACGTGTTGACGCGTGAGTGATGCAATTCTCAATAATAACTGCAACAAAAGAAAAAAAAATTAAGATCATTGTTAGGGAAAAAAATAAATAATTGCAAGGAAAACCAAAATAAAGTAGTTCCAATTATATTTATATGGTACTGGTGTCGCAGAGTGCATTGTGCAGAAAACGGAGGTGTTGAACTGTCAGCAGCAACAGAGGCTGGATGTAGTCGTTGATGGGGTCACAGATTAAAATCATTGACATGCAGGTGCACCGGAAAAAACTCTACTCTGATATAAACAAGGCAGTAGCTTGTCAAAGAGAGAAGAACGGAGACGGCAAACACACGCATCTGACTTGTGGTAGGGAGCTGCTCACTGTCCACCGACACCAACCCACACGCCCCCCTCTGTCCTACGTCACACCAAGCTCTCACTATTATATGCAACCATTGAATTTAGCATTTTAAAAAAGAAATAAAGATATCTATTTTTTCTACAAGTCTTTTGCGTCCATTTTAACCAGAGAGCACTGCAGAACACATCACATCACTAGCAGGTGTACCCGGCATTGCTTGGTATTAAACATAACAGAATTTTTTTACTTGATTAAATAATTCGAAATAAAGAAAAATGATTTTTGTTTTCATTTAATTATTTTTATTGTGGAATAATTTCTATCAGTTTCACATATGTAAAATTTAAAAAAAAAAGATTGTTAATGACCGTTTTGATACAAAATCGTCCATCGATATCGGTTCAGTGCTACGAATTCGGACTAGAGTTATTCTTTCCTGTTTATTTTCATTCAATTTTTTTTCTTTTTTTTTGTGCGTTTTCTTTCTTTTTTTAACTTTTTCATTTGTTTTTTTTTTTTTTTTTACTATACTTTCCATCCCTCTTTTTCTTTTTCTTCAACTTGTCTGTTTGTTTTTTACTTTCTTTTATTCTTTTCGTCCTCATTTTCTTCTTCTTTCTATCTATCCTTTTTCTTCTTTTTTTCTTTTTCTTCTATTTTTGTTATTATTCTTCTTCTACTTCTTTTTATTCGTTTTATTCTCCTTCTTTTTCTTTCTTCTTGCTCTCCTTTTTCTTCTTTTTTTGCTCATTCTTTTTTCTTTTTTTTTCTTCTTCCTTTTATTCCTTCTTAAGCCACTTTATCAAATCTCCATTACTAGTGATTACTATGATATTGTCCCATTGATTACTGTACACGCAATAACCCTTATCCCCGAGTAGCTTCCGGGCCTTGATAAGTGGTGACCACCATGTAAAAAAAAAAAAAAATTTTTTTATTTGATCAAATAATTTGAAATAAAAAAATTATTTTTTTTTAATTTAATTATTTTTATTAAGCAATAATTTATATTTGAAATATGTTGAACATTAAAAAAAAAAACATTGCTAATCACCGTTTTCATAGGAAAAAAGTTCACTGATTTCAGTCTATTGCTATGAATGCGGAATAGGGGCATGTGAGCAAGGAAAAACAAAAGTAGAAACAGGGAGACATCTACTACATGAGAACAACAACAACAAAAAAATACACAACACAGTTTCAAACTGGGGAAGGGATAACAATTGTGCTGTTTCTTATTTTATTTTTCTAACACACACACACAGACACATTAAAATTTATAAATTTATTTGCGTGGGAATTACAGCATTCACCCACACCAAACCTCTTGGATCAAAAAGCAGAACGCTTGACAAATGGCTGATGTAATTGAAAGCACATTTTTTCATCAAAAATATGAATTTCTATTCAAAAAACTTTTTTTTTTTGCAAGTCTCTGGGAGCCGCTAAAGAAATATAAAAGCCAAGAAGAACTTCAGACACCAGCAGCTTTTTTCGCACATCAAAGAACATTGATTGACTCTCTCTTTCTCTCACTTTGTCACAACATGTAGCCGGACGCTTTCTCCTACGCTTTCAAGTCTTCACCTTCTTCCTCCCTCCCTTCCTGTCATACAGACTGCCGCCTTTGCGCACATTAAAAAAGTAATTTCTTTTCTTTTTATTTATTTGTTTCAAGGGACTTATGCAATGTTTAGCTCCACATAAGCTCCAAAATGACCACCACTGATAACATAAGTAATTACATTGCTTAATATTTAGAAAACTACTTGTTTGCGGCAAAAATATGCGTGTACAGAAAAAGAGGGGTATGTGAGCAAGGAAAAACGAAAGTAGAAACAGGGAGACATCTACTACATGAGAACATAAAACGGACACAACACAGTTTCAAACTGGGTTGGTTGGTTGGTTGTTTTTGTTTTACAGCATATCAACCCTTTTCAGGTTATTTAATGCTGAATCCAAAGATTTTGTAGAAAGATTTTTTAATAGAATATATTTGTTGTTCTCAGATCGGTTTCTATTTAACCCATAGTTGGGACCCTAATAGGTACTACCACTCTGGGTCAGAGTGGACCTGGGAGCAATGGCAATTAAAGGGTGGCTCCACACTCCCCAAAGCCCGCAAGCTGGGGCCTCACCATCGGATATAGTTTAAGGTCATATCCAGGACCTTCAAACTGGGGAAGGGATAACAATGAAGAAAAAGTTGTGTTTACCGTTTTCTTCATGGATTGGTTGAAGCTGGAAAGTGTCAACCTCAGACCAAGTCAAGTTATACTTTCTGAAAAAAAAAAAAAAAGAGAAACAAAACCAAGTTAATAATCTTTCCTCTTCTCTATGCATTAGTGTTGGGACGATTCATAGATATCGGAATCAGAAACATTTGGTGTGATGCCAGTTGATGCCGACACTACAATTTTTATTTTTTTATTTATTTATTTATTTTGTTTTTATTTTATTTATTTATTTATTTATTTATTTTGTTTTTATTTTTTTTATTCATTTATTGATTTATTTTGTTTTTATTTTTTTTATTCATTTATTTTTTTTGTTTTTTTTTTTATTCATTTATTTTTTTTTATTTTGCTTTGTTTTTATTTTTTTATTCATTTATTTTGTTTTTATTGATTTATTTTGTATTTATTATTTATTTATTTATTTTGTTTTTATTGTTTTTATTTATTTATTTATTTTGTTTTTATTTTATTTATTTATTTATTTTGTTTTTATTTTTATTCATTTATTTCATCTATTTCTTTATTTATTCTGTTTGCTTTTTATTCATTTATTTTGTTTGTTTTGTTTATTTATTCTGTTTTTGTCTTTTTTATTTATTCATTTATTTTGTTTTTATTATTTATTTATTTATTTTGTTTTTATTTTTTTATTCATTGATTTTGTTTTTATTTTTTATTTATTTTGTTTTTATTTATTTATTTATTTTGTTTTTATTATTCATTTATTTTGTTTTTAGTTATTTATTTATTTTGTTTTTATTGTTTTTATTTATTTATTTATTTTGTTTTTATTTATTTATTTTGTTTTTATTTTTTATTTATTTTGTTTTTTATTTATTCATTTTGTTATTTTTGGGGGGAGGTGGGGTAACAGTTTCGGCTTTCTTAGTTCCAGGTGATGCTACCCTGCTTTTTTTTTTTTTTTGGTTCCTCCATCCCTGATACTCGGTATTAATTTTTGCTAGTGTTCGACCGATTAATCGGAATCGGGAATAAAAAAAAATCAGAAATTTTGGGGGTATCGGAATCAGAAAAATTTGTGCCTATTTTCCGATGCCAACAACGACTCTTTTAATTGGCTTTTTTTTTTATTATTTGATTTTCTTTAAAGAAAAATATTCTACCGCTGATAGCAATACTAAAATAGTGAATATCTGTCGATTTTAACCTATCAGTAAAACTAAAAATCAATAGATCATCTCTTACAAGTGTATTCTTACGTTTAAGAAAATATCTGCACATTTAGTATGTGTTTTTACGGTAATCGTGAAAAATAACAATTTATAGTTAAATATGTAGAGATTTAGAAGGAATCAGAATCGGTAATTGTATCAGAATCGGGAATTCAATACGAAATCGGTAAAAATACTGGAATTGTCTCATCCCTAGTTTTTGCATTCAAAGGTTTTCCTTAATATTTCAACCATTTTCATTGTTTTATCCATTGTATCTTATCAGCCACTCAACTGATTCCAATCTCTCCCATTCTTTTTTCAAAGTTTTTCAGTATTGTTTCTAGTGCTCCTACTATTGCACACTCATTAACCCTTATCCTCGAGTGGCTTCCGAGCCTTGATAAGTGGTGACTCCTTTGTAAAAAAAAAAAAAAAATTACTGGTGTTATCTTGACTTTCTTCATTTTTCATATCCCTTTCAGCTCTCTGGCCAGTTCCATGTATTTCCTCTGCTTATGTATCTCTTTGATCTTCACTCTGTGGTCTGCTGGAATGGCAAAATCTATGATCTGACAGGATGTTTCCTTCTTATTAACTATTAATATATCTGGTCTCCTTGCGTGGATGGGTTTATGTGTTTGTACATCTATATTCCATAGGATTTTATGATTTTTGCTTACAAGTACTGGTTGGTTGTTTTTGTTTTACGGCATATCAACCCTTTTCGGGTTATTTAATGCCGAATCCAAAGATTTTGAAGAAAAATTTTTTTAATAGAATATATTTGTTGTTTTCACGTCAGTTTCTATTTAACCCATAGTTGGGACCCTAACAGGTACTACCACTCCGGGTCAGAGTGGACCTGGGAGCAATGGTAATTAAAGGGTGGCTCCACACTCCCCAAAGCCCACAAGCTGGGGCCTCACCACTGGATATAGTTTAAGGTCATATCCAGGACCCCCATTGAGGGACTTTTACCCTCTGCAGGGGGGCAGTCAGCGTATTCTAATGCCCCACCGACAGGGCTATACAAGTACTGCTACCGGTTTGTACCAGATTTTTTTTTTTTTTTTTTTACAATGAAGTCACCACTTATCCAGGCCGGAGGCCACTCAGCGATAAGGGTTATTGCGTGTACAGTAATCAATGGGATAATATCGTAGTAATCGCTAGTATTGGATATTTGATAAAGTGTCTTACTTTAGGGGGCGGTTTATCAGGAATTTGTTTATGTTGGACTTGAAGACATCCAAGTTTTAGTCAGGTGGGAAACAGGCAAACGGAAGAGAGTTTCACAGGCGTGTACTTCTAAAAAAGAAGCTTTGTTCATGGAATCTACATTTTGGTTTAGGCACAGATAAAGAGTGGGGAAAATTATTGACAGTAGTTTCAGCTAGACGGGTGTTTTTCATGAAAGATTGGCGAGGAGGGACCAGAGATTGGATCTCAAACGAGCACTTCCCATGGAAATAACGATAAAAGAATGACAGGCTTGCAACCTCCCTTCTGTAGAAGAGAGGTTGCAGGGAAGAGAAAAGGGCTTTTCCTACTAGGCTACAAAGTCTATTTTGTACTCTGTCAAGGCAGGATAGGCTGTTTTTAGCAGCTCCTGCCCAGATATGGCAGCAGTATTCCATCCTTGGACGTACTTAGCCTTTATATAGATAGAGAATTGCATCAGCAGTGAGATATCTACTGGAGCGGTAGAAGGATCCCACCATTTTTCTAGCGACCTTGGCAACAGGTTTGATGTATGTGTTCCATTTCAGATCAGGAGTAAAGGTCAAACCCAGACGCTTGTCAAAACATGGAGCATGTGTTTATTCATGTCTCTAGTTCTTTTTGGTTCTTGCAAAATGTTTCAGGTCGTCCATATACATTAGGTGGTTCATTCTTTCATTTGTATTAGTACACTTGTATCTGGCTTGCCATGTTTTTAGTATGTCGTTAAGAGGCATCATGTCTATGATGAATATCAATGGTGATAGGGAATCTCCTTGAAAGATACCTTTTTCTATTATTATTTACTCACTAGGAGTAATCACACAGGCCATCATCAAAGATTTCTCTTTGAGAACAACTTGTGGCATTTTCTGAAGTCTGAGTGACAACAAGTCTCCCCAAATTTCCAGTACTCTCCACCTCTTTTGATAGCCATTGCAGATGAATTTGCAGTATCATAACAGCCACTTATCATTATTATTATTGTTATTGTTCCTTTTTTAAACTGTGACGATTTTTAACTACATTGTTTTTTTAAAACCTTGTCTTCTTTTAACTATGTGATTTTTAAAATTATGTCAACTTTTTAAATTGTGTCGTTTTTTTTAACTGTTTTTTTTTTCACAAATATTATTACAATATTATTAAACTCAATATTATTACAATATTATTAATTAAATTAAATATTATTACAACATTATTAATTAAACTAAATGTTATTACAATATTATTAATTAAATTAAATATTATTACAATATTATTAATTAAATTAAATATTATTACAATATTATTAATTAAATTAAATATTATTACAATATTATTAAACTCAATATTATTACAATATTATTAATTAAATTAAATATTATTACAACATTACTAATTAAACTAAATTGTTACAAAACTATTTTTTGCCATTTTAATCTCTATTTATAAAATTATTGGCTTTAAATAACTTCTAAAAGTTTTTAAAAAATCTAAATTTTTCGATATCTGAAGAAATATCACAAAGATGACCATGCTAACACTTTCGACAGCTGAAAGACTGACCTGAGACCATAATAAGTGGCAGAATTTTGTTTTCAAGCATGTGCTGAAGCTCTCTGCAGTATAAGTCTTTTGTAATGGATTTCTATGATAGAAATTTACTTTAACTTTTTTGATAATTGAAAAAAAATCTTAATTGAATCCATCGACTTGTTCAGATGATTCATAATGTCATGCAGAAATCTTTTCGTCCAATAAACAAGACTGGATCCTTCCAAAATAATATATGAGCAAAATGTTTACTTACTGGTTAGACTCTGAATCCGTAAGAATCCATTTGTTTGAATCCACCAGTTGCATGGTGCGGATATTAACGGGAACAGAGATTTGGTGGCAGATACTCTGAAGAGGATCCAGAAGGACAATAGAGTCACTAGAAAAATGAAAAAAACAAAAAAACATTACATTATAAGAAAACTATATATATATATATATATATATATATATATATATAGAGAGAGAGAGAGAGAGAGAGAGAAACAGAGAGAGAGAGTTATGAAAATATATATGACAATTAAGCTACACAGAATATTCTGCGTTTCATTCTCATGAGAATTTGCCAGGCTTCTGATGAATGAAACGCAAAATATTCTGTGTAGTTTTATTTCCAATATATATTTTCATAACTTACTACATAGCTCTACCTATGTATTTAGCACTGTTGAAGTAAATACTGAAAATTTATGCATAAAATTATATCTTTGTATATTAATTCATGTGATTATATGAAGTAGTCATATATATATATATATATATATAAACTGAAATTTTGAAATCCTTTATACTACTACTACTACTATTACTTTTGTTATTATTAAAAAAAACTCAACAACTTCATACTCACCCATCACTCTCATAAAATGTGATGATATTCGTGCCAGGAATTGTTGATGATAACATCACAAAGTCTTTCTGCAAAAAAAAAAAAAACTTATCAGTGACCTATAATCTATTGTATCTCAACAACTCTGTTCTATCATAATTTTTATGGCAGGTGCTCGACTGAGCTCCAATCTATGCCCCCCTTCCCATTGTAAAACATTCACAACAAACACTGTCAACAGTTCCCCTACTCTCTATCTCTGCCTAAAACCACACAAAACTTGTATGAACAAAGTTTCTTTCCTAGAACTGCCTGCCAGCGGAACACAATGCCACAGGGACAACAATGCCATAGCTGATTACAACTTGGTTGTTTTCAAGTCTAAAAAATCACGGTATGGGACAATCAAATATTCTGGATATCACCTCAGATTTGCTGCATGCTTCGAATCTATCGGATTACTCGATCACCTCTGATTTTCCCCTTGGATCACTACTCATCTGACCTGGCTGTAATATTCCAAAAACTATTGAACTCATTCTGATATTAGACTGCCCAGGTTGTAGGATATCCTTTTTCTATGACTTTTAAGCACCATTTAAATTACTTTTAAATAATATTTTCAATATATGTGCTGAAAAGCAAAATATTTGGTTATTCATACGAGGGGCGTGCAATAAGTAATGCCTCTGACCCGCTTCCAGTTGTCTGATCTAGCTGAAATTTTGCATGTGCAATGATTTCTATCTTCACGGGTTATGTGGCAAATTACAGCTCTGAACTACTTGTAGTTTCTGTTTTACAGGCGTTTGAACTGAGTTAGGTATGAAATGGAGCGTGTTGAATGTCGAGCAGTGATCTCTTTTTTGTATTTGAAAGGATGCACACCACAGGAGACTTTTGATGAAATGAAAGAAACTTATGGTGATAATGCCCCATCATATGACCCTGTAAAACGCTGGCACCGTGAATTCAAACATGGCTGAAAGTCTGTGGAAACAGCTCCCAGACCTGGTCGCCCCCTTCTGCGATTGATGAGGCATCTGTCCGTCAAGTTGAGGCTGCCATTTTGGAAGATCGGTGCATTACTATTTGCCAAATAGCCCAAGATGTCAAGATTGCCCAGGTTGTATGATATCCTTTTTCTATGACTTTTAAGCATCATTTAAATAACTTTTAAATAACATTTTCAATAATTTGTGCTGAAAAGCAAAATATTTGGTGATTCATTGCTGAACATTTTGCTAATTGCATTTCATTTCCTCTGATGATAAGTGCCATTATTGAAAATGCATGGATTAAGGAAATAAATATAATTCTTCTCCTTTTATTCCTTGTTAACAATAAATTCTTAAATTGAATATATTTTTATGTATATTTTAATCTACAGAATTAAACTTTAATCATTAAACTTATATATATATATATATATATATATATATATATTTGTAGTCATCGACATACAGTCCTGTTTCATTGTAGCACAACTCATCAGTGCCACTAGACTAGCACCTCTCCCAAGCTGAGGATTGAACCTAGAACCACCGCGTTGACAGTCAACAGTTCTACCGATCGACCCACGGGAGCAGCGCCCATAATTTATCTTGTCAAATGTCTATTTAAACAAACATTTTTCCACCACTTTTACAGTGAGCGTCGCATTTTTCAGCCAATTAAGTAGCGAGTGAGATTATTTACGACAGTGGTCTACCCAAAGAGGGGGGGGGCTTAAAATATTTGTAGTCATATATATATATATATATATATATATATATATAAAATGAAAATTACAATTAAATTTACCAAAATGATCCAAGATGGTAAAATTAAAGTATATTATAAATATTAAAAAATTAATATTTATAAAGTTATCTCAGCCAGATGTAAAAGCTCGATAAAACCAAATAGGAAATAGAGCTTATAATATGAGCAAACAGTTTAATAAAACATGTTAAAAACACTTTGAAATGAGTTAAAAACATATTTAATCTGAAAAGGAAACACTAGATAAGTGGATAGTCCTTAATCCGCGGAGTTTCGAAGAAATACTTTCCTTCTCATCAGAGGGTAGGAATTAGCAAAATGCGGGATCGTCACTGGATTATTTATCTTCCACCATACTATCCATTCATGTGTAATCACCTTTGTCTTCACCATATTCCCTCTGCTTCACTTTTTTTGTTTTCAAGTAAGATCTTTGACTTACTTGTTGTTTCATCAAATACTTTTGCAAGCAAAATCCGATCCCGCATTTTGCTAATTCCTATCCACTGATGAGAAGGAAAGTATTTCTTCGAAACTCCGCAGATTAAGGACTATCCACTTATCTAGTGTTTCCTTTTCAGATTAAATATGTTTTTAATTCATTTCAAAATGGTTTTAACATGTTTTATTAACTGTTTGCTCGTATATATATATATATATATATATATATATATATATATATAATCTTAAACTCGATTTTTCATTTGTTTTTCCCTTTGATGGGATTAGTCATTTCATTTGGTATCGCCACAATTTTCTCACTTGATTCATCAATCCCAAATGTTCCATGTCTTCAGCCATCAATTGTTTCCAATTTCTTCATGCTCCACTAACTCTTCATGAACCATTTATCTCTGTTAAAACTAACTTTCTTGGATCTTCGTTCATTGATAAATTTATTTGCATGGATTATGGAATTGGAATCCATAGTCCATGTCTCGGATAACTACAGAACAAATCAGATCCATGTAATTTATTTACTTACAACTCGTCTTACACTATGGACGTCCTCCCACAACTACCACAGAGCCAGACTCCTGGGGAGCGTAAGATAGTGATTCAGAAGGAAAAGGAAAAAGCTGTTGAAAGTAAAAAAAAAAAAAGCCTTGACAATAGTTAGAAAAGATTAACCAACGTGCATAAAGCCAGTAGGATGAATATCCAGAAGTTGAATGGGGAGTCAGTTAACAGTGGCAGGCATAGAATTTCCAATCTTGAGTCAATATATTTAGAAGCATTGAGTGACGAGGTGCTTTCAATAAGTTTCCAAACATTTTTTGTACAGGCATTTAGAATTGCCATAGACTCTTGAAAATTTAGTATGTTTGTACGAGCCTTTTTCAAGTCTCACACAAAACACACATTCATATTTCAAGCTGTCATATACATACGCGTACACAAACATACGCGCCCACGTCCACACATGTACACTTATTCACGTTCGCGTACATACACTCACATTCACGTATATATACACACACGCGAACACGAACACGCACATGGACGACGTCACTTCCGCTTTCTAAGGAAATACACATGCGCAAGATACACTCTGGAAGCGAGTATAAAACATGGAGACAAACTGTTTCTAACTCTCTTTAGGACCAACTCTCAACGAGAGAGGATAGGCTAACAAGCCGCCGCCGTTTCGGCGCGCGCGCACGCGCACCTCACGCCCACTTCCTACTATGTATGGGGCACGAGCTAATAACTGTATGTATACATTCTCACTCTTTCTCTCTCCATCTACTTCTGGCCACTAAGAACACCTTCGCGTAGCTGACTACTAACTGATGACAACTCTAATATCCTCTTCTTTGTCTACACGCTGGACTACCATTCTCAATTTTCCTACAACATTTATTTCTCTTCCCACGCGCGAACAAACAATAGTGACCTGAACTTGAGATGAAAACACATTTCCTATTCTTGCTACAACACCAGTCCTGTAACGAACATGGGTTACATACGCGCGGACATGTTATAACTAAAACGTTCATTTCTTTCAACAGCAAATAAACGACATTTATCTTATCCATTAATTGAGTCTTTGTTTCCTTCAATTCCCATTCGTTTCATTATTCTTTTGTAACGGGATTGGGGTATTTATATATCCTAGTCCCCTACATGTTATTGCTATATATATCTTATGATGATTGACCAAGTTTTATGATTTCAGGTTCAAATAGACAGCTACAGCAGAAATTGGAATACATCCTACTAAAGCCTGATTGTCACAGCTGGTGAATTGTGGTGGCCAAATCAGATGTTCAACTTCATTGGAATGCTCTGTGCCAATCTTTAATAGTTCTAGCTGTATGGATTGGGGCATTGTCATCTTGAAAGATGGCATTCCCCTCCGGGAACAGTTCTTGAACCATACAATGAACTTGGTCACCCAAAATTCCTAAATAGTCTCGCTTCCATGAAGAGTAATCATTGGTCCAGCGGATTTATTCCAAAAGAAATCAACATTCAAAAGGTTATCTCATTTGCATATTACATTAAAGAAAATCTGTTTTAATAATCAGCGCTAAATTTTTAATCGAAATTAGTATCAGAATTGTTTTAAGTATTCTATTTTATTTCCCTTTAAGCTATATTTTATTCCCCTGTTTGAATTTTATAGATGAAGATGACTGCGCTTTATGCTTCCAAAAATTAAAAATATGATCAACTTTCAAGGATATTTTATGTATCTTAAATGTATGTGATCAAACCCTTTGCTTGGCAATATATTTTTTACCTGGCAACACCGGGTATATACACTTAGTAAATATATAGATGACACCAACACGTTTACATATACACTCGCTATATTGATTATCTATAAAACAATAATAGATGCTTGCAAACCAGTGCTTGCACCCTTGGCAATCGGATAAACGACATGGCCACAATGAGAAGAAGAAGAAACCATGACAAACTGCATTGGGGGGGAGGGGGCAATGCTCGCAACAGATGACATGGTTTTACATAATATGCAAAAAAAACAGATCGGATGAATCCGAGAAGAATTCAAAAAACAAAATACCTCTTTCTTAGTTTTGGTTCCATAGCGTAGAAAGTGTTTTCTTTCGACAGTCACTTCAGGTAAAAAGTCGGTCTTTAAGCGAGCTACTTCGCCTGTAATATAGTTAATGCTCATCACTGCATTTGTCTGAAAGAGAAAGGAGGAAAATTTCAACATATATATATATATATATATATATATATATGTATATACATATAACAACATGAAAAGCCACTTCAATAAATCAGAACAGAACCGAATCAAGACAACTGACCCCAAATGTACACAAAGGTCTCGATATCCTTCCAGATAGAGCTTTATACTGATAAATAATAATGGGTCATATTTAAAATATCTTATTTTAGCATATTTTACGACTGGGCAAAGCAGCCCCCCCCCACCATTAGTCAAGGTATATATATATATATATATATATATATATATATATATATATATATAAGCAAATATGCTTATGTAATTATATTTCACTCTTTATTTATACCAATCTTTTTATAATGAAGCTCAATGTATGCTAAATATAACTACAGAGCATAAATGACAAAAAGTCTATATTCCAAATTCCAAGAATCCAACAATCATATAATTATTATGTAATTTTTTTTAATATTGCCCACCCTGACTTATCAAAACATTAAGAACTCATAAACTTTAAAAAGAAAAGAAAAACAAAAATTTAGGCATGATTAGATATATCCAAAAAAAATCAGAAGAATAGTTGCATGTGGGATTTTTTTTTTTTTTTTGTACCAATAATTGTGCATCCCCCTGAATACATTTATTATATTTTTATTCTGGTTCTTATATTTGATTTTCTGTATTTCGTATCTTTTATTGAACTTGGATTCGTATGAAACTCCCTTTAATTTGAATAAAAGGGCAATGCTAGTTCCCTGATAATGATGTCACTGGTGCCAGTGCGAAAATCGGCCTCTTTTGAATTCCAATGGCGAGGAGATTGGACGTGTTTCATTGTCTGCTGTGGATGAGGATTTTCCCGAACCTTTAAAGAAGTATAATCTGGCAAAAGAATATCTGGTCGCAACGAGGTAAACTCTATTTATGCAGCAACATTATGTGCATATTTTGAATTTTTTATTGAACTTGGGTTCATATGAAACTCCCTTTAATTTGAATAAAAGGGCAATGCTAATGCTAATGATAATGATGTCACTGGTACCAGTGCAAAAATCGGCCTCTTTTGAATTCCAGTGGCGAAGAGATTGGACGTGTTTCATTGTCTGCTGTGGATGAGGATTTTCCCGAACCTTTAAAGAATCTGGCAAAAGAATACCTGGTCGCAACGAGGTAAACTTCTGTAAACTCTATTTATGCGGCAACGTTATGCGCATATTTTGAAGGAGAATAATTTCAAAGACTTTAAATTGAGAAAAAATACACACGTGCCATCAACTTTGTGAGTACGTTCCTTAAAATTTATTATATTTAAGAGTGATTAGGAAATACTTCTATTTAATTTTTTAATACTGTATTCGTTCATTGATACGACATTTTCAATATAAGAACCAGCGTTTTTTTTTGTATTATATTTTGTTACTTGACGTTCTTTGTTTTTGTATTTTAATGCCTGCAAAGGGAAAAATTTGCAACATTTTGTAAATAAAATCTCTTCTTCGTTTTAAAGCAAGACCTTTCTATTTTATTCTTTACCCCTCCTCCTTTTAATTTCATCCTTTTATTTTTTTTTTCTGCAGGCTAGTAGTTTTGCGTCAAATTTATCTGAAAGAGGATAAATTTCCGACATGCATTGTGTTTTATGATATTTACGCCATCTTTGATTTTTATGGCAGAGCTATTCACATCTTATTCGCGTATTAATATAACGCAATCATATTGGTTTAAACAACACCAAAAATATCTTGCATAATTTTTTTTTAATTTATTATTTATAAAAAGTTAATATTATTGTCTAAGATTATGTTAGCAATGATTAAATCTAGAATAGGTGTATTTAGGTTTTAATACGAAACTAATTTTTAATTCATAGAATTTGTTTACGTTTTTCCTTATTTCAACTTATTTTGCATAACAGGGCTCTCCATTGCGAGTGAAACAGTCGCATTTGCGAGTGATTTTTCAAAATGGTGACTAGAAATAATGAAACGCTTATCTTTTGGCGATTGCATTTCTTTCACTGCTTCCAAGTAGAATTATCTAAAAGATCATGTCTATAAAAAAAACAAAAAAACCTCAGATTATTTTTGAGATGGAGATGGCCATCACACTTCAGGGCTCTACATTGCGAGTAAAACAGTCGCATTTGCGAGTGATTTTTCAAAATGGCGACTAGAAATAATGAAACGCTTATCTTTTGGCGATTGTATTTCTTTCACTGACAATCTTCCAAAGCTCACTACTGAGTGAAAAATATCTTTTCAACTTTTTTTCTCTTTTTTTTTTTTTAATAAAACGAACAAAGTTAAATTATTTAAACAATAAAAGTTTAATAGAACAATATAATCTTTTTTTTACAAAGGCTGTTTAAAAAAAAATATCTGGAGAAACTAGAATGTTTATACCTTCAAGTATCAACATAAAATTTGTAGTATATTTATAATTAAACTTATTAAAAAGAAATACAAAAAAAATCTTTATGATGTACATACTCGTCACAGAACAAAGATGTCATATTCTAAAAATCATGTGGGTTTGCCTAGTAACTTTTCTATTTGGCTAGTAAACGAAAATATTTAGTTGGCAAAGGTCAACTAAAAATAAATTTGTCCATAGAGCCCTGCATGATCTAAAAATATGTTTGGCCTTAACCTAATTATTACACTGGATAAATATTTTTATTAGGTATATTCCTGTTCTTAAACAGATATCTATTAATTGATACAATTTAGTTAACCTACTTCAGATGCCTGCAATATGAAAGGATGAATGCGGTATTATGGTGGAAGAAGATACTAGCTAAGAGAAACTTTTGTTTAGTTCTGGAGTGACAAGGATGACCAACGACCCCCATTTTCCCCCCTTTTGAGTTGACCTTGTGCCTAAGTTTTTTGTTCATGTTGAACTTTTTAACCTGAATAGAAGATTTAATATCTCAAAGTGTAGTATCTGTTTTTATGCTTCACTTCAATTTTTCGTTCTAGGTTAGTGGAGCGGAAATCCTTCACGACTGAGACAATTTTTAATTTTTGTTCCTTTTCTTCACAGTAAAAAAACCACCCCGGGGTCTAAATCTGTCCTCGTGGGGAGGCAAAATAAATAGAAGCATGAGAGATGCCTTATTTTTCGTTATGCTTGTTTTCTTTTCAGCCTAAGGGAGGTAATTCAGCATTAACAGTATACTGTATTACCCTTCTTACATATTAAAATCATTTTATTCAATAATTATATTTTATAAATTTTTACTGTATTAATTGAAGGTTATATTTTACTAATTTTTTTCAACTTAAACCTCCTTCCCATATTTTTGTATTCATTTTTATTTCCTATTCTTTCTTTATTTTATTTTTTATTTAGGCCAGGATATTTTAAAACAATTTCAATGTAAACTAATATATATTTATATGTGTGTTTTTCCGGGATTCTGCTTTCCCAACTGCAACGATATGCAGAAGTTCAAGTGTAATGTCAACAAACATCTTTCTACTCATCTCCCTTCATAATGACCCCGCTAATTAAGTCCCTGATAGTAGCCCCCTGCTTCAAAGTGGCACTGTGCCTTGTTTGGGGTGAAAATTGAATAAAAAAATTTAAAAAAAGTATAAGCTTTAAAATTTATTATATTCAACTCAATAATTACCGGGTATATCTACTTAAATTAAGAAACCGATTTATTTTTTGCCTAAAATAATTTACTGAACTCAAACTTGTTAATGTAGACATTGGTTACCTCCCTTGCTTCAGTTACATGGTTACCTCCCTTGCTTGTGGTGATATAAATAGGAGTCGGCCATCTTGGTTTAGACAGTTCGTTCGTACAGTTTAGACAGACTACAAGTGTCTCAACAAATGGTAGCAGAGATATCCCTCTGCGTGCGACAAAACGAAAAAAAAAAAAAAAAAAAAAAATTTTTTTTTTTTTTTTGTACAGCTTGTCTGTAGCACTAGACAGATCGGATATCGGATATGGCAACTTCGAACAAACAACCTCCATTGTTGGAGGGGGAGGATGTTTACGAGAACTGGAAACAAGACGTTGAAATGTGGTCGTTGTTCACGGATCTTTCTGAGGAAAAAAAAGGGCCAGCAGTGTTTTTGACGCTACCACCGAATATTAGAGAATGTGTCCGTGAATTGCCAACAAGTGACATCGGCGGACGAGATGGCTTGAAGATCTTAATAAAGAAACTGGATGACATATATTTAAAGGATGAACACACGCACGCTTACATGACTTTTAAGGAATTTTACACTTATAAAAGATCGTCAGGTACCAGTATAAATGACTTTCTTGTTCGTTATGAGTTTTTGTACCAAAGATTAAAAAAATTCTACATTATTCTACCGGAAGGAGTGCAAGCTTTTCTTGTTTTGAACGCGGTTAACATATCGGAAGAGAACGAAAAATTAGCGCGGACAACGTGTTCTGTTTTGACGTATCAAAACATGAAGGAATCGATAAAGAAAGTATTTGGTGACATTTATCGTGATGAAAATGTACCGGCAGTGAAATCAGAGCCCGAAATCGTCAACTATAATTATTCTAAACCGGGTAACAACAAAAGGCGTTTTCGTCGAGGACAATCTAATCCATGTGACCGAAGTGGAAACGTGTTGTTGTGTTACAAATGTCAGTCTCCGAACCATCTAATTAGAGAGTGTCCTAGAAATACGCCCAGGTTTACGGAAGCGACAGAACAAATACACATTACGTTGTTCATTCAAGAAAATATTTATTTGAACAGTACAAATGAAAAAATCTCAAATCTTGTAAAGGAAACATTTGGAATGGCAGTCTTGGATTCTGCTTGTACTCGCACACTGGCTGGCGAAGTGTGGCTTGATGTTTATTTAGATACTTTAAATGAAAGTGACCTGCAACTAGTGAAGTATACGAACTCAGACCGGAGTTTTTGTTTTGGTGATGGAGTGGCTGTCACAGCAATTAAAGTTGCTAAATTTCCGGTTACACTCGGAGGTATAAGAGTTTATATCGAAGCAGATATTGTGAAAAACGACTTGCCTCTTCTATTAAGTCACAAATCAATGAAGACTGCAGGAATAGTGCTAGATTTCTGGAAAGATATGTGCTGGATTTTTGATAAATGTATTGAACTAAAGACCACAACTTCAGGGCACTATTGTCTCCCCTTAACAAATAAGTTGTTGGATCATAGTGGTACTAAGAACATTGTATTACATGTTCAGAATTTTGGTCAGTGTTCTTTCACAGAAAAAAAAAAAAAGCAGAAAAACTTCATCGACAGTTTGCTCATGCCTCGAAGGAAAAACTTGTTTCCTTGGTTAAAAAAAGTGACAAATTCAATGACAAGGAATTTATAAAGGCGATTGAGGAGGTTTGTGAAAACTGTCAAATTTGCCTTAGATTTAAAAAAGCTCCACTGCGACCGGTTGTGGGATTGCCTCTTGGCAATAGATTTAATCACACAGTTTGCATGGATTTGAAAGAGTTCATCCACAATGAGGTGTGGATACTACATCTCATTGATGCCGCTACCAGGTATTCAGCGGCAACATTGATCAAAACAAAGAAGAAGGAGGAGATCATCAAAAACATCTTTATGATGTGGATTACCTATTTCGGATCTCCTGTTCGTTTTCTGAGTGATAATGGGGGTGAATTCAACAACGAACACTATAGACAGATGAATGAAAAACTCAACATAGAGACCTGTACTACTGCCGCAGAAAGTCCATTCAGCAACGGTACTGTAGAACGTCATAATTTGATAGTTGCTGAGGCAATGAAAAAAACAATTGACGATGAGAAGTGTGAACCTGAAATTGCCTTGGCATGGGCTATTTGTGCAAAAAATGCCCTCCTCAATTACTCTGGACACAGTCCAAATGAACTTGTATTCGGTTTCAATGTAAATACACCCTCAATTCTGACAGACCAGTTACCTGCTATGGAGTCCTCTACTACAAGTGACATGGTGAGAAAAAATTTAAATGCTCTCCATAGTGCAAGGAGAAACTTTTTGGAAGCTGAGTCCAGTGAGAGAATTAGGAGAGCTCTCAGGTCTAATGTCAGAACTTATGCTGATGAAGATTATGCTACCGGAGACCAAATCTATTATCGGAGGCAGGGTTTTAAAGGATGGCGTGGTCCAGCAAAAGTGTTAGGCAGAGAAGGCCAGTTTGTCTTAATCAGACATGGCGGAGCATTTTATAGGATGCATCCGTGCCAATTGATGAAAGTGAATAAAAACAATGAAAAAAGAACAAAAAAAGCTGAAATGCTGGGAAACACTACAGAAGGGAAGAATGAATACCTTTCAGTTGAGGAGGAGGAGTTGCAGAATCAAGTGGTAGAAAGTGAAGATATAGACAGAGAAGAAGTTGTTGATAGTTCTACCAGTTTAAGAGATAAGACTGAAAAACCTGGCCGAAATAAGACCATAACTTATAAAATAAATGGAAGTGGGGAGTGGAAGAAAGGAAAGGTTATGTCAGTACAGCCTAAATCAACTGGCAAATATAGTCATTGGATCAATATAGAACCTGAGGATGAAAACGAGGATCAAGTTTGTATCAACTGGAATCATATTGATCATTGGAGAGAAGTGCCCCAATATACTGAACAGGAAAATGTAGTCCTGCTCACCGCTGAACAAGAGCAGTCGAAAGCTGTAATGGATGCCAAGCATAAAGAAATAAAAAACATGAACACCTATGAAGTATTTGAATGTGTGCCATACACAGGTCAAAAAACAATATCCACAAGATGGGTGATTACTGAAAAATTCAAGGATAATCAGAAAACAATGAAAGCTCGCCTTGTAGCACGAGGCTATGAAGAAAATAGTAATCTGAAAACGGACTCCCCAACATGTAGCCGTGAAGCTATGCGAATGGTCATGCTAACCGCATCAATAAAGAATTGGATGCTGCAGACCATAGATTTTACCTCAGCCTTTTTGCAAGGTGGTATTTTAGAGAGAGATGTGTACCTGAGGCCACCATCTGATGTTTGTCCTAAATCTCAAGTGTGGAAATTAAAAAGATGCATCTATGGATTGAATGATGCTCCACGGGCATGGTACAAGAGAGTTACTCAGGCTTTGATTGAATTAAAAGGAGTAGCAAGTGCTTATGATAATGCATTGTTTTTGTGGCATGATATTAAAGGAAATTTGACTGGAATTCTTGCTATGCACGTGGATGATTTTGTTTTCTGTGGAAACACAGAGTTTGAAAGGGATGTGATTGCAACATTGAAAGAAAAATTTAAGGTGGGATCTCATGAAAGTGGAACATTCAAATATGTTGGACTGAATGTTAATCAACAGGAAAATGGGATCACTGTAGAACAAGATCTATATGTATCTTCCATATCTCCAATAGAAATAAGCAAAGGGAGGATACTGAGGAAAAATGATGAACTGAATGAAGAAGAAAAGCATGAGTTGAAGAGACTTGCAGGTCAGATGATGTGGGTTTCAACTCAAACACGCCCTGATATAGCTTTTGATGTGTGTAAAATGAGCAACACTGGAAAGCATCCCAAAGTAAAAGCCTTATTTGAGGCGAATAAAGCCTTATCAAAATTGAAATCCAAGAAGGGTTCTATAACATTTCCAAAATTGGGAAAGCCCTCAGATTTACACATTTTGTGTTATACTGATGCCTCTTATGCCAGTCTGGAAGATGGATCTTCACAGGGTGGTTTTGTTGTCTTTATTGGAGGAAGTACTGACAAAATGGCCCCTATGTGTTGGGCGTCAAAGAAATTGGACAGAGTGACAAAAAGCCCATTGGCCTCAGAGACTCTTGCTCTGAATGAGGGAGCTGATGCTGGTGTTTTGACTGCGGTTATGATACAAGAGGTATTTCAGTTATCTAAATTGCCAGACGTTCTCTGCAAGACAGATAATGCATCACTTGTGGAGACATTGAATTCCAACAATCTGGTAAGCGATCGACGATTGAGAATAGATGTAGCAAGGCTGAAGGAAATGAAGAGTAGAGGAGAGATACAGATAGAATGGATCAGGGGTTGTGATCAGGTCTCTGATTGTTTGACCAAGGCAGGAGCTTCGTCTGAGCTTCTAAGGGACTTGTTAAATCAGAAATAAATTATTCACTTGAGGACAGCAGCAATGTTAATGTAGACATTGGTTACCTCCCTTGCTTCAGTTACATGGTTACCTCCCTTGCTTGTGGTGATATAAATAGGAGTCGGCCATCTTGGTTTAGACAGTTCGTTCGTACAGTTTAGACAGACTACAAGTGTCTCAACAAAACTTATATCATAATTTAGGAATTTAAATTTTATGGTTTGAAACCGTTAAATTTCAAATCTAGAATTTTTATTGTATGCAAAACAAAAAATGCATTTTAATAAGTATATTTCCTTAATCCATGAGTTTTCGATGTTTATTCATCTCCTCAGAGGAAAAATATTAGCAAAAATATTTATTAACACCTATCAAACATACTTATTAAAATGTATTCTTTGTTTTGCATATAATAAAATTCTATATTTGAAATTTAACCGTTTCACATCATAAAATTTAAATTCCTAAATTTTGCTCTATCTGGTATATTGAGCAATTTTCATTTAGCTGGGATTGTCTTATATAAAATATTACATCCAATAATATTTTGTAAGATTGATAATCACTTGATTTGCATACCAGTAGATTTATTGCATTTCATTATTCTGAAGTATATATATATATATATATATATTTATATATATATATATATATATATATATATATATATATATATACTCGGGTTTTTTTATATTCAAAAGTAATGGACTAATGAATTCAACGAGGTTGTTAGATAGTGCTCAATAAAAAGAGCTGATAATACTTGTTTATTGTTATATAAACATGCTCACATCCCGCTGCTACAAATAGCCACTTGTTTCAATCAAACAACAGATATCATCAGGCAGCGACTTGACTATTCAAAAGTTCAATGAATAAAGGGTATTCATTGAACTTTTGAATAGTCAAGTCGCTGCCTGATGATATCTGTTGTTTGATTGAAACAAGTGGCTATTTGTAGCAGCGGGATGTGAGCATGTTTATATAACAATAAACAATATATATATATATATATATATATATATATATATATATATATATAAGAGTAGGTAGTAGTTTGCTTGAAGCATTGTTGGTAAAGGAATATATGGAAGTTTTAAAAGCCAAAAACAATGCGAAGAAAGACCGGAATCATGAAAGTAAAGAAAAGAAAAACAAACAACTTTACTTTCTTTACTTTCATGATTCCGGTCTTTCTTCGCATTGCTTTTGGCTTTTAAAACTTCCATATATATATATATATATATATATATAAACGGAATATATATATATAAACGGAAATCAACAGGTTAAACATTACAAGCACATATATAAATGGAAGAGTATAAGAACGCGATATGCAAAGAACCGGCTGTTGTATTAACGTGACGTATGAAAAAAAATGGACAAATGAAAATTTATTTTGTTATTTTATTTAACTTCGTATATAGATTTCTTTTTTTTTTTTTTTAATCACAATACAAATCTGTAAATATTAATTTACTGTTTGGTCCCTTTTCTTTTGAAAAAGGGATTTTATCTCAAAATATTAAGACCCTCACCATCCCGGTTACACCAAACAGTAAGTTAATATTTAATGATTTGTATTGTGATAATGTTAACGATGTTGATGATGATGATTATTATTGTTGTTACTTACGTGTGACTCATGCAGTATAAGAGTATCATCCAAGGGAGATAATAACGGGACAAGCTTCACTTTCGGCCGATAAGACATCCCAACTGAGGGAAAAACATTATAAAGGTCCGTTAGGTTTGCAGTCATTGACCTTTCACTCATGCTATATACACCGATTGGGTTCGACGTGGCAATGTGGATGACGTCTGTCTTCATTTGACCAGAGAAAGACTGGACACCTAAAAAAGAAAGAGGAAAAATATTTTTATCTTACATATTTTTATTATTGCCTTCCAACCACCAAAAAAGTGTGACAACTGAATTTTACAAAATACTTTTTCCACTGCACCCCAGGTCCTTGTGGTCCGCACACTCAAAACAGAATTACAAATTACTTATGACTTCTAGCCAATCATGTCTAACAAAACGAGAGCATTCTAACCTTGTGTATTAAATAAAGGGTTCCATTCAAAATTCTGTGCAAATTCCTGAGTTCGACAGAAAATGTTCCAAGAAGAGGGTCGGAAGTCACATCAATTGACACATTGTGAAAATGAGTTCAAGATGAGAACAGTAGTCTGAATAAATCAAATAACAATAACACTTTGGGCTAAGATCAAAGTGTAGTATCTATTCTGATGCTACACTTTACCTTTTCTGTCCTCGGTCGGTGAAGGAGAAATCCTTCATCAATCTTTCACGAAAAACATCCGTCTAGCTGAATCCACTGTCAAAAACTTTCCCCACTCTTTATCTATGCCTAAATCAAAACGTAGATTCCATGAACAAAGCTTCTTTCTTAGAACTGCATGCCTGTGGAACTCTGTTCCGTCTGCCTGCTTCCCACTGGACTACAACTTGGATGTCTTCAAGTCCAACGTTAACAAATTCCTAATGAACCGCCCCCTTAAGTAAACACTTCATCAAATCTCCACACTAACGTAATGTACTTGCAATAACCCTTATCCCTGAGTGGCTTCCGGGCCTTGATAAGTGGTGATCACTGTGTAAAAAAAAAAAAAAAAAAAAAAAACTGGGACATTTTTTTTTTTGTTCCTATCCAGAGTGCCCCTTTTTAGGGAACCGGATTTACCCCACATTAAAAACCGACCTTGTGTCTAACTCTGTCCTCATGGGGAGGCAAACAAATAGGAACAATAACACAGGAAAACATTTTTTTTTTTTGATAACTAATATAGAGCATGTTTCTCTCCATCAGGTCAAGTTTTTGTGCAGATTTGAGAGAAAAAAAAAATCAGATTTGTGACAAAATCAATTATATTTTTGTGCCATTATCAACTGATTGTTGTCAACACATATATCATCTGTTGTAGAGACGCCCACTAATTAGCATACGTGGGTGAACAAGATATAGATAAAGGTATCAAGTCAGCAAGACCAGGGAGCTGTGTTCGAACGCCGGATAGGCAAGACGCATGTGCCGGTTGCTCCATGAAAGACTTTAACACGCCCTCTGCCGGACAATCTTCCAACTGCAGTACAACTGCACCTTTGTAAATATGTATTATCTTTTCATCTTAATATATTTGTTTTACCTTTACTTTCTGCATTCATATTGTTATTGATACAGACACAACATTATCCTAGATGTGTTTTTTTTTTTAAAAGAAAAAAAAAAATGTTTTGCCAACATATATTGATTACCTGATAGAAACATCGATTATTGTACCTATTTACAATGCCTCCCCACAGGACAGAGTTAGACACCAGAGTCGTTTTTTAATGTGGAGAAAAGGTACAAACATAAAAATTGTCTCAGTCGTGAAGGATTTCTCCTTCACTGAAAGAGAACGAGAAATGGAAGTGCCGCATCTGAAGAACAGATACTACACTTTGATCTTGTTTATATATTTTATTGCTATCAAAATTTTTGAGAATACAATTACGTAAAAAACAAAAGATTTTTAGACAACAAAATTAGGCACAAGGCCCTACAAGAAATTGGGGAGGGGAAGGGTTCAGGTCTTTGTAACTAAAGTGATTAAAAAGTAATAAATGTAGACTTTGGAGTCTTACTCTTGACTGGCAACATTTACCAAAATACCTCATTCACTCTATGGATCTTAATCTAACTAATAAATCCCCAGCGTTTAAGAGTCAAAAACATATTTACAATTTATAAACAGTTGTCTGTGTGTTTGTGTATGCATTTTTTTTTTCATTTTTTTTTTTTTGGTGTGTGTGTGTGTGTGTAACTGTGCATGTGTGAATAAATAAAAATAAAATTCAATTTCATTAGAAAATAAAAAGTTTTTGAATTAAGTGAAAGATTTTTCGTGGAGTGGGGAAAACTAATAAAAATTGTTCCTATTAAAAACAAAAAATAAATCCTACTGGGTTGTTAGTGAGGCCCCCCTGTACTAATCTTTGGCCAAAAGGCCAAAAACGGTGATGTTTTACCTTTACTTTCTGCGTTCATATTGTTATTGATACAGACACAACATTATCCTAGATGTGTTTTTTTTTTTAAGAAAAAAAAAAAATGTTTTGCCAACATTTATCGATTACCTGATAGAAACATCGATTATTGTAAACTGATTGGTGAGCATTAATAAAAGTACGCGTAAATTGTCCAAACCTCAGGGCTTGAACTTTCGTTTCTTCAAACTCCTGAAAAGCACAGCAGCAAGGAGGTCTCTCAGTAGTAGTTTATGCATGTTACACTATTTTTTTTTTTTTACAAGGTGGTCACCACTTATCAAGGCCCGGAAGCCACTCAGGGATAAGGGTTATTGTAAGTACAGTACGTTAGTGTGGAGATTTAATAAAGTGTCTACTTAAGGGGGCAGTTCATCAGGAATTTGTTTACGTTGGACTTGAAGACATCCAGGTTGTAGTCAGGTGGGAAGCAGGCAGACGGAACAGAGTTCCACAGGCATGCAGTTCTAAGAAAGAAGCTTTGTTCATGGAATCTACGTTTTGATTTAGGCATAGATAAAGAGTGGGGAAAGTTTTTGACAGTGGATTCAGCTAGATGGGTGTTTTTCGTAAAAGATTGGCGAGGGGGGACCAGAGATTGGAGTTCAGACGAGCACCTGCCATGGAAATGACGATAAAACAAAGATAGGCCTGCAACGTCTCTTCTGTGGGAGAGAGGTTGCAGGAAAGAGAAAAGGGCATCCCCCACTAAGCCATGAAGTCTATTTTGTACTTGGGTTTCTTTCATTTGTGACCCATAGTCTACAACACTTTTGTATTTTAAATTTCAATTCAAGCCATTATCACTGCACAAGTAGAAAGGCCGGGTATATAAAATCAGCAGTAGGTTCTTTGATATGACAAGAGTACATTCGAAATGAATGTTTCTATTTAGAGCACAAATGAAACATGATACTTGACTTTTGCATTTTAAACTTTATTTTCATATTATGGTTTGAACGCATTTTATAAAATCAAAAGTAGATTCTCTACAGTGCAATGTAAACTACAATGTATTGTGGACTAAATCACCGTGAGGAACGATGTGAAGCTTCCTCCCAGTGCACTGCAGTGGGTCCCCAACTAGAGCAGGCAATCAATCAATTTGATTAAAAAATGGGCGATTTCACAGATTTCGATGACAATAAAAATATGGGAGTGTGAAACATTCGTTGATAATTATTGAATCTCGGGCAACGTCGAGTCTCGTTGCTAGTTATGTATTAGAAATGAAAGCTGTAACAACAAAATTATTCTGTCTATTTCAAGACTTTCCCAAGTTGGAAATATGTGATGGGTTTATTATTTGTTCATTTTTCAAATCAGAAATTGGAACATTTTGAGGTAACGGAATTTCAATTAATTAATAGGATTAGTATCTAAAGCAAAAATGAACACAAATTTGGTATAAAACACTCAAAGTAAATCAGTTATAAATTTTGCCTGTTTTTAATGAGCTAAAATGTCTAGTATGTTATTGATATTGCCGGGTGTGGAGAGGTGTGTGCGTGTGTGTGTGTGGGGGGGGGGGGGGGAAATAACAGTAGGAAGTCCGGGTAGAGAAAGGTGTTTAAAAAAAAAATATGGTAGTAGCGTGGGAACGGAATCAGCCAGGATGAAGAGAGGTGTTTAAAAAAAAAAAAAAAAAAAAAAAAAAAAAAAAGTGGTAGTAGGCAGGCAGGCTTGAACCTGTGACGTGAAGGCAGAAAAGAAAGTGGAAGAAAATTTGATGTTTTACCAATGCTCCATGATGCGACCAGAAGTTCAGAAAGTTGAAATTAAGTGAAGTCAATCCAACCAATACGATAACTTGCAAAAAATTGATCCCTCCTTGTACAAAACTTGGGGTGAAGAAATTAATGTTTTTGGCCTATTTTTCGATATTTGTCGTCTGAGACATTGAGCTTCAAAATGATGCCAATCTTATCAGGATCCGTTTCCTTTGTCAAAAGTTTTTGCCAGACATACATACATACATACACACATGATGATTGATTGCTGCATCTTTCCAGATGATCGCCGCCACACTGAGTTCTTCCAATCTTGTCGTCCATGCCATCTCAGATGACTCTGCACTCCCGCCGCAGATTTGCACATCTTGAGGCAGATGTGACGTACAAATTGATCAATTTCCATCGAGTTGACTTCTTCTGGAGGTTGAAGAGTATTCCTATGAACAATCACATGTCTTCTCAATCCAGCAGTAGACTTGCAAACTTTGCTGCATGTTAAACAGATCGTTTGGTTCGGACTAATAGGTGCAAAATTGACCTGAACAGGAGTTTTGTGCGACTTAAGGTAGTTGACGAAAGCACTCCTTCACAAGTGTCGCATTTCCAGCTCTGTGTGTCATGGTTAAGACCATCAATTAAACCTTTGTGAAGCTCTCGCTCCAGAGTGCTGTGGGCCAGCTTTCTTTTCTCTAGAGCATAACAACTTTCACGTACAAGCTTTCACCACTTCGGCCTTTGCAGAGTAAGTTCTTCCCATGTGTCAATGTCGATTTGTAAGACTTTCAAATTATTCTTTGTAGAGTCCCTGAACCTCTTCCTAGGCTTGTGTTGAGGGCGCTTTGCCATTTTCCAGCTCCCCGTTAAAAAAAAATACATACATACATACATTTAAACAGGCAGGTGAGATTTATATAATAGATGCTTACCTTTAGAGACTGCCAGGTCTGATACAATATTTCCTTCTTCAAAGGGGAGCAGCCATTGTGATTCTAATTCGCTAAACATTGACGATCTCGCTTCATGACGATTAAGGGCGACCTTCTCGTGCGGTAACTGGACAGGACCCTGAAGTCAAAATAGAAGAAATACATTGGGCATTATGATATGGTTGACTATGGACATCAGTTGAAGGGTTCGGCATGCCACATAGTCGCATTGCTAAAGGATGGAAGGTGCGTCTCGAAGATTTATATTAATTAATTGAAATTCCATTACCTCAAAATGTTCCAATTTCTGATTTGAAAAATGAACAAATAACAAACCCATCACAAATTCATACTCGATAAATCCGACCCTGAATCGAGTTTCAGTTTCACTTCTTTATTTCTGATTCTCACTGTAACATATCTCCTTTTATTTTTTCACCAGTTACCGATTTTGCGACTTTATTCATCTTTGTCATCGTGGGTTTTCCTATTATCTTCCACGTGTGAAAATTTAATCTGATTCCCACCGTAACATATTTCCTTATGTTCTCTGCTGATGAAGGGTCCATATTTGCAGTTTTTACGTAGCTCTTTTTTGCTACTTTTGCTCTGCAATATAAGGCCTTGTGCCCTGCTCGCTTGCATAGGTCACATGTTATTTTCCTTTGGTAATGACACGCATTGTACCCATAAGGTCTTTCACATTTGCTACAAGGGGTCCTAGGATTTTGTCTATCCTGATAATTTTGTGAAAGGTTCTTTTTGCCTCTTGGTTGGTAATTGCTGGCAGGCGAGTGTCCTTTATTTTTGAAGCGTATCACATGAGTGATCCCTGCTTCATCTATATTTCAGGAATCTTGCTTTATTGCCATGAACCTCTGACAATCTTCAGCCAGTTTCTGAAGCATCAAATCAGGTTCTAATTCCAATTTATTTAGAGCACAACGTCTTATATTGGCATCTTTTGTGGCTATCAAACCTTGTGTGAATATTAGGCATTTGAAATTGTCCGCAGTTAATGATGATAACTTGAAATCATCACAGTGCTTATTAACTACAGACACAAAAGTCGTATAGTCCTGACTCTCATTATGTGTAAGATTCATGCACTTCCATCTTTTATGGAAAAGGCTTTTCTTTGGACAGTATAACTCCATTAGCAGTTTGACTGCCTTGTTAAACAACAATTCATTGGTATTTCTTAGTAAAATATAGTCCACGAATTTGTTATGTTCGGATGCACCCAACTTCCGTAGCAATAAACGAACGATCTTTTGATCTGTCCATGAACTGCAATCAATCTTAAAAAAAGTCTTCAAAATTTCTGAAATATGCCTCAAACGTTAGATCATCCTCAGGAGTATAGTGAAATGTATCAATAGCTGACCAGATCACATAAATCTCACCTGTCTGTTTAAATGTATGTATGTCTGCCTAAAACTTTTGACTGAGGTGACGGATTTTCATGAGATCAGTATCATTTTGAAGCTCGACCCTTCGGACGACAAATATCGAAAAATTGGCTAAATACATTAATTCCTTCGCCCTTAACTAGGCACTTTTCTACAAGGAGGGGGTCGCTTTTTTCGCCAATATTTTCTAAAGTCATCCTCTCTTTTCGATTGACTAGCCTTAATTTAAACCTTCGCCACTTACGGTTTGGTGATGGACGCAACAGCAAAAACGTCACTATTTTTTTCAATTGCCTAGCCTTAATTTTGACGTTTTTTTTCCCCATTCTTTTCCTCCTTCACGGTACGGGTTCGAGCCTTCCTACCTACTACCACTTTTTTTTTGCTCAATGCACACCTCCGGGCAACGTCGAGCACCCAGGCTAGTTATTTATATAAATTGATTATGAATCCTCAATTCTTTTTCAAAAATAAATATTTCGATGCGAATTATGTAAATATAATTTCAAAATCCCACAAACCTTGACGTTGATTGGTTTCGTTTGTGCAGGGCAGCTGAACATATCGCCTCTTTTACGAGATGAAAGAGGGTCAACTTTCCAGTGTCCGACCTTTTCAAATGGGGGCAACAAAAACCTGCAAAATAAATAAAAATGGCGTCAAAATTTTAAATTGACAACAAATATCTATTTTTGCATTAAACGATAACCCATTGTCTAATTTTATTTTTTAAATTGCCGTAAAATATGCTTAAATATATTTTAATTCATGCAGATTTCGTATTTATCATTACAGAGATAATTCTTTATTGAATATTATATTGTACCTAATTAGCAATTAAGATGTGTCTTCTACCATTTTAGCTATTGAGAGATAGATGAGAAATATATAAAACTAGCAGGAGGTACCCGGCGTTGCCCGGGTGTTTGGAGGTAAATCAAAACTCCGGAGGGGGAAGGGGGGGGGGGGGGGGTAAAATAAAATTTTTAAAAAAGTTTTGGTAGGTGAGTATGAGGATCGAACCCGAACCCGAACCCTTGAGGCAAGCAAAGTGTGGAAAAAAAAATGCAACGTTAACCATTGGGCCACCGCGACATACAAACGGAGACACGTCTGAATTTATTTAATTACTTAGATTTGGCAGGTGCACGTTTTAATGATAATGACTCAATGAGGTCAACTTTGACTGCGGGTGTTTTTCATTTACTGCGAGAACGCTTTTTTTTAGGTGCACGTTTTAATGCGGTTAACTTTGACTGCGGGGTTTTTATTCTTATTTTCCCAAGATGTGTGTTGCGGGGGGGGGGGGTTAGCTCCCCTTGTCCAATTTGAATAGCAATTGTTTGATATATTTCCACATTGATCAAAGCTGATTGTTTTCGGACATTTCCGGCGATCGCCACCAGAAAAAATACCGCCAGAATAAGTGTTGCTTTTATTATAGGAAAAAGACTAATCCACACGCGGCGAGCGAAAACTGTTGAATATTTATCTTCCCAAAGTCGAGCAAATTAAATAGACAGGTGAGCTCCGTTGTTAACTCTGAGATATTATAATTTCTATGTGATATAAAAAGTTTTAAGAAGTTGTGAGCCGACCGAGCGCTTCTCTGAAAAAAGCCTTTTTTGGACATATACAAAAAGCGAACATACAAACACTATCAATAATTCCCCCCACTCTTTATCTGTGCCTAAACCTAAACGTAGATTCCATGAACAAAGCTTTTTTATTAGAACTGCACGCCTGTGGAATTGTCTTCCGTTTTCCTGCTTTCCGGCTGACTACAATATGGTTGTCTTCAAGTCTAACGTAAATAAGTTCTTGATGAGCCGTTCCATATAAGTTATCAAATTTAACAAATTTTCATTACTAATGATTATTATATTGTCCAATTTCTACTGTACACTCTTTAACCCTTATCCTTGAGTGGCCTCTTGGCCTTGATAATGAGTTGATACCTATGAAAAAAAAAAGAAAAAGTCCAATGTGAACAAGTTCTAATTGAATCGTCCCCCTAAGTAATCCAAGTTACAAAATTCCCACTGTTTACTATGCTAAAATCACAATGACTAATGTATACCTATTAACCCTTATCCTCGAGTGGCCTCTGGGCCTTGATAAGTGGTGACACCCTTGTAAAAAAAAAAAAATACATTTTTGCTTTTTTTTACTGTTTTATTTTTCTTGACCGACGCACACCCTTTAACTAAAAGGGGATCTTAAAGGTCAACACGGATATATCGCTTGATGTAAACATAAGTTTTTTCTACATTTTGACATGAACAATTTGTCTATATTATAAATGCTTCACAAACTTCATACAAGTAAAATTTAATCACGTTATTATTGAACATGTAATCATGTGATTATTAAATTTTAAGGTAGAAGCACAGATTACTTACAAAACACACTCCTCTAACATGTTAAGAATGGCTTTCAAAATAATAACATTATTATTTCAACAGGGTAACAAAAAATACGTAAGTACCCAACATTTACATTTTTTCCGACCGACAGTGCACACCCAAAATTACAAGGTTGGTTCACTGAGGATCACGACAACGATTGTCAAGATTAAATTTGGAGCAGATATTTTGACAACCCACCTCCCACAAAATGGGGTGTCTACTCCGAAAACCGTTCTTAATATGAGGAGGTTGTGGGTTGGAGGTTGGGGGTAAGACAATACCAACAACAGCCGTACTTAAACTTTTTACGAGGGGGAAGGGCATGCTTCCACCAGGCAACGCCGGTTAACAAGTCCTGCTAGTCTTATATATAAAAGTGAGAATGTGAAAAAAAAGGCTGCTAAAGAGTCAAAGTTGAAAAATTGGTACTTGGGGTTATCGGATTTTTATCTGTCTTCAACTGTTTTACACAACAGATTACTTATGTTAATAAAAGTAGTATTGAAAACACTTTATAAAGATTGAAGCAAGCTGGCCTAATGGTTATCATACTTAGTTCACCGTCTTTAGGTTTTGGTTTAGATCTCAGCTCGAGTATTTTTTTTAATAACAAGAATTGACCTGTTTAGAAAAAACATAATACTCGCATGCACATGTCTCAGTTTCTTTCCGTTTTTTTTTTTTTGGCTTCATTTTTTAAAAGGAATTTCACGTTACATTTAATACCTGGCCACGCCAGGTACATCTGCTAGTATATATATATATTGACAGACGTGTTTTTAAATATTATCTCTAGTGCTTTTCTTTTAATGATTTGGAATTCATTCCATTTGCGCTTTTTTCCAAGGAACTCTGCCTTTTGGATGATTCTGGACCATTTGGAATTTACCCATTGGATTGAAATTTTAAATTCGACCGTTTTGGATTTTACCATTTTTGGATTTTTACCCTTCACCGGACTATCCATTCATGTGAAATCTTTTTATTATTTTTGTTTTGCCTCCTGTTCCCCTTACCTCACCTTTTTTTAACCAAGTAAGATCTGTGACTTACTTGTAGTTTCATTAAATACTTTTATATGCAAAATCCGATCCTGCATTTTGCTAATTCCTGGCCTCTGATGAGAAGGAGAGTATTTCTTCGAAACTCCGCGGATTAAGGACTATCCACTTATCTTGTGCTTCCTTTTTTAAAATTAAATATATTTTTAACTCTTTTTCAAGATGTCTTTTAACATATTTTATTAATCATTTGTTCATATATATATATATATATATATATATATATATAATAAATATTTGAAATGAACTATTATTATTAACTAAATAATAATAAACTAAACTAAACTGCTTAAGTAACTGAACAGAAACCATGGCCGACTATAGTCCAGGGCGACCTAAAGGTTCCTTTTTTCATTACAGGCTACACCAAAGTGTAAAGGAGAACACTACTCCACTTACCTTTGATCTTCATCTTATAATGCTGACTACTATTTTCAAAATTTTTTGGTATGACTTGACCGAGGACTGAACCCTGAACTCTCAACCCATTAGCAAACACCCTTACCATTGTGCTAAATAAGGCAGACCATTGAGACAACAAATAATACGTTTTGGTCCATTATTAGTTGATACGGGCATTTTCAGAAGTTAGCTCAACTTGAAGAACAAAGTAGATAAGGTACATAGACATCGAAGTTAAAGTGAAGTAGCAGACTATAGTCAAGGGCGACCCAAAGCCTCCTATTTCATTAGCTGCTAGACCAAGGTGTAGGGGAGAGCGCCACTCCATACCCAGGATTATTGCACTTATACTTGATCCTTATAATACTCAATGTTTAGCAAGAGGGCATATCTATGGTCCCCCCTTACCAAACTTTTACAAAAAAAAATACTCGACTAGCTACAACCAATATCAACAGTTTCCCCACTCTCTATCTGTGCCTAAACCTAAATGCAGATTTCACGAACACTACAGCTTCTTTCCTAGAACTACCACCTGTGTAACACAGTTCCATCGGCCTGCTTCCCAGCCAACTACAGCATGGTAGCCTTCAAGTCTAATATAAACAAGTTCTTGTTGAACTATCCCCCTTAAATAATCAAATTGCACTCAACTTACACTATAAACAATTTCTACTTTACCATATTACATTCATTAACCCTTATACTCGAGTGGCCTTTGAGCCTTGATAAGTGGTGACTCCCTTGTAAAAAGAAAAAGGTTTTAGTAAGATTCAGTCAAGGATTGAACCCCGTCTCTTGGTCTCCATTAGTGGGCTCACCGTTATGTCAAGAATACAAGATTGAAAGAGACTTTTCTTCTTTTTTTTTAATTCTAGAAAAAGCAGTAGAAGCAGCATAACGTTTTCTTATGTTGTTCAATCGCAATGAAAACGAAAGTGTGAGTTGAGCGAACGGAATGACTGACAAAGCCTCTTGTAGAGGTGCTTGGATGCAACAAAAAACATGAAGACTTGTAGGATCGGCCAATCAATACAACTTTTACAACACAGCTTTTTTTTTTTGTTTCAGCCAATCAATATGAATTTTACAGCATGTTTTTCTTGCCAGGCATTTTATTTTAATTTTTTTTTTTTTTTCATCCAATTCTTTAATCATATTTTAATTTTCTTGAAAAAGATGTCTGCCTCAACAGAAAAATGTTCAACAAAATGTTTAACTGGAAAATTATTTTACCGAAAACTATTAATATTAAACTATAAAAAGGAAGATACTAGAATTTAAAAGAAATATTTCATTTACACTCAATCAGATGTGCCTTATGCACTAATAAAAATTTAATTGGCATTTTGTTGCACCTTTTAAGATTTTAAATATTTATAAATTTTCTCATTATAAAATTCGATTAAAAGAACGCATCGTTGTAAAATTAAAAACTGCTTTTATTATTTAACTTTCGGAAAATAATGTTATTTAATAAGTCTTGTATGAGGGGTGTTTCAAACGTAATGCCTCCTATTTTTTAGTCTGTTAATTAAAGAGGTTTTACGTTTGGAATGCCCTTGTAGATTCAAATTAGCTATTTTATACGATATTCCGAACAAAACTTTGTATACAGCATCGATATTACTTTAAAAAAAAAAAAGGAAAAAAAATATTCATTCTATGTCATAAATGCACCACTTATTTTGAGTTCTAACATCTGTGTTTCGTTTGAAAAAAAGAACAAAAACATTTTTTTTTTTAGTTTGAGCTCAAGAAGTGTAAACCAGTGGTGACAGATGTGAAGAAAGTTATATATTTTTTTTTTATTATTGCATTTTCATCGCAAACAAAGCACAGTGCTTCTTGATGTAGTGGGCTACTATCTGGGATATAATTTGCAGGGGTACTATGTAGGGAGTTGAGCAGTAAGATGTCTGTTTACATTATATTAAAGAATGGTCTAAAATTAGTATCGAGGACTGTCAAGAACTGATTCGTTTTTGTAGTCGAAGATATGCAACTGTCATTGAGAGTGTGCCAGTTGGCACAGTTTAATATTCAAATTTAAAATCGTTAAATACAATTTAGGTGCGCAGTGCAATTGATTGTTTCGGCGCGTTAAAAAAATGAAAAATGACACCCACGCAAATTCCGGCGTGACCTTTATATACCAAAGGTGCGTACGTAGTTGAAAGCACCCCATGTGATGTCTTCCATCCAATGGAATTCCTCCTAGGACACATTTTAAAACTGATTTTCTAGAGCTCGTTTGGAGCCGATCAAATCGAATATAAACATGCACAAACACAAAATCTGTCTCTTAGCCTTTCGAGCATTCTTTCGTCTCTTTAAACTCTTCCGACTCATTCAACGCTTTCTCATATGGACTTACCACGCGTGCAAACATCAATTATTTCATTTCCACTGCTCCGCGCATTAATACTCTCTTTTAACAGACGAACATTAATATTGTTTCTGTCACATATTTGAACATTCAAAGAACACAACAAAAAAGAGACTCTCCATCTTTCATATGAACTCAAAAAAAGGAACTCTGAAATATTGAGAACTATGTTTTAACTTGTTATTGTTTGTTATTTCTATTCCAAAAATAAACCTCCGTTTGTATTGCACATAAGATTTCTTATTTTTATTTTTATTATTTGTGGAGGAAGTCAGTTCCCAAAAAAAGGCCAGGCGACCCCCACAAGAGCAAGGGCTCATTTACTAAATATTGATTTACATGTATTTTTATTGATTTTTGGGTGTTTACATTGTTTTTCTCAATTTTGTCCCTTACTTTTGGACGTTCCTATTTTGAAAATAAATAAATAAATAATTGTTATAATTCTTTTTCTATCCTTTGCAAATGATTCAAATTTTAATATGTTATTATGGATGATAACGATTACTTAAGGGGGCGGTTCATTAGGAATTTGTTAACATTGGACTTGAAGACAACCAAGTTGTAGTCCGGAGGGAAGCAGGCAGACGGAACAGAGTTCCACAGGCGTGCAGTTCTAAGAAAGAAAGTTCTCGGTTGATTAACTGCGTCGGATATATACTTGAGAGTCAAAACAATGAAAAGAATATGCTGTTGTCACAGCCCTAGTGATTATGTCATGTATAACGTCATAGCAGAATGACAGTTTAAAAAAGACCAAATACGCAAAATTTGACTTTAAAAAGGCCAATCCAGCAATCTTATACAAGAATACGAGAGTGATCTCCCTTTGGTGTACTCTCGTTTTCTAATATTATAATATATATATATATATATTGTTATAATATTCTGAGAAAAGAAATCATAGTAATTTTGATGTACAGCTGTTCTTCACTGAACAAAAAAGTTAGCAAAACGTTACATAAAAAAAGGGAACATTTGGAAAAAAAAAAAAGAGAGATGTTGGACTGAAGGCGTAAATTAAAGATTGTCTATTTCAATATGATTTTATTCTTAGTATTGAACTATGTAGCACAATATTACTTTCTGAGTATTTATTAGTACTTATTAATTTATTTCATTTGGATCGGTTCTGTACTCTGCATATAATATTTTGATTGCAGAAATTCCCCTCTGGACAAAGTTACGGTAGGTTTACAATAACAAATTTATTTTGTCTAACTTTTTACCCACTATCTTATGTAACTTTTAAACGCCGTTAAAGACACATGTGTTCGTTATGATAAAATCCTGTCTTATTTCCTATGAGCGACATCATCACGATTGCCAAGATCTATAGACGAAGTAGTTTGTATTTTCCCCTCTATCTGAAAAGTCCTCCCACTCTCCCAGTCAAGACCTGGTAAATATATAGCCATCATAACTATATTGATCTGACACCCTTATTAACTGGATTAAACCCTCATACTCATACAACTACCATTACACTTCACTATTCAAAAATAATGATTTCTCACCAGTAACATTCCGCTTATTCTCATTGGCTTCAACCATAACATTCTATTATTCTGGATTATACACAATCATACCAAAAACGAACATGTCAGCCCTTAATCGATATGGCTGCTCAATTGCCACGCATTGTTTTAAATTATTTATACTTTCCTATCATCGTTTTTTTCTCTAATTTACAAACTACTGCTTACAAAAATAAATCATAAAATTTAGCTTAGAATTACAAACAAAATAGTTTTAACTTTCATATAAAAATGTCAGTGCAGCTAGCTTAGGTGATGCTTACATTTACTGCAAATACTGTGTTGTCATAAATTATGCCAGTTCGCATTATTTGGATTAACATTATTTACATATTTTTATGCTAAAAAAAAATTACGCTGCAGCTTTCTTTTTATCATGTACAGTTTCAGAGTCCTAAATTATGCAATGCTAAAATAAACTGATCTCTAAGTAAATGATTAGAAACTGTTCTCTTTAACCGAAAAACAATGAATAATCGATACTTACATCACATGAAAAAATTTACTCAAAACGCAGCAATTCTGCGGCAACTATTTATTTATTTTTTTATAACATTTCATGTTATGGTAACATTTCTAAAACATTTGTCTTCTACATTAAAAAATAAAACAAAAAATCGTCTCAACTTTCATTTACTTGGAGTTTGAATCGTGCAATGCTTATTTCTACACTGATAATTCGGCAAGAATTAAACATATACGTAGATAATATTTAAGTATCTATTATTAAACGTATTAATTGTGTATTAATTAAATAGGTAATTAAACATAAAAACCGTTTGTGTATGTATATATTTCCTCTCTCTCGTAGTGGGCCTATATTCTTTTATAATCTTAATATTTACAATACTTTTTAACATATTAATTTGAAATATATTAATCTAATACATAAATGACTATATGTCTGTCTGTCTGTCTTCATATTTTCAAACTGTCTCCTCCATAAGTCACAGAGTGGCACCAGAGGCCTCAAATGATTGGATTTTTTACAGGCTGTTCTTTTATGGGTCTTTAGCCAGTTAAAATTGTTTTTAAGGAGTCAAAAATGGGTAAAAATTGAAAAAAAAATGTTATACATTTTGTATTTTCTTAGTTAATTTTTAATTTTTAATCAGTTATACATTTTGTATTTTCTTAGTTAATTTTTAATTTTTAATCAGTTATACATTTTGTATTTTCTTAGTTAATTTTTAATTTTTCATCAGTTATACATTTTGTATTTTCTTAGTTAATTTTTAATTTTTAATCAGTTATACATTTTGTATTTTCTTAGTTAATTTTTAATTTTTAATCAGTTATACATTTTGTATTTTCTTAGTTAATTTTTAATTTTTAATCAGTTATACATTTTGTATTTTCTTAGTTAATTTTTAATTTTTCATCAGTTATACATTTTGTATTTTCTTAGTTAATTTTTAATTTTTAATCAGTTATACATTTTGTATTTTCTTAGTTAATTTTTAATTTTTAATCAGTTATACATTTTGTATTTTCTTAGTTAATTTTTAATTTTTCATCAGTTATACATTTTGTATTTTCTTAGTTAATTTTTAATTTTTAATCAGTTATACATTTTGTATTTTCTTAGTTAATTTTTAATTTTTAATCAGTTATACATTTTGTATTTTCTTAGTTAATTTTTAATTTTTAGATCAGTTCATACACGCATCACGTTGGTACACTGGTAACATCATTAGCTTTGTATCCTACAGTTTTGGTTTCGATTCTAGCTGATGGTACCTAAATACTTTTTTTATTAATTTTTGAAATCACAACTTTATAATAATATATATGAAATCTGAACAAATTAAAATATCATATTTAAGCGTATTTTACGCCCGGGCAAAACGGACGTCCCCCCCACCCCACTAGTTGTATCATAAACTTTTCAATATCACAGTGTAGTATCTGTTCTGATACTACATTTATTATCTAACAAACTTTTCAGAAAAATCTTTCGTACAGTACGTTTGCAATGGATTTTACCTTATTGCATTTTATGGATTGCTTTGTATGTATACATAGATTCCATTTGGTTCTGGATTATAACTTTCTTCATTGTCATATATCTTACGATTGTGCCTCTATTTTTCTTCATTGAACCAAACAACACAATGGAATATCATTTTCTTAGGCTTTTCATGCAAGTTTTTTTGCTTTTTTCAATCTATGTGCCAAGTAGCAAAATTTATAACTGCCTATAAATATTATTTTGCTAAAAACATTTTGTCTGATGAGCAATTTATTGAAAACCTGTGGACTAAGTAAAAACTTTAAATTTTTGTATTCCTTTTCGAAAAATAGATTTGTTGTAAATTTTTTAATTTACAGTGTTTAATTCCAAATTTTTATTTATACTATTGCTCTATCTCATATATTGAGCTTTTTATCTGATTGTAATTGTCTTTTATATATTGATATGAGGAAAAAGGTAGGTCGGCTTTAATTTTGATTAAGTGCTTGTGGAGTAGATTTTTCCTCAGATACACTAATACAAATCATAAAACTCATCACTGATAGAACCTACTTTCAATTTAATAATTCTTACTACAGACAGAAATTTGGACTCCCTATGGGTAACCCCCTTAGTGGTGTACTAGCCTGCTTATTCTTAGAATTATTAGAAACCAATTCTTTTAAACACAGACTTCCTAAAAACTCCACATATTTTAGATATATAGATGACATTCTTATTTTTCTCCCTAAAAACACACAAATAGAACAAATTAGAAATAAATTAAATTCAGTGGAACCATCTATAAATTTTACACATGAATCCGAACAAGACCACTCCCTAGCTTTTCTAGACATATTCCTCATCAGATCAGAAACCGATCTGAGTTTCAAAGTACATAGAAAGACCACACACAAAAAAGACTATATTCATTACTACGCGCACCACAATGATAAAATAAAGATGGGCATGATTATTGGTTTTTTCTTGCGTGCCTTTAGAATATGCAGTCCCCAATATCTTAATGATGAATTTCAATATATTACGAATGTTTTAAGAAAACTACAGTATCCATCCTATTTCATTTCTTATGCAAAGAAAAAAGCTACGAAAATACACTATAACATAAACACACAGAAAAATAAAACAAATACCTCACTATTAAACAGACATCTTTTCATTCCCACCCACACCAAAAATACAAAAATCTACAACACTCTTAATAGACTTGGTTTTCACTTGATACAAACAACTTCCTCAACCATAAAACAGACATTAAAAACTACCAAGCACTCTCCCAAAACCCTCACATCCGATGCCGGTATATATTCCATCCCATGTAACAACTGTCAACAAGCGTACATAGGTGAAACACAACGAAAATTGAAATTAAGACTTAACGAGCACAGAAGAGATATAAGGAATGGTAACGCCCTAAATGCACTCTTTTGCCATTGTGCAGAACACGATCACTCATTTAATTTAGATCAAGCGAAAATTATTAAATACGTGATAGATAGAGCTAAAAGAAGACTTTTAGAATCAGCACTAATATTGAATACTAATACTATTACGCAAAGAAAAGGCTTCTACCATTTAACCCCTAGCATAGGGAAAATAATAATCAAAGAGCAAGGTATCAGGATGGATCCTGGCTAGCCGTTTTTCCTTGAATGTTTCAGGAAAATGAGTAGTTTTGCAGAAGAGAAAAAAAAAAAAAAAAAAAAAATGTACATATTTATTTTAATGCGTTTTTAAAAGTGTACATATAGACATCGAACAACCCAACCTTCCCATACGCACACATATTTGTCCTTCCCGACATGGGTAGGATTCAAAAACTGTCTTTTTTCGCACGATCTATGACTTTTTCTTTTCTTACATTTTTATTTCAATTATCCTGAAGATGTCCTCTGAAATAAGGACAAAACGTTGATTTTTTAATAATTTCATTCGGTTTTTCTATTTTTCTTTAAACATAACGTCAACCACCGCTGGTATTTTTTCATTCCTTATACATATATATATATATATATATATATATATATGTATATATATATGTGTGTGTGTGTGTGTGTATTTATATCTATATGATGTTAAACCAGAGACACACACAGACGTTCAGCTTTATATTATAGATATACATATATATATATATATATATATATATATATATATATATATATATGTATGTATCTATGTGTGTGTATATATCTATATGATGTTAAAAATCCACATATGCTTCTAGAATAGTGAATGAGGGTTTTTTGAAGCATGAAAACGATGTTATCTTTTTATATTTAATATTTTATTTTTTTTCTATATTTCAAGCGGTCCTCCGCTCTTGGTATTAAAAAATATTGAAATGAAAAATGTTGAAAAAACTAGAAATTTGTATTTAGAACAGCGTTCATTCTTTGCAACAATGTTTGAAAGAATTCATGTGAATCATTTTAGCCGTTTGTGGAAGAAGAATATTGTATTTTTTCTTTTTTTTTTTTTTTAATATATATGTGTGTGTGTGTGTGTATATTATATATATATATATATATATATATATATATATATATATATATATATATATAGAGAGAGAGAGAGAGAGAGAGAGAGAATTATAAATATGAATATTAGCTTCAAAATTGTCCAAACAATCAAAAACTCAAAAGATAGAACAATTAAAGAAATAGAAAAAATAGGTGGAAATAAATCAAATTTAAACAATGAAAATTAAATAATTATTTTAATTTCTTTGTTTGAATTGTAATTTGTTCTATTTTCATTGCCTATTTTTCCTTTCTCTCTCTCTCATATATATATATATATATATATATATATATATATATACATACACACACACACACACACACACACACTGATAGAACAACCAAACAAGCAATAAAAATTTAAAGAAAAGAAAAAGAAACAAAAATAGAAAATAGAAACTTTTTATTATCTTTAAATTTTTACAGTTTGTTTGAAAAAAAAAAAAAAAAATGAAGAATTTTTTTTTAAATTAATAGAAAAATTGAAAACAATTTTTAAAAAAATTCTATATTGATACAAATTTCATTAATTTTTGTAATTCATATTTTTTTTTCATTTTTTATGATTTCATTTTATTCAAATTCACTTGCAAAATTACTCAACTGATTTTTCATCAAATTTGGTAGAATTGTGCTGCGTCCACAAGAGTATCTCAAGCAAAAGACATTTTAAATCTAGCAAAAATATTTTGGGTGAAGAATTCGTCACTTGACTAAGGTTAAAGCAATTACAGAGACAAAAGAAGAAAAAAAAAAGGAAAGAAAGGAAGCATTGAGGAAGAAGAAGAAGAAGAAGAAGAAGAAAGGGAAAAAAGGAAGCAGTGAAAAAGAAGAAGAAGAAAGAAAGAAAGGAAGCAGTGAGAAAGAAGAAGAAGAAAGAAAGAAAGGAAGCAGTGAGAAAGAAGAAGAAGAAAGAAAGAAAGGAAGCAGTGAGAAAGAAGAAGAAGAAGAAGAAGAAGAAGAAGAAGAAGAAGAAAGGAAACAGTGAGAAAGAAGAAGAAGAAGAAGAAGAAGAAGAAAGCAGTGAGAAAGAATGTGGAGAAGTGATTTAAATATTGAAAAACTACTATGTTTTATGTTAACGTTGTCTCTATAGTGAAAACATCCTTGAAATGTTATTCTCACTTACTCGTCCTGATATTCTTCATGATTGTGAAGTTAAAATTCTAGATGTTCATGTCGGTATAATTTTATAGTTGTAGCGATTGCGTGCAACAAACTCCATTATTTCATGCTAAGAATTGACAGCTTAAAGTGGATGCAGAGAAAATAGAAAAAGAAGAGGAAAAAGAAAAGAAAAGAATTAGTCAGAAAGAGTGCAGTGAGAGTTTAGAGGATTCTGCCTTTTGATTCAAATCGACTTTCTAAGTAGTGAGAGTTTCCTTCCTTTCACATGAATGCTTGCATTAGGTCGGCCATTTTATCAGGGTGCATTTTTTTTTATTTATGCATACATTTTTATAATTTTTTATGTACATAAACGTTAAACTTCTATGATTAATTAATGGAAAATCAGAGTGAAGATGTATAATTTTGAAAGAATGAGAAAGAAAACTGAATGAAAACTGGACATGTCCGATTTCTGATGGAAAATAAATATGCGTTAAATGATGATACTGGGTTAGACAAGAACGAGATTGCCAGATTCCCAAAAACAAAGAATGAGTGGGACAAAAGCAACCCAGATTTTACTTTCAAGAACTGTGCAGAGAAATCTCATGTGATTTGTGAGATGAACACGTCATTATATTTTAGTGGAGAAACGTTTTGGCAGATTGGCAGACTATTGCTGGAATATAAAAATGAAGGATGACGCTTAACACAAAAGGGTTAAGCGAACAAATGATTAAACTGAAAATACTGTGTTTTTCTTCCATAACCAATAATAAAATGTGATTTGTATAGTACATAAAAACGGTACCTAATCTAAATAAATAAAGAACAGAATTACTGTAATGATTTTTTTTTTTTTCTTACACCGAAACAGATCTTATGTGGCATGTAATTAGTTTTAGCCTGAAATTTGGGAGTGTTCGATTTTGTAGGAAAGTGATCTCTAAAAACGTGCCATAATTGAAGCGTGAGGTGTTGCTGGAAGCTAAGAGAACGGTGAATATTTAGACGTGGTGCGAACTACGCCATCAGCGAAAAGAGAGTGCTGTCAAATTCTATTATTTTTCAGTTTGATAAACAAGTTAATGGAAAAGATGAAGAAGAAGAAGAAGTCATTGTGACATAATCAAAGAACACTAGGTTCAGTTATCATAATAAAAACAAATGGTTTTGACTCAGTCAGAAACAGTGACAGAGGTCACGCACGTCATGAATCGGTCTGTTGCCACCCCCCCCCCATCTCTCTCTTTACCACATGCCGATTGTCAAAGTAAAGTGTAAATGCTTTTATATAAAAAAATAATTTGTCATTTATTTACTAATATGTTCATGCAAATGTAATAAAAACCAGTCAGAGACAGTGATGGAGGGCAAATATAATATGAATTGGTCAGTCACTGCACCCTCCCCATCTCTCTTTGCTACATGACGATTGTCAAAATAAAGTGCGAATGCTTTTATATCAAAAAATAATTTGTCATTTATTTGATAAACACAACATATTTCGGATGCATGTTTGGTGCCATTAATGTATATCTATGTATGGAGTGTGTTAATATCTCCACTAAACCTTCTGTAAAATGCAGCAAGTCCTAGGCACATGGACAAAATAACCAAGGACTATATAGATAAGCAAGTCTCTATAGATAAGCAAGGCTAAAATGATCAGGAGACGATTAAAAATGGCGCCCAACATCAAAGATAAGGTTTTTATCTCACTACTATATATCAGGTTCAAAGGTTGATTATAATAATCGAAAAAAATTGTCTCTATAATAATAAAGACACAATTTGCATGTATTAAAATTACAACTAGGCATTGCCATGCAGCCTGCTAGTATATATATATATATATATATATATATATATATATATATATAATTTATAATATATGGGTTGGTGCATCTGCTACTAGTCTCTCACTCCTAGACAAGGTTCAAAACAGAGTCGCCACCTTAATAGGTCCTGAACTGTCATCTAAGCTTCAGCCTCTGTCCCCTCGACGAAATGTAGCATCCCTCTGCCTGTTCTACAAGTACTTTAACGGTGAATGCTCCGACGAACTGCAAACACTTGTACCCCCTCGACGTAAATACCTCCGACAAACCCGACAAGCGGTAAAATCCCACCCCTTCACAGTAGAGATCCCTAGATGTAAGAGAGCCTTCTACTCCAGTAGTTTCTTCCCCAGAACCGCTGGACTTTGGAACTCCCTGCCAGGTTCCTGCTTCCTCAACTGTACTGACATGCAGAAGTTCAAGTGTAACGTGAACTGACATCTTGCTGCCCAACTCCCCACATAGTACCCCTGTAGCTTATGTCCCTGATAGTAGCCTCCTAAATCAAAGTGGCAATTTGCCTTGTTTGGGGCGAAAATGTAATAAAAAAAAAATGATGTAATATGTAAAATAACAATAAAATAATAATAATAATAATAATGAATAAAATAATAAATAATAATAATAAAAATAATAATAAAATATGTAATGTGTAAAAAAATAATAAAAATATGTAATATGTAAAAAGAATAATAAAAATATGTAATATGTAAAAAAAATAATAAAAATATGTAATATGTAAAAAAAATTATAAAAATATGTAATATGTAAAAAAAATAATAAAAATATGTAATATGTAAAAAAAATAATAAAAATATGTAATATGTAAAAAAAATAATAAAAATATGTAATATGTAAAAACAATAATAAAAATATGTAATATGTAAAAAGATAATAAAAAATATGTAATATGTAAAAAAAATAATAAAAATATGTAATATGTAAAAAAAATTATAAAAATATGTAATATGTAAAAAAAATAATAAAAATATGTAATATGTAAAAAAAATAATAAAAATATGTAATATGTAAAAAAAATAATAAAAATATGTAATATGTAAAAACAATAATAAAAATATGTAATATGTAAAAAGATAATAAAAAATATGTAATATGTAAAAAAAATAATAAAAATATGTAATATGTAAAAAAAATTATAAAAATATGTAATATGTAAAAAAAATAATAAAAATATGTAATATGTAAAAAAAATAATAAAAATATGTAATATGTAAAAAAAATAATAAAAATATGTAATATGTAAAAACAATAATAAAAATATGTAATATGTAAAAAGATAATAAAAAATATGTAATATGTAAAAAAAATAATAAAAATATGTAATATGTAAAAAAAATTATAAAAATATGTAATATGTAAAAAAAATTATAAAAATATGTAATATGTAAAAAAAATAATAAAAATATGTAATATGTAAAAAAAATAATAAAAATATGTAATATGTAAAAAAATAATAAAAAAATGTAATATTTAAAATAATAATAAAAATATGTAATATGTAAAAAAAATAATAAAAATATGTAATATGTAAAAAAAATAATAAAAATATGTAATATGTAAAAAAAATAATAAAAATATGTAATATGTAAAAAAAATAATAAAAATATGTAATATGTAAAAAGAATAATAAAAATATGTAATATGTAAAAAAAATAATAAAAATATGTAATATGTAAAAAAATAATAAAAATATGTAATATGTAAAAAAAATAATAAAAATATGTAATATGTAAAAAAAATAATAAAAATATGTAATATGTAAAAAAAATAATAAAAATATGTAATATGTAAAAAAATAATAAAAAAATGTAATATTTAAAATAATATATATGAAAATTATTATCATTCTTCGGAAATCAACATTAAACAATGTTCATCCATATGTTTATCTACGTTATTAAACATACCATTTATTAATTATACGATGATACAATTATAATATGAAAGCTCTACTTGACATAACTGGATACTTTTATCTTATCCTAAGAAGTAACAGGTAAGATTAATAAATAAAAATTATAAATGCATTATGTAATTTACTGGTAATATCGCAATTGCCTTGGTCGTTCATCATAAACTTTTAATTACATTATATATATATATATATATATATATATATATAGATAGATATATATATAAGAAAAAGAAAATTAAAACTGTAAGTTAACTTTACAATCAATGCATTTTGGATCAATAGCTGAAATATTATGCACGGTTTGTTTTTATATTAGTTTTTTTTATACTTTTTTTATTTATTTTTTTATTCAATTTTCACCCCAAACACTTTGAAGCAGGGGGCTACTATCAGGGACTTAATTTGCAGGGGCATTATTAAGGGAGATGAGTAGAAAAATGTTTGTTCACATTACACTTGAACTTCTGCATATCAGTACAGTTGGGAAAGCAGAATCTCGGAAGGGAGTTCTAAAGACCTGCAATTCTGGGGAAGAAACTATTGGAGTAAAAGGCTTTCTTGCACCTAGGGATCTATTTTTCATTTCGCAATTTATAACTACAATAAATTGCAGTTTCACTTAATGCCTTAACTAGCATTCCTACAAATATAATTCACTGATTTCTTTATGTCCTCTGATGAGAAGAAGAATAAGAATAGCATTCTTTGAAACTCCGCGGAATAAGGACTTTGTAAATTGTTTTTTGGAGTATTCAGTCGAACAATAAATTTTTATTGTAAAGTTTAACTTACAGTTTTAATTTTCTTTCTCTCATAATAAGCTCTACTCTCTATTGCATATTGAGCTTTTTTAATTCGGTTGGGATTAAATTATCTTTATATAAATACTGATATTTATATTAGTTTGAAGTTTACCATTGTGTATATCAGGTAAACACTACACCCCTTTGTTTTCATTAATATATATATATATATATATATATATATATATATATATATAGATAGATAGATAGATATAGATATGTATGTGTGTGTGTGTGTGTGTGCCACACAGAAATAGTGCGATTCACATGATATCCAGTTGTAAGTGTTTCTAATTATGCTGATCTTAATAGAGAAAAGATAACGAAATACCAAGGTCTTATTATGAAGAGAAATTGGAATCTTAGGAAGATCTCCATAATTCTAGTAATTATAAGAGCAACCGGACTCATGAACAAAAAATTTCAAAAACAACTTTACGAATATACTTGGTGAACCAAGTGTAAGAGAGATACAAACAATTGCATTTAAAGGGACAGTTAGAATCTTAAAAAGATCTCTTGGTTAGAGTGACTAAAATAGTGGATGAATGTTTGCCATCCAGTACAATGCCCCATCCCCAGCAAAAATAATAAGAAAATTAAAAAAAAAAAACAGAAAATAAATAACATTTAACAACATTGAAATAAGATTTAAGTTTAAATTTCATTTTAATTCTAGAAAATATATTTGTATATAAATTGTATATCTTACTCCTTGCTAAGTTGGACGTTGGCTTGATTAGCCCCGAGTGGGATTCCATGTTTTTTCATGACATCAATAATCGTCTCACGCAATTCGTTGTTGAAAGAGTCAAAATCAAAAACATTCTTTACGATCGTTGTTAATCCTTCAAGCGGGAATTTCTGTAACAGAAGGGGGGAAAAAAATGACCTAGTTAATATAACAGTTTTGAATGCTCATTAATTCACAATCGCAACACCAAGAAAAGAATTAACAGCGATTATATTTTTTTTTTAATAATGAAAGCACAGAATCAGATGGGGTTCAACAATTCTGTCCTTTTTTTCTTTTACAGTATTCAGTATGAATAGAAAATACCCCAACAAATTCCCCATATTCGAGAGAGCAACTCTCCCAAGCACAACCACTCTCCTTTGCAGTCCAGAAGAGGGATTTTACCAGTTTATCTGCTAGGTATCAGGCACAACATCCTGAACATATCACCTTCTCTAAATACATACTCTGTTGTCTTATTTCTCTGAGGATGTTATATAATAGGGACCAGAGAATGATTGACAGCTGTGGGGTGAACATTGTGACCTTGGTGAAGAAACATTAAAAAAAATTTTTTTTAATTTTGATGCTGAAGACCAGAAATCTTTATAAAAACTGAAAGATCACAGACTTGCAATAAATCCTAAAAAGAACAAATCTTGACTCCTTATGGAGCAACGATAAAAGTGGGAAGGGGAGTGAGTATAGTTATTTATTTTATTTTGTCAATTCTTTAACTCTTCTTGACATTATGAATGTTTTTTTAACTGAGAGAGATAGAGCGTCACCATAACCAAGACAAAAGTAGTCTTTGAAAACCCTTTACTTTTGTACTTTCTGGAAATAAATACTTTTGTTAACTCTACCTCCTTGTTGTCTCATTTCTTTTCAGCTCTTTAAGGCCACAGCATTAAGCAAAAAGAAAAACACATTTCACAAAAGAGTTACCTGTAAATGTTTCACTATATTGACAACTTCTCGGGTAGAATAGGGGTACGTAATGAGTCACCTGGTCAGCCATAAACTCTACCTCCTTGTGGTCTTATTTCCAGTGTTTTAAGGCGATAACAATACCAGAATTAAGGGTTGTATCCATCCTTGGTAAAATATTGGTTATAAAAACTGGTATTAGAGAGAGAGAGAGGGGGTGGCAGGGAGAGAGAAAAAGGGAATGAAGGGGAGAGAAAAGGAAAAGAACTAATGATATCACTCCTGTAATTTACGGAAATACACACTCTTGCTGACTCTACCTCCTTGTTGTCTTATTTCTTTTCAGCGCATTAAACAAGAAGAAAAGCACATTTCACAAAAGAATTACCTGTAAATGTTTCACCATATTGACAACTTCTCGGGTGGAATACGGGTACGCAATTAGTCCCTGGTCAGCCATATCGCGAAGTTCACCAAATGCCATAACCAGTTTCTCAAGCGTTGGATCTGGAACGTCAGGCCCGTACTGTCGTAACATGGCCATTTCAGAGTCAGCATCAGGATTGTCTATAGCATGGCAACTAAAAATATCACCTGAAAATTAACAAAACACACAAATATATAAGTTTTTTCTCATCATTTCTTTATGTAAACATAGTCATATCTTGCTACGATGTATAAAAGCCAAGTACGTCCAAAGACGGAGTACTGCTGCCACATCTGGACTAGAGCTGCTAAAAACAGCCTATCCTGTCTTGACAGAGTATAAAATAGACTTCGTGGCTTAGTGGGGGATGCCCTTTTCTCTTCCCTACAACCTCTCTCCCACAGAAGAGACGTTGCGAGCCTGTCTTTGTTTTATCATTATTTCCATGGCAAGTGCTCATCTGAGCTCCAATCTCTGGTCCCCCCCTCGCCAATTTTTCACAAAAAACACCCGTCTAGCTAAAACCACTGTCAGTAATTTTCCTCACTTTTTATCTGTGCCTAAATCAAAACGTAGATTCCATAGACGCTTTATTAAATCTCAACACTGTACTGTACATGCAATAACTCGTATCCCTGAGTGGCTTCCGGGCCTTGATAAGTGGTGACCACCTTGTAAAAAAAAAAAAAAAAAAAAATGTTAACTGATCATTATTTTTTGTCTTTTCGACTAAAAGAAAAACACATATACAAGAAATAATGGTTATGAAATATGTGACTTGGCACACCAGCTCAAGTTGGAGAAATATGAAAATCTACACGTATCAGAAATGGCTGGAAAACCATTGTATTTCCTATCGAAGTCGGGTGCCGCAGTTTAATTGCCCACTTAACCTCCACGTTCTTTAATAATCTTGACTTTTTTCTACATCAGACAAGAAATACATGAAAGAAAATACAAGACATCAGTGTGGATATGGAAATCTCATAGAATGACGACAATCCAACAAAGTCTCGTGGAATCGTGAGATACTGCTGGGGAGCTTTGGCCTAGTGGTAGTAATGCTGGGGAGCTCTGGCCTAATGATATTTTAATTTTTCCTGATTTTGCATATATTATTAAAGAGTCCATTTGGGTGCCATCAACTAGAATTGAAATCGAAACTGTAGCATTCATAGCTGGTGACGTTACCATTGTACCAATGTGACACGCATATGAACTGAGTAAAAAGTAAAAATTAAAAATAAACTAAGATGAATGTTCAAAATGTATAACAATTTTTTTTCAATTTTGACCCATTTTTTAGGTTTTTTTTTTTTATTACATAGGCATCACCACTTATCAAGGCCAAGAGGCCACTTGCGGATAAGGGTTACAGAGTGTACAGTAGAAATTGGTCAATATAGTAATCGTTAGTAATGGACATTCAGTAAATTTGTTAACTTATATGGAATGGCTCATCAAAAACTTGTTTACGTTAGACTTGAAGACAACCATATTGTAGTCAGCTGGAAAGCAGAAAAACGGAAGACAATTCCATAGGTGTGCAGTTCTAAGAAAGAAGCTTTGCTCATGGAATCTACGCTTAGGTTTTGGCACAGATAAAGAGTGGGGGAAACTAGTGATAGTGTTTTCTGCTAGACGGGTGTTTCTTGTGAAAGTTTGGCGAGGGGGGGGGGACCATAGAATGGAGTTCAACCGAGCACCTGCCATGAAAATAACGATACATCAGAGACAAACTCGCAACATCTCTTCTGTGAGAAAGAGGTTGCAGGGAAGAGAAAAGGACATTTCCTACAAGGCTATGAAGTCTATTTTGAACTCTATCAAGGCAGGATAAGTCCTTTCTAGCAGCTCCTGCCCAGATGTGGCAACAGTACTCCATCATTGGATGTACCTGACTCTTATATAGATAAAGAATTGCATCAGCAGTGAGATATCTACTGGATTGATAGAAGGATCCCACTATTTTTCCAGTGGCCTTAGCAACGGATTTAATGTATGTGTTCCATTTAAGCTCAGGAGTAAAGGTCAAGCCCAAAAGCTTGTCAAAATATGAGGCCTCCTCAGGACAAGAGCCATTCATTTCAATTGATGCCAGATGGGGATCAGAGCGTTGATGATGTAAAGATAAAAGCTTGGTTTTAGATGCATTAAAAGTAACAAGCCACTTCTTTCGCCATTGTACCACTTGCTCAAGATCAGAGGAGAGAGAATCAGAGAGAACTTGGTCGTTTACGGTCTTAGATGTGCTACCATAGATGGTAGTGTCATCAGCAAAAATGTCTACGAATGATGTAAGGATGTGATTTGGAAGATCATTAATGTAGATCAGGAAGAGAGTTGGGCCCAGGATGGACCCCTGAGGGACTCCAGCATTAATACTAAGAGCTTCTGATTTCTGCCCATCATTTACTCCTTAAAAACTATTTTAACCCGCTATAAAGTATTGCCAATGTTGTTTTTGCAGTAGGTTTCCTATATCAGCGACGCCATATTGGCAAGACGACATATGTTTCCATGAATGTATGTTTAAGTAGCCCATTCTCACCGCTCATGTAAGCAGGTGAATCTACTTCTATCGGGGTATGACACCAAGACCACTCCGGTTTTGTAACTGGGCATCCTGGGTCCGATTCCACTTCTGCACACCCTCCCCTTTCTGGGACCACAAGTTACTCGCATTGTGGTCCAAGGTTTTGAGGTTCTGGAGTAGTCATGCGATGTGCCCCATGTCTGTGGGGATAGGTTCCTGGGTAGTCGCATCATCCTTTTGCTACGACGCACCGGTTGGTCCTCCTGTACCTCTATCATACCAGGGAATGCTGTGTCACCCACCTCCATCTGTTCTGGCAGAGTGTCGGATGTTTCAGGCTTGTGTTGATCCATATTAGTGGTAGACCATTCTCCTGGTATTTTGGGCCCTGTTAGGTCGTCTATGGTATCCAACATTTCTGGGGGGCTCCTCAGGTATTGAGTGACAAGGGGTATCTACCACTGGGTTTATTCTTTGGAGGAATCTGTGTTTCCACCACCCTTCCTGTCTTAGTCCATCAGCACGGGTATGAACCTGCACTGTTTCCCCAATTTTCAATTCCTGGTGACTTTTTAGATTTTATTCACTTTCATTGCGTGTCTTTTTGCCATTGTTGTTTCCCTATAATTTAAATTTTCAAAACATACGACAGTACAGTCATGAACAAATTTTAAAAAAAAAACTGGATTTTTTAAAATTCAAATTTTCAAAACATACGACAGTACAGTTGTGAACTAAAAAAAAACAATTTTTTTTTTTTTTTTTCAAAACATAACACGCTGTGAAACAAATGAAAAGGAGTTCAAAGAAATTAGGATGGCAGGTGAGATTACCTAAAAAAAAAAAAAAACTAGATTTTTTTTTTTAATTTTCAAAACATATGATACTACAATCGTGAAAACAATTGAAAATGAGTTTATTGTTCGTGTGTTTAAACGGGACGTACAGACACAAAAATCGTCCGTTTTTTTTTTTATATAATAATGGTCAAGTTTTACTCACCCATTGCACCAAAGAAGTCATTCCCTAAGAAGGGAAATCCAGGTCTGTTTGCCAGAACAATCATTCGAAAGTCTGGGTGAGCAACAATCACGTTGGGCGAGGGTGGAAGGGTAGATTTGGCTGAAAATAGACAAAAAGAGAAAAAAAATATTTATTGTCATCATGAAAGAAGTTAACATGTAAAATTTTAAAAGTTGGATCTGATTAGCAATTAAGCTGATATACCAAACTTTGATTCTGACTAGCCAATTTTGCATTTGTTAGACATACAAACACACACACACACACACATTTTACCTAGCGAGGGTGCCCAACGTGCCCAGCATTTCCCGGGTGTTTAGTAGGTGTAGTAAGGAACCCTGGGAGGAGGGAAATCAAAACAACAGTAGCGGGGGTGCCCGGGTGTGTGTAGGAATTCCCCCCCCAAAAAAAAATGGTAGTGGGAGAGGGGGGGGTCAAAACAACAGTAGGCAGCCCGAGTAGAAAGAGGTGTTCTTAAAAAAAAGAAAAGCAGGCTCGAACCCGTAACGCGAAGGAGTAAAAAAAAGGTTAAAAAAACGCAACATCTTCGGTGATGTCTCCATTACCCGACCGGAAGTTTGAAACACTGAAATTAAGCATAGTCATTCTAACCGATATGATAACTTGTGAAAATGGTGATGCAAAAACTGACCCCTCCTTGTAGAAAACTGCCCAGTTGAGGGTGAAGGAATTAATGTTTTTAGCCAATTTTTCGATATTTGTCATCCGAAAGATTGAACTTGAAAGCGATACCGATCTGGTTAGATTTTGATACGTCTGTCGAAAGTTGATTTAGAACATATCTGTTATTCTTAGGATAGAGGAATTCACAGTATGTATATGAAATAATTTTTACTTTCGCAAGGACGGGTAATGTACGATACATATTTAAAATAATTTTATGTACCCTATGACGGGTAATTTAAATACATATTAAATACATATATGAAACAATTTAACATACTCTCGACAGGTATTTGCAACATATATGAAATAATTTCTTTTTCCCACCAATGCAACCATAATTTAAAAAAAAAAAAATAAGCCATTTTTAGAAGATGAATAATTAGGCTTTCCAAATTAATACATAAATGCTAGTGGTGGGACGATTAATCGGAATCAAGAATTGGAATCAGAACAATTTGTGTCTTTTTTCCGATGCCAAAAACGATTCTTTTAATTGTCTTTGTTATTTGATTTTGTTTAAAGCAAAATCTTCCACTGCTAGTAGTAATAAGAAAATAATAAATATTTATTGATTTTTAAACTACCAGTAAAGCTACAATTGATAGATTACCTCTGTACGAGAGTATTTTTACGTTTGAGAATATATATGCACATTTAACATGTGTTTTAACGGTAATTGAAAAAAATAACAATTCTATATTTCAATATAAAGAGTTCTATAAAGAATCAGAATCAGTAATTGCATCGGAGTCGGAAATTTAATACGGTATCAGTAATTGTATCGGAGTCGGAAATTTAATACGGTATCAGTAATTGTATCGGAGTCGGAAATTTAATACGGAATCAGTAATTGTATCGGAGTCGGAAATTTAATACGGAATCAGTAATTGTATCGGAGTCGGAAATTTAATACGGAATCAGTAATTGTATCGGAGTCGGAAATTTAATACGGAATCAGTAATTGTATCGGAGTCGGAAATTTAATACGGAATCAGTAATTGTATCGGAGTCGGAAATTTAATACGGAATCAGTAATTGTATCGGAGTCGGAAATTTAATACGGAATCAGTAATTGTATCGGAGTCGGAAATTTAATACGGAATCAGTAATTGTATCGGAGTCGGAAATTTAATACGGAATCAGTAATTGTATCGGAGTCGGAAATTTAATACGGAATCAGTAATTGTATCGGATTCGGAAATTTAATACGGAATCAGTAATTGTATCGGATTCGGAAATTTAATACGGAATCAGTAATTGTATCGGAATCGGAAATTTAATACGGAATCAGTAATTGTATCGGAATCGGAAATTTAATACGGAATCAGTAATTGTATCGGAATCGGAAATTTAATACGGAATCAGTAATTGTATCGGAATCGGAAATTTAATACGGAATCAGTAATTGTATCGGATTCGGAAATTTAATACGGAATCAGTAATTGTATCTGATTTGGAAATTTAATACGGAATCAGTAATTGTATCGGAATCGGAAATTTAATACGGAATCAGTAACTGTATCGAAATTGGAAATTTAATACAGAATCACTAATTGTATTGGAATCAAGAAAAATAATGGAATCGTCCCATCACTAATAAATACATTATCTTGGTTAATGATTAGGCAACCCTTGCTTCACCATAAATTTCAACATTACTGTGTTTCTTTCCTTCCGCACTATCGGCACTATAATTTTAAGAAAAATTATGTAATTTTTGGAAGATGTCTCAGCAGGATTTTCACATTAACACATAAATATATTGGCACGGTTAGTGATTAGACAACCCTTGCTTTCTTATAAAATTCAACATTACTGTGTTTCATATCCTTTCCCCATTATTGATAACAAAATTTTTTGGAATAAATATGTCATTAAAAATTCAGAAAAATATGGCCGTTAAGACACTAGTCCGCTAAATAAACAGTTAGACACAGTAGGATAAAACACACATTTTATAACAGATGCCCACCGTGTGAAAAAACAAAGTAAAATTCAATGATACATGTCTGCTTCTGACATACGGATTGGTTTCTTAGAGTCTCACACTGTCGGTATCTGCAACAGGGAGATGAAACTTTCAAGCCATGAATGCATAAGTTCAGTCATCATAACAATGAAATGGGCAATCCCCTCTGATCCATTCGGGCGGAATAAAAAAAAAAAGGAAATATTCCTTTTTGAATGCCCCCTCGTATTAGTTTAAATTTTTTAATGTTTATTATGAAAACAAACTCGTTTGGTATTTGTAAACAAGTCAGCCATTTTAAACTGTATTTCGATTATGGAAAAGCAGGTTAGGGTTAGGAATCAAAAAAAAAAAAAGTGGGTTAGGGTTAGGAATCAAAAAAAAAAGTGGGTTAGGGTTAGGGATCAAAAAAAAAAGTGGGTTAGGGTTAGGAATCAAAAAAAAAAGTGGGTTAGGGTTAGGAATCAAAAAAAAAAGTGGGTTAGGGTTAGGAATCAAAAAAAAAAGTGGGTTAGGGTTAGGGATCAAAAAAAAAAGTGGGTTAGGGTTAGGGATCAAAAAAAAAAGTGGGTTAGGGTTAGGGATCAAAAAAAAAGTGGGTTAGGGTTAGGGATCAAAAAAAAAAGTGGGTTAGGGTTAGGAATCAAAAAAAAAAGTGGGTTAGGGTTAGGAATCAAAAAAAAAGTGGGTTAGGGTTAGGAATCAAAAAAAAAAGTGGGTTAGGGTTAGGAATCAAAAAAAAAAGTGGGTTAGGGTTAGGAATCAAAAAAAAAAGTGGGTTAGGGTTAGGAATCAAAAAAAAAAGTGGGTTAGGGTTAGGGATCAAAAAAAAAAGTGGGTTAGGGTTAGGAATCAAAAAAAAAAGTGGGTTAGGGTTAGGGATCAAAAAAAAAAGTGGGTTAGGGTTAGGGATCAAAAAAAAAAGTGGGTTAGGGTTAGGAATCAAAAAAAAAAGTGGGTTAGGGTTAGGGATCAAAAAAAAAAGTGGGTTAGGGTTAGGAATCAAAAAAAAAAGTGGGTTAGGGTTAGGAATCAAAAAAAAAAGTGGGTTAGGGTTAGGAATCAAAAAAAAAAGTGGGTTAGGGTTAGGAATCAAAAAAAAAAGTGGGTTAGGGTTAGGAATCAAAAAAAAAAGTGGGTTAGGGTTAGGAATCAAAAAAAAAGTGGGTTAGGGATCAAAAAAAAAAAGTGGGTTAGGGTTAGGAATCAAAAAAAAAAGTGGGTTAGGGTTAGGAATCAAAAAAAAAAGTGGGTTAGGGTTAGGAATCAAAAAAAAAAGTGGGTTAGGGTTAGGAATCAAAAAAAAAAGTGGGTTAGGGTTAGGAATCAAAAAAAAAAGTGGGTTAGGGTTAGGGATCAAAAAAAAAAGTGGGTTAGGGTTAGGGATCAAAAAAAAAAGTGGGTTAGGGTTAGGAATCAAAAAAAAAAAGTGGATTAGGGTTAGGAATCAAAAAAAAAAGTGGGTTAGGGTTAGGAATCAAAAAAAAAAGTGGGTTAGGGTTAGGGATCAAAAAAAAAGTGGGTTAGGGTTAGGGATCAAAAAAAAAAGTGGGTTAGGGTTAGGAATCAAAAAAAAAAGTGGGTTAGGGTTAGGAATCAAAAAAAAAAGTGGGTTAGGGTTAGGAATCAAAAAAAAAAGTGGGTTAGGGTTAGGAATCAAAAAAAAAAGTGGGTTAGGGTTAGGAATCAAAAAAAAAAGTGGGTTAGGGTTAGGGATCAAAAAAAAAGTGGGTTAGGGTTAGGAATCAAAAAAAAAAGTGGGTTAGGGTTAGGGATCAAAAAAAAAAGTGGGTTAGGGTTAGGGATCAAAAAAAAAAGTGGGTTAGGGTTAGGAATCAAAAAAAAAAGTGGGTTAGGGTTAGGAATCAAAAAAAAAAGTGGGTTAGGGTTAGGGATCAAAAAAAAAAGTGGGTTAGGGTTAGGAATCAAAAAAAAAAGTGGGTTAGGGTTAGGAATCAAAAAAAAAAGTGGGTTAGGGTTAGGGATCAAAAAAAAAAGTGGGTTAGGGTTAGGGATCAAAAAAAAAAGTGGGTTAGGGTTAGGAATCAAAAAAAAAAGTGGGTTAGGGTTAGGGATCAAAAAAAAAAGTGGGTTAGGGTTAGGAATCAAAAAAAAAAGTGGGTTAGGGTTAGGAATCAAAAAAAAAAGTGGGTTAGGGATCAAAAAAAAAGTGGGTTAGGGTTAGGAATCCAAAAAAAAAGTGGGTTAGGGTTAGGAATCAAAAAAAAAAGTGGGTTAGGGTTAGGAATCAAAAAAAAAAGTGGGTTAGGGTTAGGGATCAAAAAAAAAAGTGGGTTAGGGTTAGGAATCAAAAAAAAAAGTGGGTTAGGGTTAGGGATCAAAAAAAAAAGTGGGTTAGGGATCAAAAAAAAAAGTTGGTTAGGGTTAGGAATCAAAAAAAAAAGTGGGTTAGGGTTAGGAATCAAAAAAAAAAGTGGGTTAGGGTTAGGAATCAAAAAAAAAAGTGGGTTAGGGTTAGGAATCAAAAAAAAAAGTGGGTTAGGGTTAGGAATCAAAAAAAAAAGTGGGTTAGGGTTAGGGATCAAAAAAAAAAGTGGGTTAGGGTTAGGGATCAAAAAAAAAAGTGGGTTAGGGTTAGGGATCAAAAAAAAAAGTGGGTTAGGGTTAGGAATCAAAAAAAAAAGTGGGTTAGGGTTAGGAATCAAAAAAAAAAGTGGGTTAGGGTTAGGAATCAAAAAAAAAAGTGGGTTAGGGTTAGGGATCAAAAAAAAAAGTGGGTTAGGGTTAGGAATCAAAAAAAAAAGTGGGTTAGGGTTAGGGATCAAAAAAAAAAGTGGGTTAGGGTTAGGAATCAAAAAAAAAAGTGGGTTAGGGTTAGGAATCAAAAAAAAAGTGGGTTAGGGTTAGGGATCAAAAAAAAAAGTGGGTTAGGGTTAGGGATCAAAAAAAAAAGTGGGTTAGGGTTAGGGATCAAAACAAAAAGTGGGTTAGGGTTAGGAATCAAAAAAAAAAGTGGGTTAGGGTTAGGAATCAAAAAAAAAAGTGGGTTAGGGTTAGGAATCAAAAAAAAAAGTGGGTTAGGGTTAGGAATCAAAAAAAAAAGTGGGTTAGGGTTAGGGATCAAAAAAAAAAGTGGGTTAGGGTTAGGAATCAAAAAAAAAAGTGGGTTAGGGTTAGGAATCAAAAAAAAAAGTGGGTTAGGGTTAGGGATCAAAAAAAAAAGTGGGTTAGGGTTAGGAATCAAAAAAAAAAGTGGGTTAGGGTTAGGAATCAAAAAAAAAAGTGGGTTAGGGTTAGGGATCAAAAAAAAAAGTGGGTTAGGGTTAGGGATCAAAAAAAAAAGTGGGTTAGGGTTAGGGATAGGGATAAAAAAAAAAGCGGGTTAGGGATTATGGAAAAGTGGATTTAGGGATCAAAAAAAAAAAAAAAGTGGGTTAGGGTTAGGGATAGGGATAAAAAAAAAAAAGCGGGTTAGGGTTAGGGATTATGGAAAAGTGGGTTAGGGATCAAAAAAAAAAAAGCGGGTTAGGGTTAGGGATAGGGATAAAAAAAAAAAAGCGTGTTAGGGATTATGGAAAAGTGGATTTAGGGATCAAAAAAAAAAAAAAAGTGGGTTAGGGTTAGGGATAGGGATAAAAAAAAAAAAGCGGGTTAGGGTTAGGGATTATGGAAAAGTGGGTTAGGGATCAAAAAAAAAAAAAAAAAGTGGGTTAGGGTTAGGGATAGGGATAAAAAAAAAGCGGGTTAGGGTTAGGGATTATGGAAAAGTGGGTTAGGGATCAAAAAAAAAAAAGCGGGTTAGGGAAGAATGAGACATACCCGAAACAATGCGTCGTCCATCAGCCATATGCATTTCACCGGATTCAACAAGAGTTTTCAGAATGCAAGTGACTTGCGTCGGCGCTTTGTCTGCTTCATCGATCACCAAGACATTTCCTTCTTTCACGGCACGCACCTGCAGAAAAAAGGGAAATCATTAAACCATTTATTCAGGTATATCTACACAATAACTCTTATCGATAAAGGCAAACCATAATCATCAAAATTCAAAATATGTAATGCATTTACGAAATGGAACAAGCATCAAGTTGTTTCCATTTTCTTGGATTTATTCGGGTCCGTACCAATTTGATATGATGTTTCTGAAATTCAGAAACAAAATTGAAAATAAGTTCAAAGAAACTAGGATCCCAGGTGATGTCCACTAGCCTTGCTAGTTTAAAAAACTGGATTTTTTTTTTTTTTTTAATTTTCAAAACATACGACAGTATTGTTGTGAACCAATTAAAAAAAAATCTGGGTTATTTTAATTTAAATTTTCAAAACGTAGGACAGTACAGTCATGAACCAATTTAAAAAAAAAAGCACTGGATTTTTTTTTATTTAAATTTTAAAACATAAGACAGTACAGTCGTGAACCAATTTAAAAAAAAAAACACTGGATTTTTTTTAATTTAAATTTTCAAAATGTATGACAGTACAATCATGAACCAATTTAAAAAATGGATTTCTTTTTAAATTTTTAAAACATACGACAGTATTATTGTGAACCAATTAAAAAAAAACACTGGGTTTTTTTATTTAAATTTTCAAAACGTAGGACAGTACAGTCATGAACCAATTTAAAAAAAGAAACACTGGATTTTTTTATTTAAATTTTAAAACATAGGACAGTACAGTCATGAACCAATTTAATAAAAAAACACTGGATTTTTTTAAAATTTAAATTTTCAAAATGTACGATAGTACAGTCATGAACCAATTTTAAAAAAAAACACACTGGATTTTCTTTTATTTAAATTTTCAAAACATACGACAGTACAGTCGTGAACCAATTTTAAAATAATAAAAAAAAGCACTGGATTTTTTAATTTTTAAAATGTGGGACAATACAATCCTGAACCAATTAAAAAAAAAAAAACACTGGATTTTTTTTAAATTTAAATTTTCAAAACATACGACAGTACAATTAAAAAATAAAAAAAAAAGAATTGTCAGGTGTATGTATAATTTTAGCAAGCATTTGAAAAGTGTGAGCTAGAAAATTATACATGCTTTCAACCCCACAACAACACTTTAAAGGGGGAGGGGGCGTCAACAGTATCGTAGTACTAAAGAAGAAAACGTGTTTGTACGTTCTTCTCGCCTCTACGTAACTTTGGTAAATATAAATTATCTAATTTGTTTATTTTTAATATTAAACCTATATTAATTTAAATAAAAACTATAAAATACTAGCAGGCCACCCGGCGTTGCCCGGTTGTAAAATATGCATAAATATTATATTTTAATTAATGCAAAATTCTTATTTATTTATTATAAACAGAAATACCATAGGTATTAAACATAACATTAAATTCCCTTTAAAAAAGTGACGTAAAAAAAAAAAGGAAAGAAACTAGGATATGTTTTTTCTAAACAGTTCACTTTTTGTAAGTAAAAACAAATACTCGAGACAAGATGGAAACCAAAACTTAAAGACAGTGAGTCAAGTATGATAACCATTAGACCAGCTTGACACAATCTTTAAAAACTGTTTTGAACCTACTTATCCTTAACATAATGAAGCTTCATTTGAACATGTGCATTTGTGAAATAGTTGACGGATAAAAATCTGATGACCCCCAAGTACCAATCTTTTTTGGGATCCTTATTTTTCTGGATGAAAACGGATTAAAAAGTTTATCACATATCTGAATATGCTGTATATCAAAAATTTGTTGAATATATAGGTTGAGAAGTGTCCTCACACACACACACACACACACACAAAGAACCTGAAGTCCAACCTAACGAATATTCCTGGTGAATTAAGTGCAAAAGAGATCCAGACCATTGCACTTAAGGGAACAACGAGGATACTAAAAAGAGCTCTCAGTTGGTTTCAATAAAAAGAAGGGCAATGTTGGCAGCTGGTTTGGCTGTCCCATATCCAGCATTACAATCTTTAAAAAGGAGAAAATTAAAAAAAGATACTCATTTTTATAGATATAAGAAATGAGAATGCTATTTGTTTAGGCTGCATTGTGGAATACGACACCAAAAAATTATTCCATTGTCCCACTATCATAATTTATTGATATACTAGGTGTACAACATACCAATAGGATTCCATGAGTTTGAGCAAAAATCATACAACCATAGTTTCGTATTTGTTTGAGCAAAAATCATACAAACATAGTTTCGTATTTTCTCAATTAAAAAAATCTTTTGACAGACAAATTTAGTCTGATTAAAGATAAGCAAAAAAAAAGTAAAATTTATGAATAATATCCTCTAAATTTTGAATAATCTTCTGCCTTTAGTTTCAAAAAATAAAATTTGTAACCTCTGCTATAATCTAATATATAAAAGGCACTATGTCTGTCTGTCTGTCTCCATATGTTCAAACTACCTCCTCTGAAACTAAAAATCGCAGAGCAGTGCACTAGTAGGTGTATCAGAATTTTTGTAGGAATTTTTGACACCCCTAACACAAAACTGTGAATAAAATATAAAAAAACTCGTAATTTCTCTTTTAAAAGTGGGTTGTTTATTTTCTTTATGGATTATACTTCCAAAATAAACTATTAAAGTTGTATAAAAAGTAATAGAAATATTTTTTTATTTTTTTAAAAAACAGTAATGAAATTAATTGAATTTTACGAGTTCAGTATTTTTCAATTTTTAAACTTTAAAAATCTATCAAAATTTTTCTATTCTATTTTTAGGGTCAATGTGAAATTTTATATGCTCTTTCCAATAAACCGAATATAATATTTTAGACAAACGTTTTTTTTTTTTTAATTCACGCCCCCCTATTTTGGAATGTCTATTAAAAAATAAATAATTAATTTATGTGCCAAAGTTTTATATATCACAAATTGAAGATAAAAGATCAATAAATGATATATTCAAATTTAAAACAAAAAAAAAATTTTAGATATAGGTTCATTGGACATGGATCTAACTTAATAACTTAATTTGAGCCCAAAACAATAAATTTTAAGGGGTCATAATAGGGGTCAAAGTTAAAAAAATTGACCCCATTTTTTTTTTTTGTTCAACATACATCTCCAAATACCCGGGTAACGCCGGTTACCCATGTTAGTATATATATATATATATATATATATATATATATATTCACATAAGCAACACAAATTTAATAAATAAAATTATTTATCAGATCGGGTGGGGGAAGGTAACAAAAACTTCTCATAATTTTTTTGTTTCATAAAAGAAATTTAATAAAAATAAACTTACTGTTCTAGGGTAGTTAACGCTCCTATATCTATGATAGTATGGATTCGTCTGGCAAACATTTCTGCCATTGAACACAGAGCACACACGTAGTTTAACCACTCGCAGTGAACACCAGAACTCTTTCACCTTAATGCTGTGACCCCCTAAACAGGACCAAAACACTTATTAAATAAACATACCAATGGTGACTTTGGTATGTTCACAACTACTCCCTATCTTGGGTTGAGCATATTGGGGAGTGAAAAAACAATGTTTAAACATTGTAATTTCGCATACCCGTCTCAGCAGCAGCCAAATAGTGTAATAGTGAGAAGCACTGAGTGTCGTCTGGGCAGTCTAGTTTAAAAACAGTACTGTATGTCATTACCTCTCGTCAGCGTAGTTCAACTGTTTCTAGGGATCAAACCTCAGACCATGTTTACCACAGTCCGGTGCCTTAACTGTTAGGCCATAATCCCTAGATTAATTATACTGTTTATTTTTATCGCTTATAAATTTAGATTTTGTTATTGTTGTTTTTTTTTTCAAGCGATCCCTAGTAACAGTTGAACTACGCTGACGAGAGCTAATGACCTTGAAACACGCATGTACGTAGATTACCGTTTTAAAAAATAATAAATAAATAAAAATGTTATATACGTCCAAATTAAAAAGGGCGACTTTCTAAGTAAATAAAAAAATGAGCTCCGAGGCGGAGCCAATATTAACCGTATGTATCGCTCGAAAAAAAACAAAACAAAAAAAAAAACAATAACTATATATATATATATATATATATATATATATATATATTTCACATAAGCAACACAAATTTAATTAATAAAATTAGATTCAGATCGGGTGGGGGAAGGTAACAAAAAAGTTTTCATAATTTTTTTGTTTCATAAAAGAAATTTAATAAACTGATTGTTCTAGGGTAGTTAACTATCTATGACAGTATGGATTTGTCTGGCACTCTGTAAGCCAAACATTTCTGCCATTGAACAGAGAGCACACACGTAGTTTAACCACTCGCAGTGAACACCAGAACTCTTTCACCTTAATGCTGTGACCCCCTAAACAGGACCACACACTTATTTAAACAAACATACCAATGGTGAATCTTCATATGTTATTACTCCGCCCTGCACTGTCGGCTGCAACGTCAGAGTCTGTACAGTTGTATCGCTGAAACGAGAAAATATCAGTCATGGAATGTTTTCATATAAATAAACAACAGGCACTTAGAGAGTGGAGACCTTCACCAACAAAACCTTAAGTGGTGGTTTGTGACTAGGTTTGGTCTTTACCTTTATTAACAGAAGGCCACTTCATTGAGTTTTTTGTTTTTCTGTTAAAATCACTGTAGCAATACACATGTAAAAATTGAAATTGCTTAAAAAATATCTCAATAATGAGATACATAGAAAAAACTTGACTTTTTAAATTCAACTAAATTCAACTAAATTTTTTGAGCCTTAGATTATTAGTTTGGTACAAAAATGTTTTTTTTTGACGTTCAACTTCAAAACATCATAACTCCTGTACTAAAAAAACTTTATTAATTGAAATAAGAACCATTAGAATCAACACATTTTTGCCAACGAGAAACAAGTTTATTTATTCCATTAGCATAGAAATCCGGAGTTCTGGAAGCGATGAAGTCATTGATGGCCGATTCGGCATCATCTCGGCTTTTGAAGCATTTTTTGCGCAGGAAGTTGTCGAGATGCTTGAAAAAGTGATAATCGGTGGGCGAGAGGTTTGGTGAATATGGTGGATGAGGCAGAGTTTCGTAGCCCAATTCATTCATTTTCCGCAGGGTCAGTTGAGCAACATGCAGGCGAGCGTTGGCATGGAGGAGAATTGGTCCCTTATAATTGACCAATCTCAGGCACATATGTTGGAGTTTCTGGTGCATTTTGTCAATTTGTTAATAGTACTTCTCCATCGTAATCGTTTCGCCCAGATTCAAGAGGCTGTGATCGATGAGACTGACCGCAAACCACCAAACAGTCACCATAACATTTTTTTTGGTACAATTTCAGCTTCGGGAAGTGTTGTGGAGCTTCTCCGGCATCCAAACACTGTGCTGAACGTCACCAGTTGTCGTAGAGGATCTACTTCACATCACACATCACAATCTGCTCGAGAAATTGGTCATTTTTGTTGCACAGAAGGAGCATAGAAGACACCTTAAAACGACAATTTGTTTGATTATCGTTCAATTACTACGGCACCCATATATCCAACTTTTTTCTACTTCCTTATTTGCTTTAAATGGCGAACGACTGTTATCAGCGGCAACTTCTCGTGTGTTTTAAAAAATTAAAGCTTTCAAATATTCGTTATCAACCGCAGTTGGCCAGACGCAACCATCTTCATCTTCATGGTTCTCGTCACAATTATAAAATTTCTTGAACCACCGTTGTACCACAGGTTTGTTAGTGATTCCTGGGCCAAACACATCATGATATCATGAGCTGTCTCTGCAGCTTTTCGGCCTAGTTTGAACTGGAACAAGAAAATTGTGCGGATTTGAATTTTGTCCATACTGTTGAAAAGCCTGCAAAAAATGGAGAGATTGAGAACAGTAAAAATAACACGATTTGATAGAACGAAAAATGCGCTTCAAAATCAATGAATTAATTTAGAAATCGTATATTAAAGTTTTTGCACCAACTTAATAATATTATCAATAGAGAATTGGCTCTGTAATAGTAAATACGAAATCTGCATGAATTAAAATATATTTAACAGTGTAACAGAATATGTAACAGAATAACTAACGGAACATGTAACAGAATAACTAACGGAAAATGTAACAGAATAACCGAACATGTAACAGAATATCTAACAGAATATCTAACAGAACATGTAACAGAACATGTAACAGAAAATGTAACAGAACATGTAACAGAACATGTAACAGAATATCTAACAGAATATGTAACAGTATATCTAACAGAATATCTAACAGAATATGTAACAGAATAACTAACAGAAAATGTAACAGAACATGTAACATCTAACAGAAAATGTAACAGAACATGTAACATCTAACAGAATATGTAACAGAGTATGTAACAGAACCTCTTACCGATGTAGCTGTAGGTATTCACGGGGCCGATTAAGCAGCTGCAGAAAGCGATCAACAATTTTGTTTTTACCTACGCCTTGATTGCCAACCAACAATAAATGCTCCCCGAGAGAGTAATCCTTAAGCATGTCTTCCATCACAGCCAGATGCTAAAAATCAACACGAAAAAAGATAAGAAAATGAGAACTTCTCCCATCAAAATAAATAAACAGGATTCGTACAGATTTTCAAAATGTTTCAAGGAATTCCCCAGACAAAATTCAAGTTTTCAAAACAGAATTTCATACATAAATAATGATATATAATAAACCAAAAAAATTTAATAATTGACAACAGGAAAAGCCATTTTCATTCACACACAAAACAATATAATCATATTTACATACCCTGACCCACTTATATTTGGCCAACCAAGCATGATTAAATGTTATTTTCACCATTGTACATTGGTCTACGCTGTGTTCGTTTTAATCTTAAATTTTGAATTTCCGGTATTGTGGATACAAGACTTACATCCCTTGTTAAATGTTTTTGACTCCCGATAGGGGGGGGGGATGACACCAATGATTTCGACGATCGTTTTTATAACCACAAGTCATGATGAGCAATCAAGGAAAAGCTGTCAAAGTTACAATAAAAATTGTCGAATTTTGGATTCAATCAGTTTGCCGTTATCTTTGTTACTGGCAATTTTTTTTTTTTTTTTTTTTTTTTTTTTTACGCAGTGATCACCACTTATCAAGGCCCGGAAGCCACTCAGGGATAAGGGTTATTGCAAGTACATAAAGTTAGTGAGGAGATTTTCTGAAGTGTTTACTTAAGGGGGCGGTTCATTAGGAATTTGTTAACATTGGACTTGAACACATCCAAATTGTAGTCCTGAGGGAAGCAGGCAGACGGAACAGAGTTCCACAGGCGTGCAGTTCTAAGAAAGAAGCTTTGTTCATGGAATCCGCGTTTTGATTTAGGCACAGATATAGAGTGGGGGAAATTTTTCACAGTGGATTCAGCTAGACGGGTGTTTCTCGTGAAAGATTGGCGAGGGGGGACCAGAGATTGGAGTTCAGACGAGCATCTGCCATGGAAATAACGATAAAACAAGGACAGGCTCGCAACGTCTCTTCTGTGGGAGAGAGGTTGCAGGGTAGAAAAAAGGGCATCCCCCACTAAACCACGAAGTCTATTTTGTACTCTGTCAAGGCAGGATAGGCTGTTTTTAGCAGCTCCTGCCCAGATATGGCAACAGTATTCCATCCTTGGACGTACTTGGCTTTTATATAGATAGAGAATTGCATCAGTAGTGAGATATCTTCTCGAGTGGTAGAAGGATCCCACCATCTTTCCAGCGACCTTGGCAACAGACTTGATGTACGTGTTCCATTTCAGATCAAGAGTAAAGGTTAAACCCAGAAGCTTGTCAAAACACAGAGCCTCATCCAGACGAGAGCCATCCATCACAATTGATGCCAGCTGGGGATCAGATTACACTTAGGATCTGATCTGAACTGCACTGCTTCTTCGCCGCCATTTTTGTTACTGGCAATTACACTCAGGATCGTACTGCACTGCTTCTTCACCGCCATCTTTGTTCAACATAATGTCTCAACACTTAACATCCCTTTATCACAAAACTACCCAATTTTATTATATAGAAAAAATCAGATAGTTCCATGATAAAGGGACATAATTCCGATGTTAATATATGAGATAGTTTTGTGATGAAGGGACGTAACTCTTGTATCCACGATAATAAAGATGCACTTTCAGAACAATGCATTCCAATTTTATTTTCAATACTTAAAAAATAATTTATTAATATTTATTTTGATTTTATTTTCAATACTTAAAAAATAATTTATTAATATTTATTTTGATTTTATTTTTAATATTTCGACACAAATTGTTACTGGACATAAAGAATACAACTATCAAGACATTTCCATATTTTCAAGGATTTTTCAAGGTAATAATAGAAATAAGGTGTTTTCAAGACAAAAGTTAAAATTCAAGGTCTTTTCAAGCTTGAACATGCTGCATGTGCAAAAACTAAAATCTTAAATAAGTTCTATTTCATATATAACTAGAATGGCAACCTGGCATTGCCCGGGTGGAGAGAGGTGGTATACTAAAGACATTGAGCAACCGTCATCCCTTAAAAAAAAAAAAAAATAATAATAAATGAATTGTTTCAATCAAAATAACAGTAAGTGCCTCTGCAATCACAAAAAAAAAAAAATAGCCACAGGAAGCAGACTTGTAATGCAAAAGAGGAAAAGAAAGTGAAAAAAGCTAACGCACTAGCTGACACAACGAGTCAAAATAATGTTTTATAAACATAAATTGAGATTGCTAGGCATAGGACTTGCAAAAATGCTGATGCAAAGTGACCCCCCCTCCTTGCAAAAAGCGGCCCAGTTGACCAGCAAAGAATTAATCTCTTTTGGCCAATTTTTACATATTTTCCATCCGAGAGATCGATCTTTCTAATGATACCAATTTTGTCACGGTCCGATGCATCTCTCAAAAGTTTTCAGCCGACAAACAAACACACACACACACACACACACAAACAAACACACACAAACAAACACACAATTTCCCTTTTATATAATAGATTCCTTTTGACAGTCTGATTTCCTTGCAAATGGGCGACCATCTTGGAATATGACTCGAATGATAGATTAAAATGATGAAAATTTAAAAGTAAACATATATAGAACTTGCATAGAAAATTAAATTCTATAGCATTTGGTAAAAATTATTTCTTCGTTTTGCACACCAGTATTTAAATAAAAGCTATCTCGATTACGTACTGAAACACTCTGTTGATCAATATGTGAAATATGGCCAGCAAGAAGCAGACAAAATAAAAAAAAAAATTAGTTCTCTTTATAGAGATATCATAAACCCTCAAAATTTACCCCTCCTCTCTCTCTCTCTCTCTGCATCTCTCTTAATCTACTTCTTTCTCTATCTAAACCGTCTCCCTCTTTTCTTCTATCGCTCGCTCTGCCTCTAAGCGTCTTCTCTCTTTCTCTCTCTCTTTTTCTCTGCTTGCATTTTTATTTCTCTGTTGTCATTTTAACTTTGATTTGCTCTTATTTCTCACCTTCATATCTTCTCTCTCTCTTTATCTCTTACTCTTTCTCTCTCTTTATTCTGTCTATTTCTAAATTTCTATTCCTTCAGGAAAAAGAAATGCGTTGTCGTAGCCGTCATCTCCATCCGTCTTCCTCTTCGGTTCTCTCCCTCTTGCTCTCTCCCCACTATTTCTGTCACTTTTTTCCATTCTACCAACCTGATTTCTCTTCTTCGTGTGAGATTTTCCAGCGGACTCGTGGCTGTTGACTTCCTGAAGAATGAAACCACTTCTCTTTGATGGAGGAGACAAGGCCTGACAACGTGGCCGTTGAAGGAGGGCACTTGCTACTCCAAGTCTAATAAAACATATGTCGACTCTCTTGGCCTCTTCACATTCACAATGCACACATTTAATGTTGATGTTCCTACTTTGTTAGATGACGACAATACTAATGTGCAAAAGTTGCTACATATCCTCTTGGACTGCATGCAAACGCAACTAAAACAAAATATATGTCCTTCCGCCAAACCGGCCCAATTAAAACATTAGACAGAACACCACTCAAAAAAGTAAATGACTTCAAATATATTTCAGCAGTCATATTGCATCCATCGAAAAAGATATCTGTTATAGAATGGATCAAGAGAGAGAGGGGGAAGGAGTGCGAGTCCTGACCAGAAACGTGTGCTCTATTCCAACCATCATTAATGAACCTGAGGTAATCTCGTCAGCACCGGACAAAAGAATTTTGCAACTAATTCTACCCTATGCGATTAATGTCGCCAACCCCCGTATTTCCTCCTGTGTCTGAAAGCACGCTATACGACATACAAATATATGTGTGTGATGTTGCCAAGCTAATTAAAAACATTGATTCCAGTAAAGCAACTGGTTCTGACAGCATTCCTATTATAATGTTGAAAAATTGTTAGAGAACAGCTAGAGAGAGAGAGAAAGAGAGGGAGAGAGAGAGAGAGGGAAGGAGTGTGAGTTATAATGTAGACACGTTGACCGGAAGTCAGTCAAGATCAGCTGATCGGATTGCGTGTAAGTCATGTGATCAGGTTAGCTGAATCGGGGAGATTTGGTTGGGACTTGGAAGAGAGCGGACGGTTTTGCCGTTGTCTCCTCCCCTTCGTTGGGGGGGGGGCGATGAACGCTGACGTGGTAGAAATAAGATCTAGAAGAAGAAACCACACGGGCCAAATTCACTTTCCATTCTTCTGTGATCGATCTGGAAGGTGAATAAAAAAATCTATAGAACCAATTTTTTGTCTTGGAGTGAAATGAATCTTCGTCCCCCAAAACGGGTACCAGTCTCCCTCCCAGACGAGATGTTCCAGATGTACCAACAAAATGGCAGAAGGTATTTTGAGAATGCATGTCACACACACAACGACATTAACTCTGATAAGATAATCAAACACCCAATCCTTTATGATACGACAACGCAATAAACACTCAATTTGGTGCTCATATAGTAGAATGTACCCTGTCTCTAGATGAAACAATAAGACTCTTCCTAAGACGAACAACAACAACAATACAGAATATACGTCATCTTACTACCACCAGTATATAACATATCCACATTAAAATAGTCAAGGCTTAGAGTGCACTTAATCGGCTGAAACTTATCTGGAAATCTGCCCTCTCAGAACAGATTAAGAAAAACTAATTAGATCCATAGTGGAAACGGTGCTGTTTTGGATTCTCAGTAAAAAAACACTTGAAAGTAAGTTAGATGGCTCCAGGCAGTGTTAAACTTAAACTAGAAAACACACACAACCATTAGCTGTCTGTATGGTCGCTTGCCCAAGATCTCTTCAATAAGAAGAGAAAGAAGAACACGATACGCCAGACATTGTTACAGAAAAAAAAAAAAAGAGGATGTCAGTTATGTGGTACTGTGGGTTCCTAAACATGAAACCGCTAAAGTAGGAAGACCAGTCAAGACGTACACAAAATAATTGACAGAAGACACTGGTTTACAACTTGAAGATTTTTCAAAGGCCATAGAAGATAGTGACCTGTGGAAGGAAAGAATCAATTTGGTTTGGGAAACTTGCCCGATACGATGATGATTTTTGTTTAACTGCAATTCAACATTCACAGTTAAACTGATGACTATGACAGGTTTTTAGGTATGCTGAAAACGAATATCACATTGAAATTTGGGGCAGACAAGTAGTTTTCTGAATATTAGGACCTTTATTATCCAATATAATCCATTACGTTTTCACTGGTGGCCATGTTTTTCCCTAACTGAACAAGTACTAATGCAAATGCGCATTACAAAATATTTATTTTGTTTTTTAGTCCTTACATTTCATGAGTGATGTTCCTGACAAAGGGAGAAGACTTGCTGTTTTCTTAATCTGAATCTATCTAACATTTATTGTTGGCTAGTTTTGTATCTCTTTCTATTTGTTTTCAGCTCCTTACATCAAGTGGCTTCTTGCCTTGTCTGGAACAAGTGCACTCTTGTGAAAACTAAAATCTTAAAAATATTTTCTTTTTCTGAATTTTTGAGTTGAGGATTGATTATTTGTATTGAGTGTGATTTTCACTTTGTTTCGGTTGATGTAACCTTTGACCTTCTTCAGGTGCAGAAGTCGCAAGAAGTCGCAATGGTATTCTGAGTGTTGCTGACAGAATGAGAGTGTGCTACCACTATGAATTAAATAAAGGGGGTCTGCTCGAAATACTTGCAGATTCACGAGTCCGGTAGAAAGATTCCCAGAATTTGAAAAAGATTTCAGAGGTCGACAAAAAGGTCCAGAGTTTGTTAAAATGGTTCAGAGTCCGACCGAAAGATTCCCAAAGTTCGACAGATGATTCCCTTGTCGGCAATTACATGATTACTGGAATATGACAAAAACAAAGTGGATTTTGCACCTCTTTTATATTTTCTTATAAAGAGTAAAATCAATATAAAAGTTGTTCCTGAATTTTTGAGATGAGGAATGGTTATTCGTGTTATTTGGATTCTTCAGACTACTGTTCTCATCTTAAGATTAAAATCATCTTGAGTGTTATTTTCACATTGTTTCAGTCGATGTAACCTCAAACCTTCACCAGATGGAACTTGTCGAACTCTGGAATCTTTCTGTCAAACTTGGGAATCTGCACAGAATTTTGAATGCAACCACAGTGTAGTATGCTCTTGTTCTGTCAGCCATGACTGGGTAGAGGTGCTAAATAATGTATAATTTTGAAAATGACACTCAAGATGAGAGCAGTAGTCCGAAGAAGCAAAATGATAAGAGACATAATGCTACTGAACCTTATCTCTAGAATCCTTATTTCAATTTTGATCACAATCCACTACAAAATATTAGTAAATGTCTGAAATCTAAGGCTTAAGCTTAAGTGATCTTAAGAAATTACAATTTAGAACATGTTGCTTCATTAGATTCAAAATAATTGAATTTAAATAAATAAAAACTCTTTTATTGTAAGAATATTTATTGTTAGATTTTCCTAAAAATCAAAGGCATCGGAATTTACTAACTTTGTGCTTTTTTTTAATTTTTAGCTGGACATAGACACCTGCCCTTTATATAATAAATATTTGATTAACAGTAAGTAAAAATAAACAATAACTCAGCACATATGAAAGTTGCTTATAGGCGAGAAAGACATACACAATGTCTAAAGATTAAAAACAAAATGATAAAATGATCGGTACTTATGCAGAATATGGACTTGTTAGGTGAAAGTACAAAATTTTCTGATTAAATTCAATGTTTATCATTACCTTTTGTTTATTAAATTGTCAGGTGAAAGTACAAAATTTTCTAATTAAATTCAATGTTTATCATTATCTTTTGTTTATTAAATTGTTAGGTGAAAGTACAAAATTTTTTAATTAAATTCAATTATCATTATCTTTTGTTTATTAAATTGTTAGGTGAAAGTACAAAATTTTCTAATTAAATTCAATGTTTATCATTATCTTTTGTTTATTAAATTGTTAGGTGAAAGTACAAAATTTTCTAATTAAATTCAATGTTTATCATTATCTTTTGTTTATTAAGTTGTTAGGTGAAAGTACAAAATTTTCTAATTAAATTCAATGTTTATCATTATCTTTTGTTTATTAAATTGTTAGGTGAAAATACAAAATTTTCTAATTAAATTCAATGTTTATCATTATCTTTTGTTTATTAAATTGTTAGGTGAAAGTACAAAATTTTCTAATTAAATTCAATGTTTATCATTATCTTTTGTTTATTAAATTGTTAGGTGAAAGTACAAAATAGTTACAAAATGCTCATCCTCTCCCATGTTAAGAATGAGTTTCTAAATAATAATTACATTATTAGTTCAGTACAGTTTGCAAACCGCAAAGTACCAAATAATAAGACACTTCATTCTCAAGAAAAAATGCTGTGGGCCATTTTTGGCATACATGCTATAAGTTTGATACTCTTGTTTTAGCTCACCTGAGGATTTTCATAAAAGACGATATTCGGAACTTTGGTTAAATTTTCAGGTTTGAAAATAGGAACTGAAGTCTCACGAATTCGGACCATTCCATCAACAACTTCACCTAAAAAAATAAAACATTAAAAAAATATTTAAAGAAAATCTGAGAAGTCATCAGAAGAATGAACGAAGAGAAAGGAATAAAAAATCCCAGAGCAAATCATGGTGTTGTTAATTGTTCTTTTTTGAGTGCTACCTTATTACAGCTATGAGAAAAAGTGAAAGACTATTTTTCTATGACACCATGTACAAGAAGTCTGATGTTACATGTACAGACAAAGAAAAAGAATTCTTCTTCTTTGGCAGACAAGCTTATTAGGTTCAGACGTCTATTTTGAAGGTCTGTTTGCACTTTTACTCCTCCACCTAGATTCTTCATTTTGTGGGAGCCAAACAAAAGAGGTCCAACATCCTAATATCATTCGTTGACATTTATGCTGACAACACTACTATCTATGGCAACACATGAAATACCATAAATGACAAAGTTCTCTCTGACTCTTTCTCCTTTGATCTTGAGCACGTGGTACAATGGGAATAAAGGTAGCTGGTTACTTTTAATGGATCTAAAGCCAAGCTCCTATCTTTACATCATTACCGCTCTGATCCTCATCTGCCATCAATTGAAATGAATGGCTCTCGTCTTGGAGAGGCTCCATGTTTCAACAAGCTTCTGGGCTTGACCTTTACTCCTGATCTGAAATGGAAAGCGTACATCAAATCCCTTACCAAGGTCGCTGGAAAAATGGTGGGATCCTTCTACCACTCCAGTAGATATCTCACTCCTGATGCAATTCTCTACCTATATAAAATCCAGGGACGGCCAACGATGGAGTACTGTTGCCACATCTGGGCAGGAGCTATTAGGAGCAGCTTATCCTGTCTTGACAGAGTTCAAAATAGACTTTGTAGCTTAATGGGGAATGCCTTTTTCTCTTTCTCTTCGAGTCTGTCTCTGCTTTATCATTATTTTCATGGCAAGTGCTCATCTGAGCTTCAATCTATGGTCCCCCTTCGCCAAACTTTCACAAAAACTTGCCAAAACCACTATCAATAATTTACCCCTCTCTTTATCTGTGCCTAAATCAAAACGTAGATTCCATGAACAAAGCTTCTTTCTTAGAACTGCACACCTGTGGAACTCTCTTCCGTTTGCCTGCTTTCCAGCTGACTACAATTTGATTGTCTTCAAGTCCAACGTAAACAAGTTCTTGATGAACCGTCCCTCTAAGTAATACGATTTACAAAATTCCCACTACTTATGTTTACTACACTATAATCACATTGACTAACCCTTATCCTCGAGTGGCCTTCAGGCCTTGATAAGTGGTGACCCCCATGTAAAAAAAAACACACACACACACATGTTTAACACACACACACACACACACACACACACACACGAGTTCAATAAAAAAGAAGCTTTATTCATGGAATCTAAGTTTAGGTTTAGGCACAGTGGGGAAAATTATTGATAGTGGTTTCAGCTAAACGAGTGTTTCTCGTGAGAGTTTGGCGAGAGAGGACCATAGATTGAAGCTCAGACGAGCACTTTCCATGAAAATAACGATAAAACAGAGACAGGCTCACAAAGTCTCTTCTGTGAGAAAGAGGTTGCAGGGAAGAGAAAAAGGCAAAATTGGAAAATTCCAAATACCCTCATGTCTATTTCAGCTTTTCTGGTTGGCGGGTGAATGTTTGAAAGTTTTGTCCGAGTGTAAACGTTTTCTTCAGACGCATGATGAACTTAAAAAAAAAATTGTGTTTAGTAAATTTATTGAAAAAGTCAGTTAAAATCATTAAAAAGCACTTAAGCATACTCTCTTCTCCTTCATATTAGGCTTGATTGATGGTCGGTTAGTTTATGTGAATGAGTAGGGCTTCTATGATGGGGAGGCACAGGTTGTAATGTGAGGTGGCTAAAATGGCAGAATATTTTTATTAATATATTTCTAAATTCATTTTTGGGGTTATCATGTGCTACTAGATGTGAGTAGATGGAGGATGGAGCTATTAGGAGAAGACAAGTGACATGTAAGCAGGTGAAAAATACTAGAGAAAAATGCTGCCCATATATATGTATGTATATATATATATATATATGTATATGTATGTATATATATATATATATATATATATATATATATATGTATATATATATATATATATTTAAATTATTCACACTTTGTAAAATCAGCAACATCGAAAGCTTCGATGGGCGGGTCATGTGATGCGAATGGATGATGATAGGATACCGAAGCAACTCCTGTATGGCCAATTAGACAGAGGCCGTCGAAACGTGGGACGACCATGGTTGCGTTACAAACACAAAATAAAGTCTAATTTGCAGGTTCTAAATATTGAATATAACAACATTGAGCTAACTGCAAAAGACAGAAGGAAGTGGATAGAAATGTGTGACAGAAAAATCAAGGAGTTCTCGGCGTTTTGCATCGAAAAACTAAAAGAAGCGAGAGTCAAGTCAAAAAATAATACTGAGCAGTGTGGAGCTAAATTCTCGCATTTATATGTCTGTCACCATTGTGGTCGCCATTGCAAGTCTCTAGCAGGACTAAAGTGCCACATACGTCTAAGTGAATGTCGACACGCTGAGTTCTAGACCTTCAGGTCAATTGTCGGAGTCTCATACGTCGAAAATCGACGAAGAGTCCATCATCATATTTAAATGAGAAATTTTTGAAAACTTTGAAGTGTCGAATATAATGATAAAAATCATTTTTGTTTATTGCTTTTTTTTTTTATAAGTCCTATATTTCGCTAATACATAGCCTCATCAGGGTCGACAGTCTGGTTCGTGAATTTCTTTTTCTTTTTCTTCATTTTGATATTATGGCGAAGGGACAATAATTTACATGTTGGTCCGGTGGTTGCAAGTGTATATTTCAGTTTCGACCGGACCAACACGTAAATTCTCGTCTCTTCGCCATAACACCAAAATGAAAAAAAAGAAATTCATGAACCGGACTTTTGGCCCTAATGAGGCTATGTATTAGCGAAATATAGGACTTAAAAAAAAAAAAAAAAAAAAGAAAAAATCAATAAACAAAAATGATTTTATCATTATAAGTTCAAAACTTCAAAGTTTTCAAAAATTTCTCATACTTTAAAAATAAGTGTCTTCAAAAAGTGTGTGACCATCTTTTACAAAGTGTGAATAATTTAAATATATATATATATATATATATATATATATATATATCTATAAAAACAGAGATGTGTGTGCCACAGACGATTTCTGATTGGTTAATCCAATAATCACATCTCCTAAAAAACAATCGTTTCTACGCTCTTACCTTTACCATAAAATATTATGGCTTTATTTATTGTCCATCTTGGAAGGGTTTAATTTTTTAATAACTTGTTATTTACAAATTAAAAAAATACGAAACTATTATGCGAAACTAAACTACACGAAATACGCGCACACACGCACACACACACGTTCACTACCGTCACGTTGTTATGGCAACCAAACCCGCTGACTTCTTTTTCTCATTTCACTCGTGGTCTTAAATTAGATTCGAATAAGTTGCCAAAAAACAAATATATAACAAATAAATGTTATCAAAGGCAAATCTTTCGTGTTTTTATTCAATTTAACATGTTTATTCAGCTCGAAAAGCATACAGTGTTTACCGATGTATTGGAAAATTCAAGATGGCGGCCGATTCTCTCTTTAACACGGTAAGTTTGGAAAAAGGTGTAATAAATAAAAAACCGGTTAAAATACTGTTAAAAACTCGCTCAATATATGTTACCGTGACATAGGTTGACATATATTCGGCGGGTTTTTAATAGTATTTTGTATAGTTTTTTATTTATAACACCTTTTCCCAAACTTACGGTGTTAAAGAATGTGTGAGACGCCATCTTGAATTTTCCAACACATCGGTAAACACTGTATTCTTTTCGAGCTGAATAAACATGTTAAATTGAATAAAAACACGAAAAATATATCCAGTTTTTATCGGTTTTTTACCTTCTCTGCAGAAGTACAAAAAACCAAAACAAACAAAAAAAAAACGGAAGGTACTTTTACAGAATGTTAAACTAACCCTAACCGATGTTTTATGTTTAGTTTAGGAAAAGTCAGAAGAAATAAAAGTCATTATTGCATGAAATATACGTATTTAGTTGAAGTATTGTTTATGTCAATTCTTTCGAAGAAATTTAGCAAGATTACCTGTAAACCAGGAAATCGGTAAAATGTCATCATGGATGAATACTTGTCTATTATAATTTCTACCCTTGACAAAAACTTAGCCATAACAAAAGAGATTTATTGTTCAGATTGTTTTTGAGATTGATTTCTAAAAAGATATTTTATAAATAAAATCGACTTTAAAATTAAAGACTTAAATTACAATAATTGAATTTAAACATTCTTATTTCAATATTTGGCACATAACACCTGCAAAAATGATCACAATGTCAGGATTTCATTTTATTTCAGAATCGATGGCAAATACTAATATTTAACATTAGTTTATCATTTAAGCCGATAAAAAGCCCTTTTTTTTTCCGAGTCATAAAAGGATTTGGAGTTTCCTAATCAACCTTTCGGGTGCAGTTGCACGCTCTCAAAATAACTAAAGTGTTGGCTTTAAAAAAATTGGTTCATTAAAACTAAACAGGTTTAGTTTTAATAAAAAAAAAAAATTAAAAAAAAATCGCTTTGGTAATTAGATATGTCGTATGGTTATCCCTAATCGCTGAATAAAACCGCTAACGAGTTGAATGATTACGACATAAAATTAAACTCGGGTTCCTGAAACGGAAACTTCGTTTGTTTTTGTTTTTTTCTTATCAATATATTTACATTGTTATTTTGTTTTCATTTTCAATCATTCGAACAGTTTTCTTTTTCAAGTAATCCAAGTTACAAAATTCCCACTGTTTACTATGCTAAAATCACAATGACTAATGTATACCTATTAACCCTTATCCTTGAGTGGCCTCTGGGCCTTGATAAGTGGTGACACCCATGTAAAAAAAAAAAAAAAAAAAAAATCACTCGAACAGTTTTCTTTTTATAATGTACAGTTTTAAAAGTTTAAAAACTATATAGTTTTTACTTCAGGAAAATTAATGGGTCAGTTTTTACGATGTGCCCTGTTAAAATACTGTTAAAAACTCGCTCAATATATGTTACCGTGACATAGGTTGACATATATTCGGCGGGTTTTTAATAGTATTTTGTATAGTTTTTTATTTATAACACCTTTTCCCAAACTTACGGTGTTAAAGAGGGTGTGAGACGCCATCTTGAATTTTCCAACACATCGGTAAACACTGTATGTTTTTCGAGCTGAATAAATATATTACATTGAATAAAAACACAAAAAAGATATCCAGTTAGGTAGAAAAGTAACTTATCTTGCCTTTGATAACATTTATTTATATATTTGTTTTTGACTATTTTTTCGAATCTATGTGTACAGTAATCTTGCCAGGATGCGGAGGAAAATGAATGAAGGGGGAGGGGAATAAAATAAAAACATTTTGGAAACAGAGTAAGTTTGAAAGAATTGCTTTGCACAGAAAGAAATTAATGAAAAAATAAAATTAAATTTCTTTTCTTTCTTGATTTTTTTTTTAGTTTTTTATGAAAAAGGAAGTCAAAATTAAGACTATAAAAAACAATTTTTATTAAGAGCGAACCTCAGTCGTCAGGTCTGTAAAAAAAAGACGTGGAATAATAAATGTTTTCTAATACAAATTGTTTTTACTTATGTGTTCATTTGTCTCTTTGAAGTTCGTTTGTTTAATATATCGGTTTGCAATATAATTTTGTCATTCTGTCAGACTCAAATTTTAAATCTATATATCTATAAAAGTTAAAGTGTGTGTGTGTGTGTGTGTGTGTGTGTGTGTGTGTGTGTGTGTGTGTGTGTGTACATTTCCCTACGAAATAACTCTGTCAATTTTTAGTCTACAGACTCGAAATTTGATATACAGGGTACTGAGATTTGGAAAAATCTATGTGATCGGTTTTTAGCCAGAAATTTGGCGATTAAGGGGTCAAAGTTCAACGATTTGAGCTTTGAGAACTCTACCAAACTTCTCCGACAATTTTGGGTCTACACACTTTAAATTTTAGATATAGCTTCCGTGGACATGAATCTAACTTAATAACTTGATTTGAGCCCAAAACAATAAATTTTCAGGGGTCATAATAGGGGTCAAAGTTTAAAAAATTACCCCCTTTTTTTTGCTCAGCATACACCTCCAAACACCCGGGCAACGCCGGGCACCCATGCTAGTATATATATATATATATATATATGAACAACAAGATGAATAACATCACAAATTTATCTTGTGGTTTACAGTCTTAAAAAATATTGTTGAGCAGAATCTATATATATATAAAAGGCAAAATGTGTGTGACCAATTTGTGTATGTCTCACAAAGGCTTCTTTCGCACATGCTCCCGGGAGGGGAGGGGGGGTTACGATCGCTTAGAACTGTTTATATACCCGCTAGATAATAATATCTACGATTTGGGAACGCGGGTCACCTCTACATTTATTTACGTCGACTTTTATAAGATTCGCGCTATTGCGCTCCGTCGCCTGTTTGTCCTGCTTTTTTGTATAAAGTGAAACTAAAAATTCAAACGGTGCGCTCTCGGCATTGCGCTGGGAAACGTACAAAAGCAATCAGCTTTGATCAATGTGGGGACAAACTCCTCTTATATCAGACAATTGCTATTCAATCTGGACAATGGGGAGCTGGTTTCCCCCTCCCCAACATATGTTGGGGAAAAAAACAGCCAAAGTTGGGTAAATAAACCCAAACGCTGCCTCGCAGCAAAAGTTAACTGCGTGACTTCTATTTGACCTCATTAATTAGGTCAAATAGAAGCAGCAGAGTTAACTTTTATTGCAGGCCACCTGTTTTTAATACTTCAATAAATAAATTCAAACCTGTTTCCGTTGTATGTTGCGGTGGCCCAGTGGTTAATGTCGCACGTTTTTTTTTTTCACACTTTAATTTCCAACTTTGCCTCAAGGGTTCGGGTTCGGGTTCGATCTTCATACTCACCTAACAAAATTTTTTTTTATTTATTTTAACCCCCCCCCCCGAGTTTTGATTTACCCAAAACCACACACACCTCCAAACACCCCCGCTAGTCTAATATATAAAAAGCAAAATGGCCGCTCGCATTTGTGTATGTCCAAGAACGTCTTTTTTCGCCGGGCTTCTCGTGTCGGTTACCATTTTGGAGAAGTTGCCTTATATTCCCTAGATCATAATATCTCAGATTTGAAAACGGACATCGTCTCTATCATTTTTTTTTTATCGAGTTTTAAAAAAATTCCCTCATTTCAAGCGTTTGTTTGTCTTTCTCGTATAAATAAAGCAAAACTAATCGAAGCAAATGCCATCGCCAACTCCCGGGCCGGGTAGTATCTGTTCTCTAATTGGTTCTTGGTCAATGTAGGAGAAACCCTTCATACTGAGAAAATTACTATTTATTTGGATATTGCCAGAGTGCTCCCTTTTTTTTGGGGGGGGGCTGGTTTTCTCCCGTATTATAAACGACCTTGTGTCTAGTTTGCTTTCATGGAGTAACAAATAAATACCACAACAGAAAGCGGAAAGCTTAATTGGCCCTCGACCAGGTTTAAAAGCAACTATCATTTCGGTGCCGACTCTTATGATTCTTAAGTTAATTACCAAACGACCTTGTGTCTTATTTGCTTTCATATGGAACCAAATAAATACCCCGACAGAAAGGGGGAAGCTTAACTGGCTCCCAGCCAGGTTTAAAAGCAACGTTCATTTCTGCGCATGCGTGGTTACTCCAATGATTAAGTTAATTACCAACTCATTGAATTCACTATCCTTTTTTTGGCCTAATGGTTAGCAAGGAAGACTAATTACCCTATGTTTTAGAGTTCGATCCCACCTCTCTCTCTATTTTTAAAAAATCTTTTTATTTCGTCCTTGTGCCAATATCCTCCACTCGGGCAAAAGGTAATTACCAACTCATTTTATTCACTATCCTCTTTTTTTCACGTTCTTTTCTTCCTGTGCGGTACCTGCCTACTACCACTTTTTTTTTATGCTTAACACACACCTCCAAACACCTGGGCAACACCGGGTACCCAGGCTAGTCTTATATAATATAAAGAAAAGAAAAAGAGAGAAAAAAGACATTGGTTAACTAGCGGACTTCCTTTGCCCTACTTTTTGACCCATTGGGACATTGCATTCTGTGTTTTGTTTTGTGATTAAAAGCAGGTTTAAAAGCAACGTTCATTTCTGCGCATGCGTGGCGACTCCTATGATTCTTAAGTTAATTACCAACTCTTTGAATTCACTATCCTCTTTGGCCTAAAGGTTAGAGAGGAAGACTAATTACCCTACGTTTTTGAGTTTGATCCCACCTCTCTCTCTATTTTTAAAAAAAATGTTTATTTCGTCCTTGTGCCAATATCCTTCACCCGGGCAAAAGTTAATTACCAACTCATTTTATTCACTATCTTCATTTTTTCACGTTCTTTTCCTCCTTCACAGTACGGGCTCGAGCAACGTTCATTTCTGCCCATGCGTGACGACTCCTATGATTCTTAAGTTAATTACCAACGCATTGAATTCACTATCCTCTTTGGCCTAATGGTTAGTGAGGAAGACTAATTACCCTACGTTTTCGAGTTCGATCCCACCTCTCTCTCAGTATCTTTTTAAAAAAATTTTTTTATTTTGACCAACTCATTTTATTCACTATCCTCATTTTTTTCACGTTCTTTTCCTCCTTCACAGTACGGGCTTGAGCCTGCCTGCCTGCCACCACTTTTTATTTTACTCAACACACACTGCCAAACACCCAGGCAATGCAGGGCACTCCCGCTAGTATTTTTATATAAGACTAACCCTAACCCTAACCCAGCCAAATAAAATTGCTAAATAAACAAGATAGAGCAAAGTAAAAATTGTAGGTTTTATATTTAAATTTTTTGCAGTAAAATATAGAATTTTCAAAACAAAAATTAATTAATTGAACAAGAAATAGACAACATTTAAAGTTATTTCCTTAAAATGGTGTATAAGTCCGTTATTTGTTTTCACGGTAGCTTTTTAAATCTCGGAACGGTGCGTTGATCACGCAGGATTTACGTTAAGATTTTTGTTCCTTAGAAGCGCTGGCAACAACAAACGGACTTATACTTTCTGATTCTCTGCTCCAACAACAACATGGCAAAAAAAAAAAGACAGACATACTGAAGATGAAGTATATCTTCGAAATATATTTTTTAAATTTCAATATAAATTTCAAACAAAATAAATGTCTGTTTATTTTGTAATAATGCGTTGTTTTGGCTTCAAACATATACAATACTATTTAAAGAAATTTTTGTTTTGAAAATTCTATATTTACTGAAAAAAAATTTAAATATAAAACGTATATTTTTATATATTTCTTATTTATTTTTTAAATATTTTTACGTGCATAAAAGTTTATATATTATTCCTTAATTGGAATTCATTTTTGAGATGAGCATTATATATATTAATTTATTTTATTTCGGACAATTATTCTCATCTTTATTAGTTGTTGTTTTTCATCTTTTATTGGTTTGTTTATTCACAACGTTTCGCCCAACTATTCCTCTGGCCTTCGTCAGGTGGTAACCGTGACGGATAGGAACTTCGAATCTCCTAACTGCATTCTCAGCAATCACTGCCATCCGTAGTTGTTGTCGTCTCACCACATTTTGGCCAAGTAAACGTCTGGCACGCTTTGGGTGGGATTGAAACTGCTATCTTCAGACAATGTTCATCTGGAACTGTAGAGATTCAACGTCTCTATCAACTGCGCCACGGGCCCCAAAGGGCGATTAAGGTTGGATTCTTTGATCTTATAAATCCACGTTTATTTATTATCTGATCTTCCATAATATATATGCATAAAAGTTGTCCATCGACACATGTTTATGGCTGCCAGCCGTCATTAGTATGGCTTGACATTATTTGACACGGATCAAACCCATAACTGCACAATCCGCAGCCTGCCGTTTTATGGGATAACGAGTCTTGAAATATATGTATAAAAATCAGCAACAACGTATTTCAGTGCAGACAAGTGTATAGTTGTTATCTATAATATAGAATAAAAAATGTGTGTGTATGAGTTTGTATGTCTGCTAAAAACTTCCGACACACAGAATGGATCCTGACGAAACTGGTATCATTACGAAACTCCATCTCAATAGACATACAAAAATTGGCTAAAAATATCAATTCCTTCACCCTCAACCGGGCCTTTTTTTACAAGGAGGGGTCGATTTTTGCATCAATATTTTTGCAAGTCAATGTCTCCTTTGGATTGACTACCCTTAATTCGAACGCTCGCGACTTCCGGTTTCACATCAGCTAAAACGTTAGATTTTTTTTTTTTCAACGTCTTTTCCTCCTCCACGTTACTGCTTCAATCCTGCCTGCCTGCTACCACTTTTTTTTTTTTAATTTTTTTTTTTATAAAAACATTTCTCTCCATTCGGACTACCTACTGTTGTTTTGATTACCCACATTTCTCCACACCTGAGCAATGCCAGGTAACACTGCTAGTTATCACTAAATGACAATTGCTTTTTCTTGACTTTGTCCAAATATGGTTGCATTTATCAAAAAAAGCCCAGAACCATTACATCACCAGAATCGGTTTCGTACAAAATTTTCAGTACAAATCGAGGTGAGTGGAATTTTTTTTTTAGTTATTGTTAAACTCCTTAACACAAATTAAACTTGAGTTACAGGTGACAAACCAATTTTTATTGGTCATTGTTGTCCCATGTTGTCCGATTTTCAAAGTCAAACTTAAATAATATTTAAGCTGACAAATCTCATTAGCCAATTTGCATTTGTCGTTGTTGTACTATGTTATTATTATGCGAGTGAACGCTTTGAGTCAGCAGGAGATCAAGTCAAACTTCTAAAACAACGAAAGTGGAAAATATTTTTTGTAGTTATTCTTTAACTCCTTAAGATTAGACTTAAGTTAAAGTGATTACTACACTTTCATTAAGGAATATTTTAGCATGTATTTTGTGTGATTAAAATATACGGTACTTGTACAGTTTAATCAAGACATTAAAAAAAATGAAAATATTGAAAAATAAGTTATATTGTACCTATCCATTATGGAATGAAGTTCTCCGAAAAAAAAAAATGATCACTTGATTTGATCAAGTAGTTTTTTTTTTTTACGGCAAAAATCAATTTGCTATGATACCGATCAAAAGGTAGCGATGTTTCGATTTTTAAGAAGAAAAGCTATTATTTAAGATGGGGAGGGGAGTGTCGGTGCTTTAGACTGAGTTATCTTCCCTTGGCGTGTTCTAAAAATCCAAACATGGCTGCCTTCAGCATGCCGTTATAAAAATCTGTTTTTCTGCTGTAAAAAAAAAAAAAAAAAAAAAACTACTCAATCAAATAAGGTGAAATATTTTTTCAGAGAACTTCAGTCCAAAACGGATACGTACAATATAACTTTTTTTTTTTTTCCATATTTTCATTTTTTAATGTTTGATTAGTACAAGCATCAAATATACAAAAACAAAAGCCTTAAGGAAACCAAGGTTGATTGGCTCAGATCTCCCTGATAATCATTTAATAAATTAATTCCATGTGTACTTACAAGTTCGAACTTCTTTTGCAACATTGGCCACGTTTAATGGCTTCTCAATCCCAGATTCTTCCAAGCATTGTTCCAAGGCTGAACGAGCCATTTGAGGAAGAAATCTGAAAAAGGCCGAAAAAAAAAAAAAAATTGGTGTACATGTTGAAAGCATAAATATTTAAACTTTTATGTTAAATATGAATATAAAATTGGTAACATTAGGTAACGCAGAAATTTTTTTAACAGATGCGATGGATTTTCACAAGATCGGTATCATTTTGAAGCTCAAAACCCTTCGGATGCCAAATATCCAAAAATTGGCCAAAAACATTAATTCCTTCACCCTCAACTGGGCACTTTTCTACAAGGAGGGGTTGCTTTTTTCGCCGATATTTTCGAAAGCAATCACTTTTCTTGTTTTTACCAATTTTCTATCCTTGCTCTCCTTTCGTGGCACAGCTCTCCTCTTTTTCTATAAACTTACTCTCCTTTTAAACTTACTCTCCTTGAGAGCAACTCGTCTTTTTCCTATACTGGCATGCTACTTCTGACAACTGAAAGACCAAAAACCATGACAGATGGCAGGATTTTGTTCTCAAGTGAGCGGTTAAGCTCCGATTCAATCAATCATCTAAACCTTACCTTGCAAGACACGACTTCTCAATTACAGCGCCAAGGTCTTCACTTGGAAATACGGCCTGACGATGAGCTATCCGAAGAAGTTGCCGAGTCGATAAAGATGAGGCTAAGGATGATATCTGGAAACAAAAATAAAAATTTTTTTTTTAATACTTTAGACATTAACACTGTACAGAACACATATGAGCGCATGTGAAAATATCAGCAGCAGCTGAAGGATAGGTGGCTAGTGAAAATATGAGCAGCAGCAGTGTTTTAACACATATGCAAATTAGCAAGTGTGCATGGGCTTGCGTCACAAGAAAAAGAAAAAAAAGGACAGCACATGGTCAAGAAAGAAGGACATTTAAAATCAAAGATGAGAAATGGCTGGCTATGGTCAGGAGAAAGAAAAACGCATGCAGGGTGAGATGGATATGTGGCCCCGTGGTGACTTTTAAGCTGGTGTCGAGACGTAATACTATTTGTAGAAAAGACTGAGACTAGCAACATTACGTCTGTGAGAGAAAGGTGACACAGAAGAAGAGGGGGAGGCAATAGAATTACAGGCACGTTTCTGCACCTTATACAATATACAGCACAATCATGTTGACACACCAGTTCTCATCCGATCACTAAAGTTAAGAAATCCTGATCTTAAATGGAACACGTACATCAAATCTGTTGCCAAGGCGTGGGATCTTTCTATCGATCCGGTAGATATCTCACTGCTGATGCAATTCTCTATCTATATAAGAGCCAGGTACGTCCAAGGATGGAATACTGTTGCCACATCTGGGCAGGAGCTGCTAGAAAGGACTTGTCCTGCCTTGATAGAGTTCAAAATAGACTTCGTAGCCTCGTAGGAGATGTCCTTTTCTCTTCCCTGCAACCTCTATCTCACAGAAGAGATGTTGCGAGTTTGTCTCTGATGTATCGTTATTTTCATGGAAAGTGTTCGACTGAGCTTCAGTCTATGGTCCCCCCTCGCCTAACTTTCACAAGAAACACTCGTCTAGTTGTAAACATTATCAATAATTCCCCCCACTCTTTATCTGTGCCTAAACCTAAACGTAGATTCCATGAGCAAAGCTTCTTTCTTAGAACTGCACGCCTGTGGAATTGTCTTCCGTTTTCCTGCTTTCCGGCTGACTACAATATGGTTGTGTTCAAGTCTAATGTAAACAAGTTCTTGATGAGCCGTTCCATATAAGTTATCAAATTTACCGAATTTTCATTACTAATGATTACTATATTGTCCAATTTCTACTGTACACTCTTTAACCCTTATCCTTGAGTGGCCTCTTGGCCTTGATAATATGTAAAAAAAAAAAAAAAAAAAAAAAAAAAAAAAAAAAAAAAGCAACGCTGAGTCTGGCCAGTACTAGATGGGTGACCATTTGGAAAGGCGTAAAATACTAGGTTGAGAAACTGGCACGGTCTATCCTTCTCTCGAGGGTAGATGGGACTCTCTAAAGCCGTGGTAGGCACCCAATCTAGTGATGACGTCATGGTAAAAAATAACTTTGATAACCCTGGCGAAGCATCAAGTATTTAGCTACTGACAAGATTTGAATTAAACTACAAACTCGTGTAGTGAGTTCAATCTCGGCTGCAGCTGCGATGGATGGATGATTGAGATGGTGGGGTTTTAAATGTAACGTGAACAAATATTCTCAACCCCCCTTGTAGAGATGATCAAAATTAGTACCCCCTTACGTCCCAGTGGCCATATGCCTTTTTATCAAACTATCTATCTATATATGTGTGCATGCGTGTGTGTGTGTGTGTGTGTGTGTGTACAAGGAACATTCCAAAAGTAATGCCTCCTATGAGTTTTTCCCCGCTCGAATGAATCAGAGGGCATTGCACATTGCATTGCCATGATGACCAAACTTACGCATTCATGACTTGAAAGTTTCATCTCTCTTGCAGATATTAACAGTGTGAGACTCTAAGAAAGCAACTCCTGTTATGGACGTGTGTCAGAAGCAGAGATGCGTTATTAAATTCCTGGCAAAAATGCATTAAGATTCGTAGTGACTATGTAGAAAAATAAATTCTGGAGCACAAAATGTCGCTCATTTTAATGGTACAATCCTATCTTTGTAGCTCTTTAACTTTTTTAGTTTATAAAAAAAAAAAATATAGGAGGCTTTACTTTTGGAATGACCCTTGTATGACAAAGTGCACTCTGGATGCTCATGAACAACCATCGTTCATTGTTGGCAAAAATGCATTAAGAATGGTGGTGACTATGTAGAAAAATAAATTCTGGAGCACAAAAGGCTGCTTGTTCTAATGGTACCACTCCCGTCTTTGTAGCTATTCAGCATTCTAAGTTTTAAAAAAACAAGAGTTTTTACTTTTGAAACAACTCTCATTTGTATATCTATATATCTATAAAAGTGAACATGTCTGTATCTGTGAAAGTGTCTGTGTACATTTCCCTACGCAATAACTCTGTCTACAGACTCGAAATTTGATATACAGGGTATTGAGATTTGGGAAAATCTTTGTAATCCGTTTTCGGCCAGAAATTTGGCTGTTAAGGGGTCAAAGTTCAATGATTTGACCTTTGAGAACTCTACTAAACTCCTCTGACAATTTTGGGTATAAACAATTGGAATTTTAGATATAGGTTCCTTGGGCATAATAGGGGTTAAAGTTTTAAAAAATTTGACCCCTGCGGTCTCTACCAAATTACTCAGACAATTTCTGGTCTAAACATTTGAAATTTTACATAAAGGGTATTCAGAGATAGGGCAAGCTTTTTAATCGGTTTGGGTCGAAAATTTGAGTTACCAATATATAAATGTATGTATGTTTGCATGTCTGCCTAAAACTTTCGTCAGAGGCGACGGATTTTCACAAGATCAGTATCATTTTGAAGCTCAACCTTTCAGACGACAAATACCAAAAATTGGCTAAAAACATTAATTTCTTCACTCTCAACTGGGCACTTTTCTACAGGGAGTGGTCGCTTTTTTCACCGATATTTTCGAAAGTTATCCCCTCTTTTTGATTGTCTAGCCTTAATTTAAACCTACGTCACTTCTGGTTTGGCTATGGTCGTAACAGCAAAGACGTCATGTTTTTTCCCGTTCTTTTCCTCCTTCACGGTACGAGCCTGCCTTCCTACTACCACTTTTTTTCTTTTGCTTAACACACACCTCCAAACACCCAGGCAATGCCGGGCACCATTAATAGTAATGAATAAATGACAAAATTTTAAAGTCCAAAGTTCATGATGTTGAACATCATATAATTTTTTTCGGGTTGTATTACTGTACACATAGATTCGAAAAAGTTGTCAAAAAACAAATATATAACAAATAAATGTTATCAAAGGCAAGATAAGTTACTTTTCTGCCAAACTGGATATATTTTTTGTGTTTTTATTCATTGTAACATATTTATTCAGCTCGAAAAACAAACAGTGTTTACCGATGTATTGGAAAATTCAAGATGGCGTCTCACACCCTCTTTAACACCATAAGTTTGGGAAAAGGTGTTATAAATAAAAAACTATACAAAATACTATTAAAAACCTGCCGAATATATGTCAACCTATGTCACGGTAACATATATTGAGCGAGTTTTTAAAAGTATTTCATCCGTTTTTTTTATTTATAACACCTTTTCCCAAACTTACCGTGTTAAAGAGAGAATCAGACGCCATCTTGAATGTTCCAATACATCGGTAAACACTGAATAAACGAGCTGAATAAACATGTTACATTGAATAAAAACACGAAAAATATATCTAATTTGGTAGAAAAGTAACTTATCTTGCCTTTGATAACATTTATTTGTTATATATTTGTTTTTTGACAACTTTTTCGAATCTATGTGTACAGTAATACAAACCCTTTTTTTCTTTAATTCAGTTGACTTATACAATTCTTGACAGTATCTGTTTCATAGCACAAAATCAATCACTTAATTATTATATCAATCAGTGAATCTATTATGCCCTTAACTCATCAGAAGAAATAGCAACAATCAATCCGTCAAAAAGAAACATATATATATATACATATATATATATATATATATATATAAATTTACATTTATAAATTACTATATATATATATATATATATATATATATATATATATATATATAAATATGCTAGCAAAATATTAAATGAGTATGATTGTGCAGCTATACATACGGTAGGATCCGAAGAAGCACGCAGTTTCTGAACAATATTCAGAAGTCTCGTCATGTCTGGGCAATCTGGAACCTGTCAACATAAACGGAATCATCAACGGACAAAACTTAAAACGTGAGAATTTTGTTAAAAATAAATTTCCAATATCAAAATGTAAAACCATTCCAATAATAGCTTTGGTTAAACGTTGTAAAAACGTAAAAAAGATTTATCGAATAGAAAAGAATATGCAGATATAAAATGGACTTTTTTCATTAGCACCCAATTAAATAAATCTATTTTCTATCTATTGTTTTCTAATATTCCATTAGTAGAAGTCCATGTTGAGTTGCAACAACTTGTGAGTTGACATGTCAACTACTAAGTGTTCGTATTCTGCCGTGCAGCTCCAATGGACTTCAACCAGTTTTGCTCTCCTTAAACATACATAAATCGTAGTCACGTGTGTGATGTTTAGCAGATAGGTTATCTCCCTTTTATTAAGGTAATGTTTACAAACGGAGATTACAATATGGTACTTTTATTGGCCTTTTGGTCAAGATCAAAGTGTAGTATCTGTTCTTCAGATGCTGCACTTCTATTTCTTGTTCTCTTTCGGTGGAGGAGAAATCCTTCACGACTGAGACAATTTTTATTTTTGTACCTTTTCTCCACGTTAAAAAACGACCCTGGTGTCTAACTCTGTCCCGTGGGGAGGCATAGTAAATAGGTACAATATGGTCAAGTCATGTGATAACATATTGCAAGGCTTGGAAAAGAAGTTAGTTGTATATTGTGTAAAAGAACCTACATTATATTTGGGGAATGCAGTTTTAACAAAACCCGATATCCAGTTTAACTCTTTTGTCTCATGGCAAATCAATCTCTCCATGTCTTACGGCTTTTCGATGTTCTTCTAAAGAAGAGATTGAAAAGTCAAGTATGGCTGACCATATCCGAAGGGAAAAGGGAAACCATCTGCCATTATGGGATGAAGTAAAAATTATACGCAGAGAAAGACGGTGGAGAGCAAGGCAACTCAAAGAAACAACAAATACTAAGTAGACTTAGTATAGAATTTAACATAATATGGGAATCATTAATTATAAAGAATAGATCAAATATATCTATATATATAAAAGCGAAAATGTATGTATGTATGTATGTCTGTCTGTTCGCTTTTTCTGTATGTCTACAAAAGGCTTCTTTCAGAGAAGCGGTCGGTCGATTCACAACTTTTTAAAACTTTTTATATCACATATAAATCGTAATATCTCACAGTTAACAACGAAGCTTGCCTGTCTATTTAATTTGCTCGATTTTGGGAAGATAAATATTCAATATTTGTCGCTCGCCACATGTGGGTTATTAGTCTTTGTCCTATAACATCTTGGGGGGTAAAAAAAAAGCGTTCAGCAGTAAATGAATACTATCCCGCAGTCAAACTTGACCTCATTAACTCATTAAAACGGGCACCTGCCAAATCCAAGTAATTAAATAAATTCTAATATGTTTCCGTTAGCATCTCGCGGTGGAGCAATGGTTAACGTCGCACATTTTTTTTTTTCACACTTTAATTTACAACTTTGCCGCAACGGTTCGGGTTCGATCCTCATACTTACTTTTTTTTTTTTACCCCCCCCCCCCCCCCCGGAGTTTCCACACACACCTCCAAACACCCGGGCAACGCCAGGTACCCCTCGCTAGTATATGTATAAAAGTGAAATTGTCTTTGTATGTGTGTGTGTGTACATTCCCTATCAAACTACTCTGTCAATTTTCAGTCTGTAGACTGTAGACTCAAGATTTGACATAAGGGGTATTGAGATTTGGGAAAATCTTTTTAATCGGTTTTTGGCCAGAAATTTGGCTGTCAAGGAGTTCAATGATTTGACCTTTAAAAACTCTACCAAACTCTTCTGCCAATTTTGGTCTAAACACTTGAAGTTTTAGATGTAGGTTGCTTGGTCATGGATCAAACTTTTTAATTTGATTTGAGCCCAAAACAATAAATGTTAAGGAGTCAAAATTGGGGTCAAAGTTTTAAAAAATTTGACCTCTCAGTCCATTTTTGGTCTAAACATTTGAAATTTTACATAAAGTGTATTTAGACATACGGCAACCTTTTTAATCAGTTTTTGGACGAAAAGTTGGTTGCCAAGAGGTGAAAGTATAAAAGATTTGACCTTTGCGGTCTCTAGCAAACTATTCAGCCAATTTTGGGTCTAAACATTTGAAATTTATATAAAGTATATTTGGATATGCAGTAATCTTTTTAATCAGTTTTTGGGCGAAAATTTGGCTGCCAAAATGTCAAAGTTGAAAGAGTTGACCTTTGCAGATTCTACCAAACTCCTCTGCCAATTTTGGGTCTTGTTTTGTAGAGAAAAATTGTTTTGCTTTTGACGTTGTAGAACATGTTTACAGGTGTGTGTGCGAAGGTCAAGGTAAACCATTTTTTTTTGTTTTTTCGCAGTCAGTTGGGGTCCGTATTCCATAAGTCATCCAATGATAGCAAAAGTAAATTATCCAATTGCAAATATTAATGAACATATTTTTAAAAAAGTATCCTTTTTTTTTTATCTTTTTATTAAATCACTTTCATCTATTAATTTCGACATATTATTGTATATAGAGTAGATTGGTTGGTTGCTTTTGTTTTACGGCATATCAACCCTTTTCAGGTTATTTAATGCCAAATCCAAAGATTTTGAAGAAAACTTTTAATAGAACATATTTGTTTGTTTTCAAGTCGGTTTCTATTTAACCCATAGTTGGGACCCTAACAGGTACTACCACTCCGGGTCAGAGTGGACCTGGGAGCAATGGCAATTAAAGGGTGGCTCCACACTCCCCAAAGCCCACAAGCTGGGGCCTCACCACTGGATATAGTTAACGGTCATATCCAGGACCTTTATACAGTAGAAGCCCGGGATACAGTGGCCCCGGGATACGTTTTTTCAGGTTACGATGTGGAATACAATGTTTTTCTGGCCCCTGGTTACAGTATTTGCCTCGCCCTACAATGTTATTTATAATGTTATTTGATTATATACATGTGTATTATATACTGTACCGAATTTTGTGACTAATTTTTAATATGTACTGTATAAAATTAAGAATAATAAAATATCGCGGGGTTTTATTGTATATAGAAAAATAGGACAATCAAAATTATAAATGTATAACATAAAACAATATAAACTCTTTAAAAAGATGGTGGTCTAGTAATAAAAGTCATGGTTTAACGACTTCGAATCCAATTTTGTTCCACAAAAATCACTTTTACTTCGGATGTTGGCAACCTTCATGTGGTCCCTCGTGTAAGTACCTGATGTCTTTCTAGAAATTATCAGGGAAACCAACAATAGAATCTTTCGATCCATATGATGATGATGATGATGATGATGATGAACTCTTTAAAAATAAAATAAAATACATATACGATACGTTTGAAAACCAAATCACAACGCAATATTGAAATCAGTTAGTGAACTCACACCCCTGACATTAATCTCACGTTGCCAACACATCGTTCCAGCATTTCAAAACTGAGAAACAACATACGCAACTTTACTAACTGATTTTTCTTTTCTTCAACTTAACAACATGGCAAGAAAAATTTTTTAAAAATGTACAAAATTCTGAGGATGGAGTTTGACTCTGAAATATATAAATCATAAAGTTTAAACAAATAAATATTTGTTTATTTTCAATAATATTGCATTGTGATTTGGCTTTCAAACGTATCTTATGCATATTTTTATTTTATTCAAATTAAATCAATGCTTCTAGCACGGAACTCACACACCTTTAAAACATCTTTAAAAAATATTTATGCAAATTAGGCACACAATAGTCAGGTTAGGGTTATTTAATTTAGATTATTACATATATGCAGTATTTCAAAAAAGTTATGTTGGCATATAGAAATGTTACTTACCAGAGTTTTTAATACTTGTTCTTCTTCCGCCAGCGAGAGAAGGCGGACATTATGATAGAGGAACATGGTCAAGATTTCCGGGGTAAGCCACTGCTGTTTGCTGCTGCCAATCACGGGGGGTTCTGCCACGGCAACAATCCGGAAAGAAGGATGAATTGGAAAAATCTTGCTGGAAAAAAAAAAAAATCTTTATTACTTTTTTGTGTTACAAATGAGTCACCAATTATCAAGACTAAAAGCCACTCAAAGATAAGGCGTTGATGAGATGGATAGATTATTAGTTGAATGATGAAAAATATAAGTGTTGCGGAATGTTTTTGAAGACAATGCAAGAGAGCTATATGCTCAGTTTGTTAAATCCAAAGTAGCTGAGCAGCGGCTTGGTTGCCACCAGTTTTGGCAAATAGCAAACAGGATCCTGAACAGATGTGTGCGTTCTATCCAAACTATCATCAATGGACCTGAGGTCATCTCATCAGCATCTGACAAGGCCAAACTATTTGCCAAGAACTTTGCAGCTAATCCTACCCTATCCAATCTATTGATTATATTCATGCAGATATTCTACATGATTTATGCTTGTGTAATATGTGTAAAATGTTTATAGTAAACGCATACCTCTTTCCAAATATATTTATGTATGTGTATATATTTTTGTTTAAAAACTTTTGCCTACCAAACTCCTCTGTCAGTTTTTGATCTACAGACATGAAACTTAATATATAGGATATTCAAACCCATCTGAAACTTTATATTTGGGTTTTAGCTGGGGAAAATCAGTGCAAAAGTGTGAAAATTAAAAAATAAAATTTACCAGATGGAGATCGAATGACAGCATTACGAACATGTATGCGTAACGTAATATCTATTGGTTCATGTTTTAATTTTTAGCCTTGCAGCAAATATTTCTTCACAGCTCAGGCATTAATAGCAAAGGAAAAAGTGAATCCTAAGCTAAACGTTTTGGTTTCCATTCTCGGTGGTGGCGCACGAGTCATTTTTTTTTTTTAACTTTTTAAATCATTACTATATATTGGGTTCAATCTATATATCTAGAAAAGTGAAAGTGTCTGTCTGTCTGTCTGTGTATGTGTGTGTATGTGTGTGTACATTTCCCTACGCAATAACTCTGTCAATTTTAAGTCTACAGACTCGAAATTTGAGAAAATCAATGTGATCGGTTTTCGGCCAGAAATTTAGTGATGAAGCGGTCAAAGTTCAACGTTTTTACCTTTGAGAACTCTACCAAACTCCTCCGACAATTTTCGGCCTGAGCACTTGAAATTTTAGATATAGGTTCATTGGACATGGATCTAATTTAATAAGTTGATTTGAGCCTAAAACAATAAATTTTAAGGGGTCATAATAGGGATCAAAGTTAAAAAAATTGACCTTTTTTTTTTGTTTTTTTGCTCAGCATACACCTCCAAACACCCGGGCGACGCCGGGCACCCATGTTAGTATAATAATAAATATAAAATCTGCATTAATCAAAAAATCATATTTAAGCGTATTTTACGACCGGGCAATGCTGGGCGGCCTCCACATAATAACATAAGCATAAACTTACCTTTCTTTCATGTCTTCGTCCGTTTTACCTGTGCTCTTCTTTACCGCTTCGTATCGATCTTGACGTAAAAGTCGTGTCCCATCATACAACTGTAATTCACGATCATGGATCAATCTGGATAATAAAAAGAACAAATAATTATTCTTTTTTTTTTATTTACAAGGGAGTCATCACTTATCAAGACCCCAAGGCCACTCAAGGATAAGGTAGCGTAGTAATTGTTAATGATGTTGTAAATTGGGTAGAATTTGCATTATTTAAGCAGACGGCTCAGCAAGAACTTGTTTACATTGGACTTGTAGTCGGTCAAGAAGCAGGCCAGTGGAACAGTGTTCCACAGGCAGGTAGTTCTAGGAAAGAAACTTTGTTCATGGAATTGGTGTTTAAATTTAGATGCAGATAGAGAGTGGGGAAAATTGTTGATAGTGGTTATAGCTAGTCGAGTGTTTTCTTTGTGAAAGTCCCCCAACGTGGGAACCATAGATTGGAGCTCAGATGAGTACTTGCCCGATTACAGAGTTTTCCAAGACCACGGAATTCTTAACGGAATTTGATGTTTTTTTTGTTTTTATTCCTTAAAAATATTTATAAACCAAATTAAATTCCTAATTTTTTTTTTTAGATGAGGATTAATAATTCGTATGATTTAGATTATTCGGACTACTGTTCTCAAGTGTCACCTTCATAATGTTTCGGTCACTGTAACTCTCAACCTTCTTTAGATTTACATGATTTGAACGTGTATCAGTCGCTCTCGACACTCACACTAATCACATCATAAGATTCTCGCCGTTACTTACATGAACAAATGTTTTCTTTGTTTGAAAAATTTAACCTCTTCCGACTAGACAATTACGTCATCTTTGACGTTTGAAATGAGGTCAATGTTTGCTATTGTCCGTTATTTTAAACTCCATAATGTTTGTTATTGTCTATCCAATTAAATTCCAAATGTTTATTTATTTGCTCCCAAAAGTGCTTAAGCTTAGGTGTGTAACTTGCATATTTATCTAGTTAACCTACTCGATTCTCCTCACCTTAGGGTCCCAATATTTTACAGTTAAAAAAGGAAGCCTAGACGTTCGGGTTTACGTTGGAAATACTTTTAAGTTGTTTTTTTCTATTTATTTCTATTCATGATGAGATTGGAAAGATTTTTGATAAAGATCAGTAGAATTGTCAAGAGTAGGGAATGGAGAGAAAGAAAGGGAAAGAGGGAGAAAGTAAAGATATTTTGTTGCTGTAGTCTTGAAAGGGAGGTCATAATTAAGACAAACAGTGATATAGTTAACTTTAGGTGTACCTTGTCAAATGGGGAAATCTGCACAGTATTTCGAACCTTCATTTAAAATAAAAGAGTAGCATTCTCTCATTCCATCATCCATGACATACATTTTTTTGTTTTTTTTTTACACAGTGATCACCACTTATCAAGGCCGGAAAGCCACTCAGGGATAAGGGTTATTGCAAGTACAGTACGTTAGTGTGGAAATTTGATGAAGGGTTTACTTAAGGGGGTGGTTCATTAGGAATTTGTTGACTTTAGACTTGAAGACATCCAAGTTGTAGTCTGGTGGGAAGCAGGCAGACGGAACAGAGTTCCACAGGCGTGCAGTTCTAAGAAAGAAGCTTTGTTCATGGAATCCACGTTTTGATTTAGGCACAGATAAAGAGTGAGGGAAATTTTTCACAGTGGATTCAGCTAGATGGGTGTTTTTCGTGAAAGATTGGCGAGGGTGGACCAGAGATTGGAGTTCAGATGAGCACCTGCCATGGAAATAACGATAAAACAAGGATAGGCTTGCAACGTCTCTTCTGTGGGAGAGAGGTTGCAGGGTAGAGAAAAGAGCCTCCCCCACTAAGCCACAAAGTCTATTTTGTACTCTGTCAAGGGAGGATAGGCTGTTTTTAGCAGCTCCTGCCCAGATATGGCAACAGTATTCCATCCTTGGACGTACTTGGCTTTTATATAGATAGAGAATTGCATCAGTAGTGAAATATCTTTTGGAGCGGTAGAAGGATCCCACCATCTTTCCAGCGACCTTGGCAACAGACTTGATGTACGTGTTCCATTTCAGATCAGGAGTAAAGGTCAAACCCAGAAGCTTGTCAAAACACGGGGCCTCACCCAAACGAGAGCCATCCATCACAATTGATGCCAAATGGGGATCAGAGTGTTGATGATGTAAGGATAGGAGTTTGGTTTTGGATGTATTAAAGGTAACCAGCCACGTCTTCTCCCACTGAACCACGCGCCCGAGATCAGAGGAGAGAGAATCAGAGAGAACTTTGTCATTTACAGCCTTTGATGTGTTGCCGTAGATGGTCGTGTCATCAGCATAGATGTCAACGAATGATTTAAGTATGTGTTTAGGGAGGTCATTGATGTAGATCAGGAAGAGAGTTGGGCCCAGGATTGACCCCTGAGGGACTCCAGCATTTATATTGCAGGCCTCCGATTTTTGTCCATCTACCACTACTCTTATGAGCCTATCGGAGAGAAATGATTTAATGATTGAGAAAACATTTCCAGTTATACCGTAGCTGGAAATCTTGTGAAGTAGACCCTTATGCCATACCTTGTCGAAGGCCTTGTATATATCAAGAGCAATTGCCCTAGAAAGGAAGCCTTTGTCAAGAGATTCACTAATCCTGTGGGATATAACCGTTAGCACATCTGCAGAGCGGAAACCATACTGTGTGTCACTAAGAAGGTTGTTCCTGCTGAGGTGGTTGACTATTTCTCTATTTAATATTGATTCCAGCAACTTACTCATAACACAGAGGAGACTTATTGGTCTGTACTGAGAGGGAGATGACTTATCACCTGAATTCTTAAATACAGGGCAAACTGATGAGGTCTTCCAGGGACATACATAATTTACAATTGTATTTTTAATCACAAAGACCCATGGCATAGTGGATAAGGTATTTGGTAAAATTCAGTTGTAAGTGATATTTTCTGTTAAGTGAAGGTTCAATCCTTAGTGTAGACTAGCCAGGGTGCTCGACGTTGCCCGGGTGTTTGGAGGTGTATGTTGAGCAAAAAAAAAAAAGTGGTAGCAGGCAAGCAGGCTTGAACCTGTACTACGAAGGAGGAAAAGAATGTGGAAAAATAAAAAACATGACATGTTTGCTGCTGCGCCCGTTGCCAAACCGGAAGTGACGAATGTTTAAATTAAGGTTTGTCAATCGAAAAGAGGGGATGACTTTCAAAAATATTGGCAAAAAAACTGACCCCTCCCTGTAGAAAAGTGCCCAGTTGAGGGTCAAGAAATTAATGTTTTTAGCCAAATTTTTTATATTTGCCATACGAAGGGTTGAGCTTGAAAACGATACTGATCTTGTGAAAATCCATCGCCTCTATTGAAAGTTTTAAGCAGACATACATACGTAGATTTAAACAGACAGGTGAGATTTATATTATACACTAGCGGGGGGGGGGGGGGTTACCGGCAGGCATTGCCCGGGTGTTTGGAGGTGTGTGTGTTGGGGTTGAGGGGTAGATCAAAACAACTCTGTTTAAAAAAAAAAAACGTTGGCCGGGTGTTTGGAGGTGTAAAAGAAAAAAGGTAGGCTTGAACCCGAAGCCTTGATGCAAAGGTGGAAACGAAATGGTAGAGGAAGTGAAAGCTGTGTTAAAAGGCAAAACGTATGTCTCACAAAGGATTTTTTCGCCGCGATTCTCGAGGGGGTTACTATGTCTTAAAACTTTTTATATACCGTCTAAACCATAATATCGAGGATTCGCGAACGCACGTCTTGTCTAGATTTATTTACATCGACTTTTATAAAAAATCGCGCTATTTTGCCATGTCACCTGTTTGTTCGACTTTTAAATATAAATAAAGTGAAACTAATTGAAATGTTGCGTGTTCTCGGCTTTCACGTCGGAACATTCAGAAAGCAATCAGCTTTTTATCAATGTGGAGTTTCTCCTTATATCAGACAATTGCTATTCAATTTGGACAATCCCCTTTAAATGAGGAGCTGGTTTCCCCTCCCCATCATCTTGGGGAAGCGAAAACTGTCTCGCATTGAAACAAAGTAAACAAACCCCAAAAAGCTGTCCCGCAGTAAATAAAATACTGCCACGTCATCGTAGCGCTCCTGTGATGACCTGTCAATCAAATCTCTTTGACTCACTTTATAACCTTTAACATGGTAACCAATTTCTCTCACTCGTGGCCGAGATGGTTAAGTAGTTGGCTTTTGTTTTCACCTCCGCGTCAAGGCTTCGGAGTTCAATCCTACCTTTCTACTAAAATTTTTTTTTTTTTTTAACACACACACACACCTCCAAGCACCCGGGCAATGCCATGTACCCCCCACTAGTCATTTATAAAGTGAAATTAACAGGTGTTTGAAAGTTAAGTCATGTGATGTTTGACCTTGACGCGATTTGCGCTGCAAGCCAGTTTCTGTTTCCCCATCATTCGCTTTTTTTATGCTGAAAAGCGAAAGGAACACGTGGCGATTGAAAAATCTGGAAAAAGTAGCGCGTGAAAGTCGGGCAAATTAAATACACACACGACCCCGTTTGTAACTCATACATATTATCATTTAGACAGCATATAAAAAGTTTTAAGAAGGAGCGAGCCGACCAAGAAGCCCGGCGAAAAAAGCCTTTTGTGGACATACAGAAAAAGTGCACACACATACATACATACATACATACATACATATACACATTTTTTCTTTTATATATATAGATGACACTCAAAATATTAGGTTGGTGCAAAAATAATGTTTTTTGGACCTTAATTTTCTAATTTAAAAAGCTTCAAAACGATACTGATCTCGTGAAAATCCCTCGCCTTTATCGAAAGTTTTAGGCAGACATACATACATACATACATACATACATTTAAACAGACAGGTGAGATTATTTTTTGCACCAACCTAATATAATCTTTTTTTTAAATCGAAATCACTCCAGACAAGCCATTTGGTATAAGGAGCTAAAAAATATCACTTCAAGATTAAAAACTTGCTAACATTAAATGTTAGAGGGAATATATTCTGACCCCAAAAACAGCAATTCTTCCCTCTTTATCAGAAACATTGCTCCTGGAATGTGAGGACTAACGGACAAAATAAGGGAAACAAGAGTTGCAAATTACTTAAGACCTCTACCCAGTCATGGTTGATAGAATTGATGCCAGATGGAGATCCGAGCGTTGGTGATGTAAAGATAGAAGCTTGGTTTTAGATACATTAAAATAACCAGTTTGACGCATTAAATCACTGAAGTTAAATGATATTCAGCCTGTTCAATGTTAGAGTGTTAACCATTGTTGTTTACATCCTGGAAGATAACACGTCTTATGGTCCATCAATCTATGCTGTTAAAAAAAAAAACAACTAATTGATTTGAAGAACTTAGTCGATTGCAGAATATTGAAAATAATTTAAAGAAAGCATTTTGTAATTAGCTAGTGAGAATGACCTCAGTGCTGGCTCTCACTAACCCTAACCCTGGAAGCCCCACAATACATGCAATAGAAGATATTGTAACCACGAATAAAGTGAGCAGTAAAAAATTCCTTTTGTGTTTTTCAAGTCTTCAATTGAAAGTGAAAACTGATTCTAGGATGATCGAATAAGTGTTTGACACATCAGTTCCATTAGATCACCAAAGTTAAGTGATATTCATCCTGGTCAGTACTAAATGGGTAACCCATTTATGGAATACCAGGTGCTGTATGCAAGAGGCTCTTTCTTTTTGTGTTTTCTGAGTTTTTTTTTTTTTTTTTTTTTTTATTCAATTTTCACCCCAAACAAGGCACAGTGCCACTTTGAAGCAGGGGGCTACTATTAGGGAATTAATTAGCGGGGTCATTATGAAGGGAGAAGAGTAGAAAGATGTTTGTTAACATTACACTTGAACTTCTGCATATCATTGCAGTTGGGAAAGCAGAATCCCAGAAGGGAGTTCCAAAGACCCGCAGTTCTGGGGAAGAAACTATTGGAGTAAAAGGCTTTCTTGCACCTAGGGATCTCCACTGTAAAGGGATGAGACTTAGTAGCTTGTCGGGTTTGTCGGGAGTAGTTACGTCGGGGAGGTACAAGTGTTTGCAGTTCGTCAGAGCATTCACCATTAAAGTATTTGTAGAACAGGCAGAGGGATGCAACATCTCGTCGATGGGACAGAGGTTGAAGCCTAGATGACAGTTCAGGACCTATCAGGTTGGTGACTCTTTTTTGAACCCTGTCCAGGAGCGAGAGACAAGCAGCAGATGCACCAGCCCAGATGTGACAACAGTACTACATACATGGGCGAATGGTTGCCTTATAGAGGTATAGGATACTGGCAGGCGTAAGTAGTTTTCTAGCACGGTAGAGGGAGCCAACCTTCCTTGCAGCAGCCTTGGCAATGCTCTCAATGTATCTATTCCAGTTCATATTCCCTGTAAACGTTAGGCCGAGGAGTTTAAAAGAAGTACTTTCAGGCAATGTGTTCTTGGCCATTGCTATTGGTGGTAGAGAAGGTTTCTTGTAGTTATTGAAGGAAACAAGCTTAGTCTTAGCAGCATTGAATGAGACCAACCATTTTTGTCCCCATTCCACTACGGATTGGAGGTCATCCTCTAGTGTTTCTGCCATTTTCTTGGATATGTGTTCATTTGTTTTCCCCTCATATCTGTTATAGAGAGTGGTGTCATCGGCAAATATACCCATCTCCGAAACAATATTATCAGGGAGGTCGTTTATGAATATCAGGAACAATAGAGGTCCAAGGATAGACCCCTGAGGCACTCCCGCATTTATGTCATATTGTTTGGATGTACGTCCGTCGAGGACAACTTTGATTTTTCTATTACTTAAATTGTAAGCCAGCCAATGAGGGAAAACTGCTTCCAGAAATGCTAGAAGAATTCTCCAACAAAGGACGTGCTTCCTTTTAGCAAATACGATAACAATCTGCTAATCCATCTTACCCCCATATCTCATGCAGCACACCCAGTTCCATTATACCTTTCAGACACATCTTGTATACTAAACTAATGAAAGCCTAACCTGTGAAGTACAGAAAAAGAGCCATGATTGATCCGATGGACTCCGTCTAGAACTGCCAAATTCCCATTTAAGGCCGCACTGACGAGAGGGGAAGGCATCCAGGATGTGTCACCATTTGGGTGGGTCATTCGTTGCTGAAGCAAATCTCGTGAGGTCATATCCTAAAAAAAAAACAAAAATCAACAAAGGATTTGGTTATGAAACAAACAAAAAAAAAACACACACAAAAAAAAAAATACTCCATGAATGATCAGTTGAATTGAGAACCAAATTTTTCCATGCATTTCTGCCAATTAGAAAAATGTTTACACATTTTGCCAATCAAATCGGGAAGAGAATGTGATGCAGAAAATAATTTATATTTAATTTAATTTATTTAAAATTTAACAAAAAATAACAAAAGCTAAGTTATTATAGGGTGACCTTTCCCTACAGAAAAAAATAAACCAGCATTCATGGGATCATTTATAAATCTATATATAGAAAAGCGAAAATATGTGTATGTATGTTCGCTTTTTGTGTATGTCCAAGAAAGGCTTTTTTCCAAGAAGCGCTCGGTCGGCTCACAACTTCTTAAAACTTTTTATATCACATATAAATCATAATATCTCTGATTTAACAATGGAGCTCGCCTGTCTATTTAATTTGCTCGACTTCAGGAAGATAAATATTCAACAGTTTTCACTCGCCACGTGGGGATTAGGCTTTTTCCTATAATAAAAGCGACACTAATTCTAGCGGTATTTTTCCGGTTGCCATCGCCGGAAATGTCCGAAAGCAATCAGCTTTGATCAATGTGGAAATATTTTCAGACAATTGCTATTCAAATTGGAAAAGGGGACCTGGTCCCCCCCCCCAACATCTTGGGAAAATAAAAATAAAAACCCCGCAGTCAAAGTTGATCTCATTAAAACATTAAAACATGCACCTGCAAATTCTAAGTAATTAAATAAATTCAAACGTGTTTCCGTTAGTATGTCGTGGTGGCCTAATGATTAACGTTGCACTTTGTTTTTTTTTCACACTTCAATTTCCAACTTTGCCTCAGGGGTTCGAGTTCGATCCTCATACTCACCTACCAAAACTTTTTTTTTAATTTTAACCCCCACCCCAGAGTTTTGATTTACCTCCAAACATCCCGGTAACGCCAGGTACTCGCCGCTAGTCATTAATAAAATTCACACTTTTTTCTACAATCCAACCATATTTGGCAGAAATAAACTACCTATATACCTAACAAGAGAATTGATTATTAAAATATTTAAAATATTTTAGGCAAGTTTTTTTGTTTTTTTTTCCATTTCGCTGGCACCAGCGAAATGGAAAAACTGTCATTGTCTGGTCATTGGCTTATAATAATTATAAATAATTTTTTATTTTATTTTTTGCGTTGAACGTAAGTGAAAAATATAAATCAAAATAAGTTTCTCAAATTTTTGGATAAAGTAAGTAAAAGTGAAAACATTTAGAAGATTGCCAAATTAAAAAAAATTACATCTGAGGTTAAATTAGTCAAGTCTCGATTGTTAGATTCGACACACTGCTGCCAAAATTCCTTAGTCCAAAAACTCAACTCTCTGCTATTACTCTCTCAACTTCAAAAGCACTTCTGCTGATCGAACTCACTTCTTCAAAATCCAACTCCAAAATGAACGCCCTCTCTGAAAAATCAGGCTGCTTTTATCTTCAATCAGGAGCATCTCATTTGCATATCAGATGGTAACATTGCATTCATATAAAGAGCTAAGGCAGTCATTCTTATTTCTTTTTTCTTCATTCATTTTTGGTCCACCTAGATTTGTATAAGTTGCACAAGGCAGGTTTGTAACGACTTCTTAAACATTTCAGATCACAATATCTATATTTAAAAGTACTCCTTAAAAAGAAGAATCAAATTCAGGTAATTGTACTGTAACCAAAAAAAAATAAATAAATAAATGTTACCAAAGGCAAGATACCTTACTCTTCTACTTACCTAGATAAGTTTGTATTTTAGCTTAAAGCTTTTTTTATTTTTTTTATTTCAAAACAAACCTAGTGTTCAATCTGCAAAGTTAGAACAAAAATATGGCTGCCCATAAGCCTTGCATGAGGATCCTTGATAACTGCTCAAAATTAAAAATTAGACAATATAACTGACATATAAAATCAACAGTAGGTTCTTTGATATGACAGGGGCACGTTCGAAATGAATGTTTCTGTTAAAAGCACAATTGAAGCATGATATTTGACTTTTGTATTTTAAACTTTAATTCAAGCTGTTATTTATAAAAAAATAATTTTATAAAATCAACTGTAGGTTCTCTACAGGTCAACGTAAGCTACAATGTATTGTGGATTAAGTCACTGCAGGGAGGTATGTGAAGCTTTCTCCGGGTGCACCGCGATGGGTTCCCAATTAGAGCAGGCAATCGATCAATTTGATTGAAAAATGGGTGATTTCACCGATTAAGATGCGAATAAAAATATGGGAGTGTCGAAACATTCGTTGATCATCATTCAATCCCAGGCAATGTCGGGTCTCCATGCTAGTTATTTTTTTTTTAACTTTAAATATAAAAATACTATTTTCCACATTCCTCTAAAGTTGCTTAGTACTTGCTTTTGAGATAAATAATAAAAAAAAAATATACAAATTAATCACAAACAAAAACAACTCTAGAAGAAAACAAAGCATTTGCTTTGCTCCAATTAAAATGGGAAATATTCAACATAATCAGATCCTTCTTAGGCAACAGAAAAATTTGATGCTTGTACGTTTAAACAATATAATATAAATGCCGGTGTGCCACAGGAGTCAATCCTTAGACTTTTATTATTCCTGATATTCATAAATTACCTCCCTGATAAAATTGTCTAAATTTGTATTTACTGATGACACTACGCTCTGACAGACTCAAGGGGGAAAACGAATGATAATGGCTGAAACCTACGAGAATAACTTCCAGTCTGTAGTAGAATAAAGACGTAAATGGATGGCAACATTAAATACTACTAAGACTAAGCTTCTTTCCTTTAATAATTACAAGAAACCTTCTCAACCACTGGTAGCCATGACTAATAACACCCTATTGGAGAGCTCATCATTCAAATACCTTGGCTTAACATTCACAGGGAACATGAATTGGAACAAATACATTGAGGACATTGCCAAGGCTGCTGCAAAGAAGGTGATCTCCCTCTATCATGCTAAACTACTCATACCTGACAATATCCTGTATCTCTACACAGCCATCATTTGCTCATGCATACAGTATTGTTGCCACATTTAGGCTGATGAATCTGCCGCTAGTATCTCCTTCTTAGATAAGGCACTAAAAAAAAAGTTCCCAACACTATGCTGTCAACCAAGTGTTGCAATATTTTTTACTAATAATGGGGGTATGGTCCCTCAGAGTTGGGAGATTCTATCTATAAACGCTGCTGCTGGGAACTGATGAATCAAATTAATTCACATTCTGCTATGAACCAATCAGAAACCAGAATTACTCCATAAAAATTAAACCTTGTTTAGCAATGTCGCACATATTTTTTTCATGTCAATACGGGAAGGATCTTTTGCTTTTTGGCTGCAAAATTATAAAGTCCGGAACCTGTACAGAACAGCTGTCCACTGAGAATTCGTCATCTTCAGGACTTGTATAGAATAACTACCCGTCGGAAACTTTTCAGAAACTAAACACGGCTTATAACTCAACCCCTGTCCCATCGTCACAATGTTGCATCACTGCACCTGTTTTACAAGTACATTTTTTTTTTTTTACATAGGAGTCACGACCTATCAAGGCCTGGAGGCCACTCGAGGATAAGTACTTTAATGGAATGTGCTCTGATGAACTTGTAGCCCCCACATGAATACCCCTGACTAATACCCCAATTTTGTATGGTGGGGATGTGTCTCCTAGTGGCTTCGCCTACAGGGAGACACGGTAGAGTACAGGGTAGACAGGTGCGGGTCCGGGAACCAGCCCAGTACTTGTCGGACTGAGGTACACCATTTGGGTATCACCCAGGAGGTTCACCCTCCCAGGCCTTGCCACCTGGCTTACAGGTGAGGCAAGTTTATTGCTTGTTTTGCTTGTTGCCTGAGCCGCCCCTACCAGGGAATTCCGATGGGGGTGCCCAGGCAATTTTTGTTGAGGCAAGAGTGCCCCTCCTTTATTGGAGCTTGCCTATTTCTACCTTCCGACCTTGCGTCACACTTTGTTGTGGTGGACACGAAACAAATATCTACCCCTGACTAATCCAACAAGCAGCAAAATTCCACCTCTTCGCTGTAGAGGCCTTTCTACTCTAAAACCTTCTTCTCTCTAAACTTAAAAATTCCTTCCCTCTTTTATGTTTCTCTCACTGTAGTAACAGTCAGAAATTTAAATGTAATGCAAAGAAACATCTTGCTGCTCAACTCCCTACATAGTGCCCCTGTAAACATGATCCTAAATAGTAGCCCTTTATGTTCAAGTGGCAATATACCTTGTTTGAGGTGAATAAAAGTTAAAAAATAATTGCAAGATGCGACACACGACTCGAAAGCGAGGAGACTAGGCCAGTACACAAAAATTGCTTGAGCAGCCTCATCAGCATTTCCTAGTGAAGGTTTCCCAGACAGCTCTAAACTTTTTCCTAAAGTGAGAAGGCAAGGCTTGGGAAAGTTTGACCCGAGATGTTACTAATTACTGAGTTTGAGTTTTCATATTTTGTTAGTGACACTCTGCTACGATACTGCAGAATACTGCGTCTCAGCATGATCTCAGAGCCAACACAAAGGATTGATTGACAAAAAACTATTACATACTTACATGTCAGAAAGAAAGTAAAAGCCAAGTATGTCCAAGGATGGAATACTGCTGCCATATCTGGGCAGGAGCTGCTAAAAACAGCCTATCCTGCCTTGACAGAGTACAAAATAGACTTTGTAGCGTAGTGGGCGATGCCCTTTTCTCTACCCTGCAACCGCTCTCCCACAGAAGAGACATTGCGAGCCTATCCTTGTTTTATCGTTATTTCTATGGCAGGTGCTCGTCTGAACTCCAATCTCTGGTCCCCCCTCGCCAATCTTTCACGAAAAACACCCGTCTAGCTGAATCCACTGTGAAAAATTTCCCCTACTCTTTATCTGTGCCTAAATCAAAACGTGGATTCCATGAACAAAGCTTCTTTCTTAGAACTGCACGCCTGTGGAACTCTGTTCCGTCTACCTGCTTCCCACCTGACTACAACTTGGATATGTTCAAGTCCAACGTTAACAAATTTCTAATGAACCGCCCCCTTAAGTAAACACTTCATCAAATCTCCACACTAACGTAATGTACTTGCAATAACCCTTATCCCTGAGTGGCTTCCGGGCCTTGATAAGTGGTGACCACTGTGTAAAAAAAAAAAAAAAAAAAAAAAAAAAAAGAATATGAGGAGGAGCTTTTCAAAGAGTCCTCAGAATAACAGCAGTCGCACTCTGCTACAATGCTGCAAAATACTGCAGCGTGGTCTCGAAGCCAACACACAGGATCAACTGATAAAAAAATTCTGAGAAACCAGTTGTATTATCTCAGGATGTCTGAAGTCAACCCCGACACAATGGCTACCAGTAGCAAGGTCAATCGCACCACTCCAAATAAGGAGGGAAGAGGTAATTCAAAAATGGATTCAAAACATTGAGGAGGTTAGGGTTAGGGTTATGACGTAATAGCCTAACAAATTTTAAAAGATGCCCTTGATACCTCCAGACTCAAGACCTGAAAGCTCTTCTACAACCCATAAATCAAAAATTTTGATCCAGTTGAGACATGGAAGAAGGAATAGAAAAAACAATACTCCCAAAGGAGGGGACATCATTGAAGACTCAACTTTGTGCCTCCCAGGTTTTGCTACAAATAGTAGAAAGCAGTGGGTAGCTGCAAACCGGATCAGAACATTAAACAAACACAGGTGGAGAAAAATAGACTTCCAAATCTGCCCAAAATGCAAGGAAGCCTCCCAGGACACAGACCATCTGATCCTACACTGTTCAGTTATCTGACTGGAAGGAGACTATGCAATGACAGCCTATCTGAAGACAATTTCTCAGACTGGTTAAAAAATAGCGGTATAGAGGTCTAACCCATGTAATGCTACTACTACTAGTGACGAATATATCACTCAAAAAAAAAAAAAAAAAAATTTAATTATTTGCACTTCTTTTTCTTTTAGGCTTAAATGCATAATCGTGTACAATGGATAAAAGTACTAAGTAATAATCAATTCTAAGTGATTTCTCAAGAAGATATTGAGCATACAATTACAAATTACTTATGACTTATATACGTTCATGGTTGATGGAATGAGAACAAACTACTCCCATAGATTTTATTATTGGAATCTTTTGATTTGCGGACTCTTATTCTTATCTTCATAGTTGTTGACGAAGACCAGATGAGAACGAAAAACTTGGATTTATACAACAACAAAAAATCCAACCTTGATCGCTCTTTGAGCCCATGGCGCAGTGGATATACGCGTTGAATCTCTACAGTTCCAGGTGAGCATTGTCTAAAGATAGCAGTTTCAATCCTACCCAAAGAAGGTCAGAGGATTAGTTGGCGAAAACATTTGGTTGTTGTTGGTTGTTTTTGCTTTACGGCATATCAACTCTTTTCAGGTTATTTAATGTCGAATCCAGTTATTTTGAAGAAAAATTTTTTAATAGAATATTTTTTTTTTTTTCAAGTCGTTTTCTATTTAACCCATAGTTGGGACCCTAACAGGTATTACCACTCCGGGTCAGAGTGGACCTGAGAGCAATGGCTATTAAAGAGTGGCTCCACACTCCCCAAAGCCCACAAGCTGGGGCCTCACCATCGGATATAGTTTAAGGTTATATCCAGGACCAGCCGCCAAAATGTGGTGAGACAACAACAACTATGGAAGGCAGTAATTATTGAGGATGCTGTTAAGAGACTCAACATTCGTATCACTTTGCGGTTAACCACCTGACGAAGATCAGAGGAATAGTTGGCCAAAACATTGGGAAACAACAAGTATCAAGATGAGGATAACAGTCCACAAATCAATAAATAAATACTCCCATGGATTAAATAAAGGTTTGGTTATAGTTAGCTAATGTACTTCCTAATTTTCTGCAGAGCTGCTGCCAGAAGCGATGACAAAGCAAATCAGTTCCTTCACTTTTATTGTTGTTATTACTTATTGGTCTTCAATATTTCTATTGTGAAACAATTTATTGAAATAAAATATAAGAAAAGGACATTATTAAAAAATATACAATAAAAATTAACAAAATTATCAAAATAACACAATTAGTCTTTATTTGCACTTTTAATAACAAAATTTAAAAAAATAAGTTTTATTTTAATTGAAATTTTATAAGAAATGTTTATGAAATTATAAAAATATTTTGGGGGAGGGCATTTTAAAAATAAAAGCTTTTTATTTGAATTTATATAGTAAATATATGTTTATGAAAGTATAAAAATCAAAAACAAAATTATTGAAATTGAAAATTAAATTATTGAAATCAAAATAACAAAATTTCAAACATCATAAAAATAACGTATCCAGTACATAATAAAAGCAAATGAACCGAAAATTGTTTAAAAGGATTTTTAAAAATGTTTTCAATAATTCTTTTAAAAAAAAAAACAGTACAAAAACTGTTTTCAATAATTCTTAAAAAATAAATAAATAATTTCAATAATTCTTAATTAAAATAAGACTGAAAAACTTTTCAATGATTATGAAATAAAAATAGAAAAAAACGATCGGAAAAACATAAAAATAAGAATACATGCATAGGGGAGATATAGGCATGAGAGAAAAAAAAAAGCAAAGGAACTTCTAGTAGCAGCCACGCCGGAAGTTAGGAAGTACGTTAGCTGACTATAACCAAAGATTTGTTCAAAATTCATATTACTGTATCTGATAAGATGCACCTGAATAAAGTTAAAGGTTAGGTTGGTCAAAATGTAACATTCAAGGTCAGAACAGTAGTCTTAGTCATAGTCAAATAATTCAAATGGAATGCTTAATTTCTGGAATAGTGGATAAGCAAGTAAACAGACTAGTAGAAATAATTAAAAATGTTTTACTTTACCTGATGCAGGTGAATCGGTTCAATGTGATAGCCAAGGGAGTCAGCCATATTTTGAATAAGGATACTTTTACCACAACCCTTTGGAAAAAATAAAATATATTATTTAAAACAATCAAAGAACTAAAAGAATTCGGGGGGGGGGGGGGTTATAAAAGATTATAATTTTAATTTTGGGTTTCCTGCACACTTTACCAGCCTTGTCAGAGCCCTTCATTCAGGCATGAAAGCCACAGTTAAGCTGAAAGGCGAGCTCTCCGATCTGTTCGACGTGCAGAATGGTGTCAGACAGGGCTGCGTCCTCGCTCCAACCCTCTTCTCACTCTACCTGTCAGTTGTGCTTCGGCATGCCTTTAGAAATTGTGATAAGGGTGTTTTTATACGATCTAGGCTGGGTGCAGACCTTTTCAATGTCAATGCATACAAATAGAACAACAAAGATACTCGTACGGGAGCTCATGTTTGTTGATGACACCACATTTGTAGCGCATAGTCACGAGGATGCTCAAGACATAATAACTCGCTTCGCAGGATCAGCCAAGGCCTTCAAATTGAAGATTAACATCAAGAAAACCGAAATGATGTACCAACAATCCCCTGGATCACCAGCAACAAGCCAGCCAATTAAGATTCAAGACCAGGAGCTTTACAATGTCAGCAAATTCAAATACCTAGGGACCACGGTCATGAACAACAACAAAATGGACGAGGAGATTTCTACAAGAATAGCTAATGCCTCCATATCCTATGGAAAACTCAAACAGAAGGTCTGGCAAAATAAAGACCTGACTTTCAGAACTAAATGCTTGGTGTACCGCGCCATCGTCCTCTCTTCACTTTATACGGTGCAGAAACTTGGCCAGTGTACAAACTTGTAGCCCGCAAGCTCAACACCTATATGATGAGACACCTCCAGCAGATTTTAAATGTCAAGTGGTATGACTTTGTCAGCAACAGGGAGATCCTATCACAAGCAAACCTCCCAATCATGTATGACCTGCTCATCTGGAAAAACCCAAGATGAGCCGGGCACGTAAACAGAATGGAGAACTCCCGACTACCAAAACAGATACTGTTTTCACAACTGGAGGATGGGGTACGAGGCATAGGCAAACCTAAGCTCAGGTTTTCGTGACACCGTCAAACGAAATCTAAAGGACAGGTTGATCCCTACTGGAAGCTGGCAGACCCTCAGTCGCGATCGTGACAAGTGGAGAATGATGGTTGATAGGAAGTCGTCTTCGGACACGAAGGACAGCACATGATGATAATTTTAATTTAAATCATGCTTAATCAGAAAGTTGACGAAAGGAAATTAACGGAACTCCTCTTCAACAATACCATAATGAACACCAAGAAATTTCAGTTTTCAACGTTTTTTTTTTCTCAGCTGTCAAAAGTTCTTTCTTCCTAAATTTGCTTAAAGCAGTTGTTCTCCTCATATGCAAAAAAAATGAAAACCTCTTTTTAGAGTGAAAATCGAGTGCCCAAACAGGGCTCTATGGACAAATCTATCTTTAGTTGACCTTTGACAAATACTAACTCCTTTTTAGAGTGAAAATCGAGTGCCCAAACAGAGCTCTATGGACAAATCTATCTTTAGTTGACCTTTGACAACTAAATATTTTCATTTACTAAGCAAACAGAAAAGTTACTAGCCAAACCTACGTGATTTTTGGAATATGACGTCTTCATTCCATGACGAGTATGTACATCAAAGATTTTCTGTATTTTTCTTTTAAATAAATTTAATTCTAAATATTCACCAAATTTAAAGTCGAGACTTGAAGGTATAAACCTTCGAATTACTTCAGATGCTTTTTAAATAGTCTTTGTCAAAAAAAAAAAAAAAAAAAGATTATATGGTTCTAATAAACTTTTATTATTTAAAATAATTTGGCTTTGCTTGTTTATTAAAAAAAAGTAATGGTTTAGTAGACATTTTTCACTCAGTAATGAACTTTGGAAGATTGTTCGTAAAAAAAAACAAAAAAAAAAAAACACAATCACCAAAAGATAAGCATTTTATTATTTCTAGCTGCCACTTGGAAAAATCGCTCACAAATGCGACCGTTTCACTGAGAACGTAAAGTTCTGACAGTCATCCAATATCAATTAAGCCAGATTTCTTGAATTTCAGTTTTTGTGGATTGTTTCAAAAAGAAATTCAAATTCAAAGAATCTTGCTTAATCGATGTCAAATGACTATGGATCAAATTATGGAGTTAATTCTTTACTTTATGACATTTTCAAGAATCAAAATCATATAATAGATTTTTTTATCAAATTTAGAATAAGGATTCTAGAATAAAGTTTAGTCTCATTAAATATTGATTTGGTTGGTTGGTTGGTTGGTTGTTTTTGTTTTACGGCATATCAACCCTTTTCGGGTTATTTAATGCCGAATCCAAAGATTTTGAAGAAAAAATTTTTAATAGAATATATTTGTTGTTTTCAAGTCGGTTTCTATTTAACCCATAGTTGGAACCCTAACAGGTACTACCACTCCGGTCAGAGTGGACCTGGGAGCAATGGTAATCAAAGGGTGGCTCCACACTCCCCAAAGCCCGCAAGCTGGGGCCTCACCACTGGATATAGTTTAAGGTCATATCCAGGACCCCCATTGAGGGACTTTTACCCTCTGCAGGGGGGCAGTCGGTGTATTCTAATGCCCCATCGACAGTGCCACATTAAATATTGATTTTAATAATATTTGTAAGAAGATATAAAAGTGGTAAAAATAACAGTTCTGTTCAGGAAATTAACTATTTCCATGCTGAGACGGATGTTCTAGTAAATATATGAACATAAATACATAAGCCTACTGTCAGTTTTTCTATGTACGACAAATTAACGCACAATAAATGTATGACAAGGCACGGCAACTGCTCCTGCTAATTCTCTACTCATGTGATATTTAAGCACAGCAAATCACATACTCTTAAATTAAAAGAAAAAAAATATTTGCCTACTTTTTTTAAATCGTAAATGTTTTTGTTTTTTTTTTAAGAAAGTTTTTTGGGTTTTTTAATTAAATAAAAGAGTTCAGTTGGAAAATCCTACAAGTTTGCAAATCAATACATTATAATACAATGTTTTCTTTTAATTTAAGGGAACATTTTCTTTTGCTTAACTTTGTATTTTTTAAATATTCCCCTTAAAATTGAAAAAAATGTTTATTTTTTACAAAAATTTTGGAAAAAAAAAAAAATCTTTAGCTTTGACTATAAATCTAGGTTTGATGTGTATTAACAGACTGTAATCTCTAGAGTATAGGTCTGTGTTCCTTTTCATCGTGTATTGTAAAACAAAATAGCAAGAGTAATTTTTGTGTCAGAACTTGGTGTGACTAAATATCACACAAATAGCTATTATGTCACAATTTTCCCTTTGGCCTTCAGACGCTGTTTGTCTTTATTAGCAAACTTCTAGAATTTTCCAACTGAACTCTAATTAAAAAAAAAAACAAAAAAAAAACTTTCTTTGAAAAAACAAAAAACATTTACAATTTAAAAATAAAAAATAAGCAAATATCTGTTTTCTTTTACTGTAAGGGAACATTTTCTTCTGCTTGACTCTTAATCTTCTCAAATGCCATCCACGCTTCTCACATGATCTCCTTTTTTTTAATTTTTTAATTTTTCTCTACCAGTGACGTCATTTCACATACATGCTATGTTACATTTCAATAGGCAACATATTCTCCTGTGTCCAAATTTTACATTAAACATCATATGATTCGCGATGGAGTGCAAAGGTTTCTGAGTTTGATTGACAGCGATTCAACTTTCATGTCAATCGAACACACGTAAGAAAACGTTGATCTCATTGGTTGACAGATGAAACCACGTGATGAGACGTTTTAGATTATATCAGGTTATCCCATAAGTTCTGTCCGAATTTTAATTTTTTTTTCCATTCGTACATTGGCTCCCTGGAATAGACTGCTGCTTGAGCTTGTCACCGCACCAACAACGGGTGAGTTCGAGACAAAGTGGGACAGATATTTATGACCGTCTAAATTCGCAGCGCACCTTCTCTCACTGTCTCTTTTTTTCTCTCTCTCTGAGTTTGAGTGATAGTGATTGAACTGAGAGGTCAATCGAACGCACGAACGAAAACATTGATTTTATTGGTTGACAGATGAGACCACATGATGAGACGTTTTAAGCTTATCTAAGGATTAAAAAAAAAACAGCAATTCTGTAAAAAAAAAAAATAAATAAAAAAAACAATTCTGTATAAAAAATTAAAAACAGTTGCTTCTTGTTGTTCTTGGCATAAGAATCCAATGTTGCCTGAATGGCTTGCCTAAATATCACACAAATAGAGAATCATAAAATGCACATGTATACATACAGTAGAACCCCGGGATACAATGGCTCAAGGATACGTTTTTTTCAGATTACGATGTGGAATACGATGTTTTTACGGCCACTGTTCACAGTATTTTCCCCGCCTTATGGTGTTGTTTATAATGTTATTTGATTATATACCTGTATATTATATACTCTACTGTATTTTTTTACTAATTTTTAATTCCGTATCCCAGGGTTCCACTGTATGTGTGTGTCTGTGTATATATATATATATATATATATATATATATATATATATATATATATATATATATATATATATATATATATATATATATATGAGCAAACAGTTAATGAAATATGTTAAAAACACTTTGAAATGAGTTAAAAACATATTTACTTTGAAAAGGAAACACTAGATAAATGGATAGTCCTTAATCCGCGGAGTTTCGAAGAAATACTCTCCTTCTCATCAGAGGGTAGGAATTAGCAAAATGCTGGATCGGATTTTGCATGCAGAAGTATTTGATGAAACAACAAATAAGTCAAAGATCTTACTTGAAAACAAAATAAGTTAAGCAGAGGGAATATGGTAAAGAAAAAGGTGATTACACATTAATGGATAGTCTGGTGGAAGATAAAAAAAATATTATAAGCTCTATTTCCTATTTGGTATTATCGAGCTTTTATATCTGGCTGAGATAAGTTTATAAATATTAATTCTTTAATATTTATAATTTACTTTAATTTTACCATCTTGGATCATTTTGGTAAATTCAATTGTAATTTTCATTTTATTTATATATATATATATATATATATATATATATATATATTGAGGATTGAATCTTCAATTGATTGAAACATTGTGAGAATAACACTAAAGATGAGAACAGTCGTCCAAATAATAATTCGATAAATAATAATGTTTCGATCATTGTAATCTCTGGCCTTCTTCAGACATATCTTCTCGAACTCAGGTATCCGCACACAATTTCAAGCAAAAACCTTTATTTACTCTTTGGAAGTAACATGCTCTTTCTCTGGGCCTGTGGTGTAACGGATAAAGTACTAGTTAATAATTCAGTTCTAAGTGACATTCTTTTCAGAAAGTTGAAGGTTCAATCCTGTACTGTATTTTGTTACTAATTTTTAATGCTGTACCCCGGGTTTCTACTATAGAAGCTTACCTTAGGACCAATGAGACAGAAGTCTTTGGTAGCATGGGACTGAAACATTTCAGCGATGACGTTGTCGTGATATGCTGTCTTGACAAATTTGTTGCAGCCTTGTACTTGTAAGGGATCAAACTTACCAGCTGGAACCTGTCAAAAGAAAATAGCAGCAAAGACGTCGTTAGGAAAAAGGAAATTTAGGTTTTCTAATTAAAAACTTATGAACACAAAAGAAAGAACAAATAACAAAGATCCTTTGAAAACAAAACAATAAAAAAGTTTATATGCTGTATAATAAAACTAGCATGGGTGCCCAGTGTTGCCCGGGTGTTCGGAGGTGTGTGTTGAGTCAAAATAATAAGTGGTAGTTGGCAGGCAGACTCGAACCAATACCGTGAAGGAGGAAAGTGAAGGAGGAAAAGAAGTGAAAATGTGACGTCTTTGCTGTTGCGTCCATCACCAAACGGAAGTGACAAATGTTTAAATTAAGACTAATCAATCAAAAAGAGGGGGATGACTTTCGAAAATATCAGTGAAAAAAGCGATCCCTCCCTGTAGAAAAGTGTTCAGTTGAGGGTGAAGGAATTAATATTTTTAGCCAATTTTTCGATATTTGTCGTCCGAAGGGTTGAGCTTCAAAACAATACCGATGTCCTGAAAATCCATCACCTCTGTCAAAAGTTTTAGGCAGACATACAAACGTACATACATTTAAACAAATCTTTACCCTTTATATTATAGACTAGCGGCGGGGGGGGGGGGGGGTACCCGGCGTTGCCTGGGTGTTTGGAGGTGTGTGTGGAAACTCCGGGGGTGGGGGGTGGGAGTTAAAAAAAATGTTTTGGTAGGTAAGTATGAGGATCAAACCCGAACCCTTGAGGCAAAGTTGTAAATTAAAGTGTGAAAAAAAAAAAACGTGCGACGTTAACCATTGCCCCACCGTGAGATGCTAACGGAAACACGTTTGAATTTATTTAATTACTTGGATTTGGCAGGTGCCCGTTTTAATGAGTTAATGAGGTCAAGTTAGACTGCGGGATTTTTATTTTCCCAAGATGTTATAGGAAAAAGACTAATCCACATGCGGCGAGCGACAAATGTTGAATATTCCCGAAATCGAGCAAATTAAATAGACAGGCGAGCTTCATTGTTAACTGTGAGATATTACGATTGATATGTGATATAAAAAGTTTTAAAAAGTTGTGAACCGACCGACCGCTTCTCTGAAAAGAGCCTTTTGTAGACATACAGAAAAAGCAAACAAACATACAAACATACATACATACATACATACATACATACATACACACATACATTTTCACTTTTATATTTATAGACTAGCGGGGCTACCTGGCGTTGTCCGGGTGTTTGTAGGTGTGTGTGTGTTGGGGGTAAAAAAAAAAATTTTTTTGAAGTTTTGGTAGGTAGGCTCGAACCCCAACCCTTGAGGTTAACAGGCTGAGGACTTACCGCCACACTAAGATAGCAGAGCACTGAGCATGTGTGAAATAAAAATGATTTGAACGTTATGTGACAGGTGCAAGTTTAATGAGGTCAAACATGACGCCACAGGGAATGAAAGCGTTGATTGTAATTCCGCATTTATGTTGGGTTTATTTTTTTAAACCAACTCCCCTAATAAAGGGGGAGCGTGTCCAAATGAAAGCAATTGTCTGATATGACAATGAAAACCAATATTGACCAAACCTGTGGAACAGCTGACACGGAAAACAGTTTCGCTTTTTTTATACTGCAAAGCGAAACAAACTCGCAGCGATCGAAAAAAAAAATCTCAAAAATAGCGCATAAAAGTCAGGCAAATTAAAGATAGACGTGACCCCCATTCTTAACTCGTAGATATTATTATTTAACAGCATATAAAAAGTTTTAAGAAGGAGTGATCCGACCGAGCGCCCCTCCCGAGAAAAACCTTTTGCCTTTTGCAGACATATACAAAAACTGCACACACACATACTAACAAACATTTTGCCTTTTAAATATATATAGATGACTGCAGAAATTCCCCTCTGGACCAAAGTAGCATAGCTTTTCAATAACAGATGCCACATACAAACTCATTACATCCACCCTGATAGTCACTATCTTACGTAGCTTACGACCACCATTCCTGGTGCATTCACTCGTGTTACTAAAATGTTACATTATATCCTATGAGCAACATCATAGCAACTGCTACATCTACAGAGGAAGAAGTTCCTATTTTTCTCTCATTATTTAATGCTCTCACCACTACCAGTCGACACCGGGACAAATTCTACGTTTTCTCACCCTACTCACAAGAGAAAATAGATCATTATTTTGTTTGCTACTAAAAAAGACAACATGATTCCATTTCCAGTTAATGTAAACTGGTTCTCTCTTTTTTGTTGCCGACCATCTACTAGTTGGCTAGTTGTGCACAAATCCCAAGAGCGATAGGAACCTTCTATCATGTCTGAGCGATTTCAAACTTCTAACATGTCTGACACAATGTTTAACGAGTGAGATCGGAAATGCGCCACTGTACAACTCATGCTCTCTATCAATCCAAGTTATGACAACAGGACCATTGCCAGCACCCTCAAAATGCATCACTGGATTGCCACAAATAACAGGAACATGCCCAGAGTGATGAAAACAAAGTTTCCGACCATGGTTATGGTCTATGAGCTAAAGAAGTTCTGTATGAATGCTATGTCCTTTTTTGGTGTTTGTACAGTTTAATCAAAAGAAGGGTACTTGTCTAGTTTAATCAAGACATTAAAAAATGAAAATATTGAAAAAAAAAATTATACTGCACATACTCGTTATGGAATAATAAAGTTTTCATGCAAAAAATTTCACTTAATTTGATCAAGTAGTTTTTTTTTTTCAAGATGGCCGCCAAAGAATACAATGCGTAATACAGCTTTTTATATTTCGATGACCACTTATTTCTGCAAAATTTCAATGCAATATTTGTATTCAGCATAGTCAAAAACCTATAAAAGTCGTCATTTTAAAGAAAATTGTGGAGGTGGACCTTGGCAATGAAAATAAATTTAATAGATTTATAGTTGGCAGCGGATGTGTGAGACGAAAAAGTGATTAACAAAAGACAAAATGAAAAATGGATTAATAAAGGACAAAGAAACTCTGCAAAATAAGTGAAAAAAAAAAACTAAAATATTTATCCATGTATTTTTTTTAAAAATAATCTTATCAAATTTTTGACAAACTTTTAGCGGTGCCCCTTGCCTCGTTCCCGAAATAGGCAAGATGCTCATGACATGATTGATCCCATTAACATTTGATTTTCGTCTGTACAACTTGATCAAATTAAGTACATTTTTTTAATGAAAACTTTATTCCATAACAATTACGTACAATATATATATATATATATTTTTTTTCAATATTTTAATTCTTTAATGTCTTGATTAAACTAAACAGGTACCCTTTTTTCAGTTAGGTTATACAGTCTCCATCCAACTATGCTGACAGCAGTTCGAGGGTTCGAGTGAGAAAAAGGAAGAGTTGAAAGATCGTTAATGTTGGAGCAGCAAGTGGGCAGGAACAGGAGAGAGAGAGAGAAAGAGGTCATTCTTAGTTGCTACCAGGGTTCTCTCTCTCTGGTGACCAATGTAGATTCTCAAAAGGGGCTAAAGAAGTCTCTTAGGGGACAGATGGAATCGATGTGCCCTGCAAACTGATTGGTCAGTGTGTGGCAGAATGACTCAGCGGCAGAATGACTCAGTGGGGTGCAGGATGGGGGGATGCATTGATTCAAATATTTAGTTTCCTGCTAACATGTCAATACTATTCATCATCAGCGTCAGTAGCATCATCACCATCAGAGGGTAGGGGAAATAAATAAAGAAGTAAGAATATAAATAGGAAGAATAGAAAGGGATTAAGTAAAATACATGAAAAGGAGGGGGGTAACATGAAAGGAGAGGGGAGGAAAGAAAAAAAAATATATATATATATATATATAAGTTATAAAATGTATATGGCGATTAAGGGGCTAAAGAAGTCTCTTAGAGGACAGATGGAATCGATGTGCCCTGCAAACTGATTGGTCAGTGTGTGGCAGAATGACTCAGCGACGGGTGGGGTGCAGGGGGGGGGGAAGCATTGATTCAAATATTTAGTTTGCTGCTAACATGTCAAGAAGAATCCTAGAGTGGATGAAATGCGGAATATTCAGTGTAGCTTAATCACCATATATATTTCATAAATTACTAACTAGCTCTACCTACGTATTGAGCACTTTTGAAGTAAATACTTAAAGTTTACACATAAAATTAATATACTTTCGTATATTAATTTTATGTGAGTAAATTAAGTAGTTATATATATATATATATATATATATATATATATATATATATAATATGTAATATGTATACACACACCAAGTTAAAGGTATTCAGGAGATAAAACTCATGAATGAAAACATGGTTATTAAGAGTGCTCAATAAAAAAGAGCAAAATATATTTTTATTTATATAGGCAAATATTACATAGTCGCTACACTGCACATGCTAATAACACAAAGATAAGAATATTAGTCCGATTAATCAAAATAACACCAGCATTCACAACTCCTCTCCAAAATTCAGAATTGTAAATCCATTTTGTTTACAAAGAAATATTACATGAAGAAGTACTAATTATATTTTGTTTTTTAACAATAACTAATTTGTTGACATTTTTATAAGTATATGTTTAAAAAATTAAATAATATCGCATGAAATCTATCTTATATATTTATTTTATATTTTCAGAGTTCGCAGGAATCAACAGAAATCAATTATTTGATTAGAATGTGCAGTTGAAGTCCAATGTAAACCAATTCAAAGTCCAATGTGCAAGTCCAATGTAAACCAATTCAAAGTCCAATGTGCAAGTCCAATGTAAACCAATTCAAAGTCCAATGTGCAAGAGACAGGAAAGCGGTTCGATCAGTACACACACACAGACACGGTGACACGCCACCAACATGATCCAGCATACACAATTACCAACCGGCCGTTCTTTCCTCACCCCTTGCCTTCCAAAACGACCTGAATTTATAGTTGTCGAAGACCAACTGATTTGCATATATGTACGAGATTTTGCGAGAGTTTCCGAGATCATACCATTACAAAACGCCGTCGGCGCCATTTTGGAATTCTTTTCTTATCCTAGCTTCACAGCGATGACAAAGCACACACACACACCTAGGTCGTTTGAACGGTAAGCCCTCATTTTCACAGCTTTTGCCACAGAATGGATCTTCATTTTCTGTTGATGATGTAAGAAACTGTTTATGTGTATTAATTTTCAAGAACTATTTTACAGCATTAAATGAAGTTTATTTGCCACCGAATTTGTCTTTATCCACCTTACGTCGACGCCTTTCTTTGACACGTTAACTCTAAACCCTTAATATAAGTTGATCTCAAATTTTTGCACCTCTCCCCCATTCCTTATAGTAATCATGCTGACCCCTTCATCCTTCATTTTTCTGTTCTTTCTTTTTTTCTTCTTTCTTTTTCCTTTCTTTTCCCTCTTTATCTCTTTCTACTCCTCCCATTTAAGTCTTGACATTCTCTTTCCCCCCTGTCGCCTCCTATTTTGAGTCTAAAATGTCACTTAATGTCACCCTTCTCACTTAAATTTTTAGCATTTTAATATTTTATTTTTATAAATAAAAAAATAAATTTCACTTTGATTTCATTTGAGAACCAGATGCCTTTATTACATCACGAGAGACTTTTGGTTTCTTGTAAATCAATTGTCCGAAATATTAGCATGTTTAGTTTAGCGACTATGAAATATTTGTCTATATATACATATATATATATAAAATAAAAATTACAATTAAATTTACCAAAATGGTTCAAGATGGTAAAATTAAAGTATATTATAAATATTAAAGAATTAATATTTATAAAATTATCTCAGCCAGATGTAAAAGCTCGATAAAACCAAATAGGAAATAGAGCTTATAATATGAGCAAACAGTTAATAAAATATGTTAAAAAACACTTTGAAATGAGTTAAAAACATATTTAATCTGAAAAGGAAACACTAGATAAATGGATAGTCCTTAATTCGCAGAGTATATATATATATAAATATATATATATATAAATATATATATATATATATATATATATATATATATATATATATATATATATATATATATATATATATATATATATATATAATAGGAGGTATAATTGGTAAAAAACAGGAAAAAGTGCTCAATACATGAGTAGAGCTAAATATGTTATATTTTTCAATCTCTAGGATTTTTACTTGAATCATTACAAATTGTTTCGATAGACAGGACAATAAAAAATCCTGTCTATCTCATCAGATAATTCAAGCCAGAAGAGGAAAAGCGATGGGCAGGGGGGATAATATTTAGATGGACAGGATTTTTTATTGTCCTGTCTATCAAAACAATTTGTAATGATTTAAGTAAAAATCCCAGAGGTTGGAAAACACTATATATATATATATATATATAATTATTTCTGTAGAAATATATTTTATTTCCTTAAAATATATACCAATCCCTATTTAAAAAGTTCAATATAATTACAGAGCAATATAGTGAATGAATGACAAAAGTCTATATTCCAAAGTTCATGATGTTGACCATCTTATAATTTATTCCTTTGATTCTTAAATTCAAAATGGCATAATGGAAACATATAAGGTATTTACAGCTTCTTTTCCGATTTTAATCATATAAAAACACACCTTATTTCTTTTTGACGGATTGATTTTTGTTATTTCTTCTGATGAGTTAAGGGCATAATAGATTCACTGATTGATATAATAATTAAGTGATTGATTTTGTGCTACAAAACAGATATCAAGAATTGTAAATGTCAACTGAATTAAAGGAATAAATTATAAGAGGGTCAACATCATGAACTTTAGAATATAGACTTTTGTCATTCATTCACTATATATATATATATATATATATAGGAAATCATAACATGGAAACTAGATCTAATTAATATCTGTAACATTTTTTCTTCTTAAGGGAGGTGGTGTTTGATCAACACTGTTGGGGGAGCCATGATTTAATATACTTTTTTAAATCCCTGAAACAGTGTTTCATGGTAAACAACTGATGATCTCTTAAATTAACATTAGTACTATAGTGAATTCGAGAGACCAAGTTGATACATTGATTACAAGTTATTAAATGACTTACTGACTAGTTTTCTAATGAATGATAAAAAATAAAAATTAGTTTTTTTTGTATAGTTTTAAAAATTAAAAATCTTCCAAAACTATATATATATATATATATATATATATAAGTTATAAAAGTATATATGGCAATTAAGCTACACAGAATATTGCACCACATTAAACAAAGTCTCTGACAGCATAGACACAGCACTCTCCCTCGACACTAGCGCACAAGTACATGTATTTGGTGACTTTAATGTTCACCCCAAAAACTGGCTTGGATTCTCTACTCACACAGATGCAGCGAGCAGCACAACACATAGCTTCTCTATATCTCACTCCCTATCACAAATGGTTACGTTTCCAACCCATTTCCCTGACCAGCAAGAACAACAAGCATCACTTCTAGATCTGTTTCTGACTACAGTTCCCGAGGATTGTACAACAAATTCTGACAGCCCACTCGGGAACACTGACCACGCAGTGATAATGGTAGAAATTGCCCTAAATTCTAGAGCCAAAACTGAAGAGCCAGTGCTCAAAACAACGAGATATAATAAAAAGGCTGACTGGGAAACCATCAGAGATCTTATCAGAGATGCCTCATGGGGAAATATTTTTTCTCTTCCTGCTGAACAGTGCGCAAATGAGACCACTGAATAGTTCAAAACAGCAATGGAAGCACATGTTCCCATGCGTAAATTTTATAGCAAGCCCCACTCTCCCCAATGGTTTACTTCGACTTGCGCAACTGCCATTGCTCAAAGGCAGCATGCATTCCGCAGATTTAACCGACATAAGTCCAGTTCAAACAAACAGAAGTATATAGAAGCTAGAAGTAACGTTAAGAAAGAAATAGCGACAGCTAAGAGAGAATTTACTGAAACCATTAAAAAACGCATCGAAGCACAAAAATTAGGAAATCGTGACTTCTGGAAAATCTACAACAGTGTAGTAAATAATGGGCAATCAACAATTCCCCCGCTAACCAACAATCACGAGGTTGTTTGCTCAGCAACTGACAAGGCTAATATGCTTGCCAGCCGGTTTGCCTCGAATTCCACACTGGACCCTACCAACCACCTCCTGCCTGACTTACCTTTGCGGAAAGACGCCACGCTAAACGATCTAAAAATCACCCCTGCTCAAGTACACGCTATCATAAAAAACCTTGACACTTCAAAAGCATGTGGACCTGATCTCATCCCAGCTGTGCTATTAAAAATTGCTCAGCCAAAGTAGCTCCAATTCTCTCCAAACTCTACAACAAATGCCTTAATGAATCATGCTTTCCGGGCTGTTGGAAAACTGCTTCTGTGGTACCAATATTCAAGAATTCTGGCAAAAAAACTGACCCATCAAATTATCGCCCCATTAGCCTCCTCCAACTTTTCGCCAAAATATTTGAGACCATAATTAACCATGCTCTAGTCCGGCACCTTACAGATGCTAAACTTCTGACTGACAAACAATATGGATTTAGACATGCCCATTCCACAGTTGACATCCTCACTGTAATCTCTGAACGTATATACCATTCACTGGACAAAATGGGGGAGGGCAGAGCGGTAGCTCTAGATATATCTAAGGTTTTTGACAGGGTATGGCACAAGGGTCTCCTCAGGAAAATTAAATCATACGGTATCACTGGTAGAATACTTAACATAATTAAATCCTTTTAGATAAGAGAAAAATCCAGGTTGTCCTCGACGGTCGTACATCTAAACAGTGTGATATAAATACGGGAGTGCCTCAGGGGTCTATCCTTGGACTTCTATTGTTCCTAATATTTATTAATGACCTCCCCGACAAAACTGCCTCTGAGATGGGTATATATGCTGATGACACTACACTCTGTAACAGGCATGACAGGAAAACAAATGAACACATATCTAAAGAAATGGCAAAAACACTAGAGGATGACCTCCAATCTGTAGTGGAATGGGGACATAAATGGATGGTCACATTCAATGCTGCCAAGACTAAACTGGTTTCCTTCAATAATTACAAGAAACCTCTCTGCCACCAATAGCAATGGCCAGTGACTTCCTGTCTGAGAGTACATCTTTCAAACTGCTTGGCCTAACGTTCACAGGAAACATGAGTTGGAACAATTATATTGAAAACATTGCCAGGGCCGCTGCGAAAAAGGTAGGCTCTCTCTACCGTGCTAGAAAACTACTGACACCTGAAAGTATCCTGTACCTCTACAAGGCCACCATTCGCCCATGTATGGAGTATTGTTGTCACATTTGGGCTGGTGCATCTGCTACTAGTCTCTCGCTCCTAGACAAGGTTCAAAAAAGAGTCGCCAATCTGATAGGCCCTGAACTGGCATCTAAGCTTCAGCCTCTGTCCCATTGACGAAATGTTGCATCCCTCTGCCTGTTTTACAAGTATTTTAATGGTGAATGTTCTGACGAACTGCAAACACTTGTGCCCCCATGACGTAGACACTCTCGACAAACCCGAAAGGCAGCTAAATCCTACCCCCACACAGTAGAGATCCCTAGATGTAAAAGATCTTTCTACTCCAGTAGTTTCTTCCCCAGAACCGCTAGACTCTGGAATTCCATTCCAGATTCCTGCTTCCCTAACTGTACTGACATGCAGAAGTTCAAGTGCAACATAAACCGACATCTTGCTGTCCAAATCCCAACATAGTGCCTCAGTAGTTGCTGCCCCTGATAGTAGCCCCCTACACCAAAGTGGCAATGCGCCTTGTTTGGAGGTGAAAATGTAATAAAAAATAAAAAATTCTGCGTTTCATTCACACTAGGATTCATCAGGTTATTCAGTGCAGCTTAATTGCCATATATATTATCAAAACTTACTACCTAGCTCTACCTACGTATTGAGCACTGTTGAAGTAAATACTTAAAGTTTACGCATAAAATTATACTTTCATATATTAACTTATGTGATTAAATGAAGTAGTCATATATATATATATATATATATATATATATATATAAGAGCAAATAGTTAATAAAACATGTTAAAAAACACTTTGAAAAAGAGTTAAAAACATATTTAATCTGAAAAGGAAACACTTGATAAGTGGATAGTCCTTAATCCACGGAGTTTCGAAGAAATACTCTCCTTCTCATCAGAGGGTAAGAATTAGCAAAATGCGGGATCGGATTTAGCATGCAAAAGTATTTGATCAAACTGCAAGTAAGTCAAAGATCCTACTTGATAACAAAAAGTGAAGCAGAGGGAATATGGTGAAAAAAAAGGTGATTTCACGTGAATGGATAGTCTGGTGAAAGGTAAAGTATCCAATGACGGTAAAATCCAAAAATGTAAATCCAAGAAAATTAATTAAATTTCCATTCGCACAAGTAAAATTCAAGGAAATCGCGTAATTGGTCCAAAATAATTGTAATTTTTATTTTATTTTATATATATATATATATATATATATATTATTCAATGTCTAACTCTTCAAACTCATCATTTACTGATTTTAGATACTAACATTTTATTTTATTTATTGCTAGAAACAAAACAGATTAAAGAAAAATTTAAGACGAAATTGTATAAGTCAAGAATGTTCTTACCTGCAAGTCACAACTGCTAAAACCTGATTTTAAACGGACTGTGGCTGAGTTTTCGTCCTTCTCCACTTGAGCTACGGAGAAATTTTTCTTTTTTTTGGAATGCAATTCAAATTTCTGAAAAAAAATAGATAAATAAATAATAATAATAATAATAAATCCAACGTCAAACAAAGGGGGAGATAGTCCCTGGAAGGATGATTCATGAGAGTAAAACAGATACTACACTTTCACACACACCGTAATCATCATCATTCATTTTATCATGTTGTTTCTCTAAAACTAAATTAAATATAGCCCACATTACCAACCCTTATGCCTAGCAACTGTGTTTCAGAATTCATAATGCTATCTAATATATAGAAAAGTGAAAATGTATATATGTGTGTATGTTTGTGTGTCTGCAAAAACTTTCGACAGACACGACGAAAATTCACATATTGGTATCATATCGAAGCTCCATCCTTCGCTCGTAAAATATCAAAAAATTGGCCAAAAACGTTCATTTTTTCACCCAAAAATCGACAATTTTCGACAGGGGGGGAGAACAAAAGCGGTCTTCTCGTGACGACGAGCGGTTCTACGCATGCGCCAGATGACAGCATGACCTGATATACTTTAAATAGTTGAAAAACTGAACAAATTTCATGTATGTCACGTTAGGTCAGTTGATTAGCGCGTTGGTTCATTATCTAAAGGTTTTGGGTTCGAATCGTGGTGTGAGATGTCTTTTCTTTTTTTTTTTCCGATTTTTTAAATACAAATATTGAACCAGTGTTATTTAAGCCATTTTTTCACGTAACGTTTGTTTTTCTGTTTTGTTTTGTTTTTACTTCACTTATCCACCCCGACCACACACCCAAAAACACCCGGACACCCACCGATTTTTTTTAATTTTAATATCGAAACAGGCTTATTTAAGCCTTTTTTCACGTGTTCGTTTTTCTGTTTTCATCGTTCGTTTGCTTTACGTTAGTTTTTTTTGTGTTTTTTCCCGCTTAAGTTTTAACAATGTTTTCTTTTTTTACTTCGCTTATAACAAACAAACCTGGTCATTGACGCCGTCGTCGTCGTAACGCTCAACGACTTCCGGGCGCGCACCTGTCGATCTGGTTCTTATTTAAATAAATTCAAACATCTTTCAGTAACTCATTCTGGCTGGCCGATTTTATTTTCAAACTTCGCCTAAGAGCTTCGGGTTCGATCCTACCAACTTTTACCCCCCCATCCTCCGGTTTCTTCACCACACACACCTCCAAACACTCGGGCAACGCCGGGTACCCCTCGCTAGTCTATATACATAAAAGGTAAAAGTGGCGTGCACATTTTTGTATGTCCAGAGAAGGCTTTTTTCGCCGGGGTTCTCCAGGGGTTTACTTTTTATATACCCCCTAGATCATAATTTGTAAAGGGATGTCGTGTTTTGATCTACTTTTATAAAATTATATATATATATACATATCAGTGTTGGGACAAGTAATTGGAATCAGAATCAGAAAAATTGGAACTTATTGGGGTATCAGAATCTTTATCAGAATCGGAAAAATTTGTGCCCATTTCTTGATGCCAAAAAAAACGATTCCTTTAATGGTCTGTTTTTTTTATTTAATTTTATTTAAAACAAAATTTTTTACCACATTATATTTTGTTGGTGCATACAAACAACAGTTTCTCTTTTCTGACAGTTCTCCAAGTCGATGGTTTTTTAACACTTACAGCATTTACCTAAACAATTTCTTCGCCATGATGAAAGCGATAAAAAATCTGCAGCAAACACAACAATTTCGTGAATCTTTAAGGTATCCAATTTCCTTCTTCAGATTCCAATTGTATTTTCTCTCACTTAAACAAGAACAATCGCCACCAAATCTAATATTTATTATCTCTCCTTAATGAAGAGTGCGACCATTTTTTGCATTTTTTATTTTATTGATTATCTCCCTTTAATAAAAAATTCAACTATCTTTTGCTATATTTGCTGGTCCCCCAACGAAATTCACCCTTGTTCGTTCATCCATTCAATGGACAGTTTGTTTTTTTTTAAAAGGTGGTCACCACTTATCAAGGCCCGGAAGCCACTCAGGGATAAGGATTATTGTAAGTACAGTACGTTAGTGTGGATATTTAAAGTGTCTACTTAAGGGGGCGGTTCATCAGGAATTTGTTTACGTTGGACTTGAAGACGTCCAAGTTGTAGTCAGGAGGGAAGCAGGCAGACGGAACAGTTAGAATCTTAAAATGTCTGAGATAGAGGGTGAGTATTTGGCATCTGGTAAATTTTACCCCATCCTCAGGTAGAACACAATAAGAAAGTTTGGAAAAAAAAAAAAGAAAAAAATAAGAAAAAAAAAAACAAAAAAAAAAGAAAATAAAAAAAAAAAGAAGTTCAAGGGAGATAACTCTTCAACATTTTTTTTTTTCTTTCCTTGCCGTTACCTGCATGGCACCTTCAACAGCCTGGATTCCTTCTTTGTTGAGCATCGTTTTGTACGGGTAGACGCGTTGAAGAACATCCGCCATAGACAAATTCGGATTGTTGTTCTACGAAAGAAAAAAAAAAGAAAAAGAAAATGGTTGACATTAACTTTGGGGTGTTTCTTAACCTCTACCCCACCAAAGAATTACTCACGCCTGAGAGGATCTACAAAGCCATCATTTGCCAATGCATGAAGTATTGCGTGCTTCTTAAGATACTGTCGACAGATCGATTCTTTTTAAATATGTGGCTTTAACATTACATACTTAATTGTCATGTCGAAAATAGTAATACATCCAAAAATTATGAAAAATCATCGAGTAGAAATTTATTTCTAGTTTAAAGTAATTTTTACGGAAAATTAGGTAAAACTGCATTTTTCTTAGATGTTATAAAGAAGATAGTAAGAGGGGACACGGAGGGGACATAACTCGGAACGACTATTTTAGATTATTTGTTCAAAGTGAGAGATTTTATTTTACTAAAACCACAATACCAGTTGTTTTATTTGATGAATTTTTATAATTTTTTGGAAATATATATATAAATTATAAAATATATATGGCGATTAAGCTACACTGAATATTCCGCATTTCATCCTCTTATAAGCCTTAAGAGTCCTAGAGTGGATGAAACGCCGAATATTCAGTGTAGCTTAATCGCCATATATATTTTATAACTTACTAACTAGCTCTACCTACGTATTGAGCACTTTTGAAGTAAATACTTAAAGTTTACGCATAAATCTATACTTTCATATATTAATTTTATGTGAGTAAATTAAGTAGTTATTTATATATATATATATATATATATATATATATATATATGTGTGTGTGTGTGCGTATGATGTATAATATATATATTTTACATCACACACACACACATAAAAGAACTTTAAAAAGTACATAGCAAGCATACCCGGTGAACCAAGTGCAAGTGAAATACAAACGATTGCACTGAAAGGGACGGCTAGAATCCTGAAAAGATCTCTTGGTTGGACTCACTAAAATAGAGGTAAATGTCAGACATCTGGTTGGATGTCCCATCCCCTAGAAGAAAAAGTTTAAGAAAAATGAAAAAAAAAAGTTCTGTGTGTGTGTGTGTGTGTGATGTATAATATATATATTTTACATCACACACACACACGTGTGTGTGTGTGTGTGTGTGTGTGTGTGTGTGTGTGTGATGTATAATATATATATTTTTTTTTTATTTTACCAAAACCACATTTGTTTTACTTGATGGATTTTCATAATTTTTGGATATGTTACTATTTACAACATGTCAATTTAAGCTTAAAACGACATATTTTTAAAAAATCGATCTGTCAACTCCATCCTAAGAAACGCTAGAGTTAATCAGAAGATTGGCTTTTATTGTGTGGAAAATCTCCCCCCCCCCCAACAAAAACAGAATTGCTGAATTAGAATAAAAATAAAATTTGGGTGCTTTTTGAAATAGAGTCGACAGATCGATTTTTAAAAAAATATTTTGTTTTAAGCAAAAACAATATGTGCTTAGTTGTCATGCCGAAAATAGTAATAGATTCCAAAATTAAGAAAATTCACCTAGTAGACAGTTATTTATAGTTAAAAGAAATTTTTACAGAAAATTGGGTAAAATTGCATTTTTCTTAGACGTTATAAAGTGGAGAGTAAGAGTGTACACAGAGGGGACATAACTCGGAACGAATATCTTAAATTTCTTGTTCATGGCTGCAATATTTGTTGCCTGTAGCGATAGACTTTATTTTACTAAAAACACAGTAGCAGTTGTTTTATTCGACGGATTTATGTAATTTCTGGATATATTACTATTTTCGACATGACAATTAAGTCTGTAATATTGTTCTTGATTAAAGCGACATATTTAAAAAATCGATTCTTATTAACAAGCAGCAAGTATTGTTGCTTAATCTGATGGGTAAAAGGGTTAGAATTAACTTTTAATAGTTGTTACCTCTGATAACATCGTAGCTGCCCCTATCTACATTCAGCATAGAAGTCATTGTTATAAAATAATAACTTTTTCTTTTCAATTCGTTTATTCTAACACATTCTTAGTCATTACAAAAAGTTTCAACTCAATAGTAAAATATATATATATATATATGTATATATATATATACCTAATGGATTAGGGAAAGTAAAGTAATGAATTACTAGCGGGACTTGTGGAAATTCCACAAGAGACTCATCATAGGTAATATATTGATCTTGTAGACGTTCAGTGTAAATGGAGATGCTCTGATATTATTGTATCTTTTTTGTTAAAACTGCAAAAGTATTTATCTAAGCAAGCACGAACGCCCGGCAAAGCCCGGTCGTAAAGTACGCTTAAATATGATATTTTAATTGTTGCAGATTTCGTATATATTATTATAGAGTTAATGTTCTATCGATTTTTATATATTATAAAGTTGCGATTTAAAAATTAAAAAAATATATCCATATGACTTGGGTGCATTAGCTTGAATCAAAACCGAAATAAAAACTTATTAAAAAAAAAAAAAAATATATATATATATATATATATATATATAATTTGAGTTCCTTTAACCATAATTGAAATCGAAACAAAAACTTATGAAGAATTGATAAAATTATGTATAAAAAAAAAAAACGATGACTTAAGAGCCATAAGCTATAATCAAAACTGAAACCAAAACTTATGAAGAATTCTTGGTAAAATTATTTATGACAAGAAATGGAAGTACATAACAATTAAACGACCCGGATGTAAGCGTGAGACAGAAAAGAACACACACACTATCGTATTAATATATAGATTTACATACTATGGCAACAGACGATATTTTGTGATCTGTTGTCTGTGATAACACTGCTACCTCTCTGTCCCAGATATATATATCTCTTCTCTATATAAATAAAATGAACTCATTTTTTCCCGTGGGATTTTGACCTTAATAGGATTAAAAATCAAGATATTTCATGCAAATATAATATGCACAAACGGCAGAACAATATCTGAGGTGTGTTATAGGCTTATTATTTCTCAAATTCCTCGATAATCTTAGATTTCTATACTTTTTCTGCTGAGAAGTCACGGCCAAAATCGGTTAAGATCAATGGAAGTGGTAAAATATTTTCTCTCTAATAAATTCCTCCTCCCCCTGCCACCACTTAACACCGTTTGGGGATCGTTCACAAGGAACAGTTGAGAAGAAAACACCGGTTTGGCTTCGTAGTTCTTTCATGTGAAGTTATTTAAAATCACTAAACTAAGCTGCAGTGCTCTGTGGCGTAGTGGTTAGCGTGCTGGACAATTCACATTATATTTTCACGTACGCGCCGACCTACCGTAGTCGTTTTTTTTTTGTTTTTTTCCTAAACAACTGGAATGGACTTTTCTTGGTGGCCGAACTGTTAACGTTGCAGATGTTTTTTTTTTTTCACACTTTATTTTCCTACTTTTACTCATGACTCCGGGGTTTGATCCTTCCTACTTACCTACCATAACATTTTTTAAAACTCCCCCTCCCCCCGTCCCGGAAACAAACACTCAGGCAACGCCGGGTACCCCCGCTAGTATAAAATAAAATGCGCATCAAGTGCACTTGAAACCAAATCACAACGTAATATGTTGTAAATTTGGAGAAAGAAGTCTGTTTGTATAGAGCTGTGCGTTTTTTATTTCATTCAAATTAAAACAATGTTTCTACTGAACTCTCATTCTCGACGTTATTCTCGCGTTACCTACGCATAGTTCAAACATTTCAAAATACAACTGCCAGATACAACACTCAGCTCGATATAAACAGACTTCTTTCTCCATATTTACAACATGGCAAGGAAGAAGAAAAAAAAAAACACACTGACGATGGAGTCTACCTCCGAAATATATTTGTGATAAATTTCAAACAAGTAAAATATTTATTTATTTTCCTAATATTACGTTGTGATTTGGTTTCAAGCGCACTTGATACATATTTTATTTTATTCAAATTAAAACAACGTTTCTATTGAACTCTCATTCTTAACGTTATTCTTGCGTTACTTATGCACAGTTCAAACATTTCAAAATACAACCGCCAGATAAAACGCTCGGCTCTTTGCAAACAGACTTCTTTCTTCAAATTTAAAACATGGCAAGGAAGAAGAAAACAAAAAAAAAAACACTAAAGATGGAGTCTACCTCCGAAATATATTTGTGATAAATTTCAAACAAGTAAAATATTTGTTTATCTTTCTAATATTATGTTGTCATTTGGCTTTCAAGTGCACTTGATGCGTATTTTATTTTATTCAAATTAAATCAACGTTTCTATTGAACTCTCATTCCTGACATATATATAGCAGCGTCAAGTCATGGCAGTGAATGCTGGGCCTTTAGCCTCCCCCAGCATTCCCTTTGTCTGTTTGCAGTGCTATTCCAGATCCATGATCAGACAGATCTGTGATGTGAAATCTGACCAAACCCAACACCTTAGGTTGGAGGATTCGTACTGTTTAATTACTCTAAAAAAAGTTGTTTTTTTTTTTATTATTCAATTTTCACCACAAACAAGGCAGAATACCATTTTAAAAACTCGGGCCAAGTTTAATTTCTATAAATCATTATCTGTTGCTGCGAAGAAGGCGGGCTCCCTCTACCGTGCTAGAAAGCTACTTAAGCCTGAAATTATCTTGTACCTCTACAAGGCCCTCATTCACCTATGTATGTAATGCTGTTGTCACATTAAGGCTGATGCATCTGCTACTAGTCTCTCGTTCCTGGACAGGGTTCAAAAGACAGTCACCAACCTGATAGGTCCTGAACTATCATCTAAGCTTCAGCCTCTGTCCCATCGACAAAATGTTGCATCCCCCTGCCTGTTTTACAAGTATTTTAATGGTGAATGCTCTGACGAGCTACAAGTACTTGTATCCCCTCGACGTAAATACCTCCGACAAACCCGACAAGCAGCTAAATCCCACCTCTTCACAGTAGAGATCCCTAGGTGTAAGAAAACCTTCTACTCCAATAGTTTCTTCCCTAGAACTGCTAGACTTTGGAACTCTCTTCCGGGATTCTGATTCTCCGACTGTACTGACATGCAGAAGTTCAAGTGTAATGTGAACAGACATCTTGCTGCTCATCTCCCTTCATATCCCAGCAACTTATGTTCCCGATAGTAGCCCCCTACTTCAATGTGGCACTGTGCCTTGTTTGGGATGATAATTGAATAAAAAAAAATTACCTGTTGGATGCTTATTTGAATAATACAATAGGTTAAGTGATTTTCTTAGTTTAGAAGCACTTACAAGACTAGCAATTTCCAAGTTATAAATACTATTAAGCTATACACTTAACAGATTAGTAACTCTCTCTCTCTCTCTCACTCTTAATATGCCATAAAATAAATTCAAATAAAAACTTACAAGAATTGTAATAGCAGTTTCCAAGTTATCAATTGGAAAATCAGGAAGACCAAGATTTGTTGATTCCTCCGTTAACATGGTGGAAGCAAAAGACAACATCTGGGAAATTCTACAAAACAAAAAAAAATGAGCAAATCTATGTACTCTGTATTGAATTTAATAATCAAAGAATGTAGGGGAAGCTGTGCATGTAATTGTGAGGCAAGGGTTGCGCAATATCCAACCACACATATTTTAAACTGACCCTTAAAGAATGTGAAGAAAATGAATAGTGATGGAAAGATTTCAATATTTTTCCTGATTCCGATGCAATTACCGATTCTCTATTAAATTTCCGATTCCGATACAATTACTGATTCCGATTCTTTATAGATTCCTTTATATTGAACTAGCGAGGGGTACCCGGCGTTGCCCGGGGGTTTGGAGGTATGTGGGGGGAGGGGGGGTTAAAAAAAAAAAGTAAGTATGAGGATCGAACCCGAACCCTTGAGGCAAAGTTGTAAATTAAAGTGTGAAAAAAAAAAACGTGTGACGTTAACCATTGCCCCACCGCGAGATGCTAACGGAAACATGTTTGAATTTATTTAATTACTTGGTGCTCGTTTTAATGAGTTAATGGGGACAAGTTTGACTGCGGGATAGTATTTACTGCAGAACGTTTTTTTGGGGTTTCCCCCCCCCCCAAAGATGTTATAGGAAAAAGACTAACCCACATGCGGCGAGCGACAAATGTTGAATATTTATCTTCCCGAAATCGAGCAAATTAAATAGACAGGCGAGCTTCATTGTTAACTGTGAGATATTACGATTTATATGTGATATAAAAAGTTTTAAAAAGTTGTGAACCGACCGACCGCTTCTCTGAAAGAAGCCTTTTGTAGACACACAGAAAAAGCGGACACACATACATACATTTTCGCTTTTATATTTATAGATATGGAATTGTTATTTTTTTCCAATTACCGTCCAAACATATGTTAAATGTGCATATATATTCTCAAACGTAAAAATACTCTCGTAGGGGGGGTAATCTATCAATTTTATCTGGTAATTTAAAAATCAATAAATATTTATTATTTTATTATTACTACTAGCAGTGGAAGATTTTGCTTTAAACAAAATCAAATAAAAAAGACAATTAAAAGAATCGATTTTGGCATCGGAAAATAGGCACAGATTGTTCTGATTCCGATACCAATTCCGATTAATCATCCCACGACTAGAAATGATTCACAAACAGGAAAAGTGATCGCGAAGTAAGATATTAAAATATTGAATTTCAACCAATATAACTTTGGAATGTTTCTGTCAAACTTGAGAATCTGGGCGGATTTTCAAACAAAACCCTTTATTTACTTCACGGGGGTAGCATGCTCTCGTTCTGTCAGCCAAGACTGGATAAAGGTCCTAAGTAATTCGCAATTGTATTTTTCAGTGGCCCACACTGAGAATTGGACCGTCAACCTTTAAAAGAATAGGTTTATTTAGTCATAATAGTATAGAATTTAACATGGTACAGGAAGTGTTAATTCTAAATAATAGATAATATATACAGTAATAAGTAAAACTATAATAATAATTTAAAAAATCAGCTGTAAAGGTGACAAGATACGTTGTGAAAATCACACTCAAGATGAGAACAGTAGTCCGATGGATAATAATATGAATTACCAATCTTCATCTAAAAAATTCAGAAATGGTATTTTCAAGTTAAATTCAATTTTTACAATATTTCTGTTTATGAAATTGTTAGGTACTAAATATTTACGAAACACCCACCCCTCATATATGAAGAATGGGTAATAATAACGTTATTATTTCAGTGCGGTAACATAGATGCACAAGTAACCAAAAGTATCCCGGGCATGAATTGATGCAGGAATCTGATGATAATATCCAAGACGTGATTATCATCATTGGTTGCAAAATCATTTACTGTAAATGAATGGGTTCTTCTTCGTTATTGTAGCGAAATCCGAAAATTAATAAAATATTGAATTTTGAGTGAAACCAATGGTATCTACTGAATTGTTATGTCGCAGTCATGAACATATCCAAAAATTATGAAAAACAATAAGGTAAAAATTAATTATTAATGAAAATAGTTTTTGAAAACAATTAACGAAAATTGAGTTTTGCAAAAAAGAAACCGGAGAGTTCTAATTGTAACACAAGGGAGGTAAATCTTTTCTCAAAACTGAAAATTTTTGGCCAATTTAACAAAAATGTCACTATTATTGTTTTATCATAGCAAATACTTTTAACAGTGTTCAAATGATACGCTTATGTTTTGAATACTTACGTATTAGAAGGAATCTTTTGACCCACTTCCTGTAGAGCTTCTAAGTGTTCCTGACAGAAAAATAAAATAAAATTTAACGTCAAGGTTTTGGATAACGTACACAATTTCACAGTTTATATTAGTATTATGGAGAGGTTAAACAGGCTTTCTAGTGCAGATGAGATCAAGAGGTTAAACCAAATCAAGCTGATTAACTCAGGCTTAAAACTGGAACAATCTTGACAAGGATGAACATTGAGTGCATTATGACGTGTCAGTGATGTAGTGACCCATATCCCTCCTCTACCCTTAAAATATATAGAAATGAACATGGGACATTTTTAGTCAGTTAGAATTCAGTTCTAGTTTAGAATCAATGGTTCAAATCTGAGAGACATAGTCGTCAGTTATTCTGAGAGACTTGTCGTGGAAGCTGCAAGAGATAGCAATGTATGACAGATGAATCGATAGTGAAATTCCCACCTTCCTTCTAAGGATAGGCAGAGAACAGGAATGCGACTGACCATGAAATTACTTCACATACTTTTTATTTTTGCTACACTTTACCCGACGGGAAATTTCTTTACTAATTCTTTCACTTTAGTTGCTGAAAAATGATCGATAATAATTTTTTCTGTTGTTCTTGGCCTTCGGGCCGGGATCAAAGTGTTGGTCTTGTGCCTAAGTTTTTTGTTCATGTTCTTTTTTTGCCTGAATAAAAGATTTAATATCTCAAAGTGTAGTATCTGTTCTGCAGATGCTGCACTTAAGATAATTTGTACCAGTCAATGGAGGGGAAACCCTCTATACTGGGACAATTATTATTTTTGGTAAACAGAGTGCCCCCTTTTTGCCTACTTTTAGGGGAGCTGGTTTTTACCCCACATTAAAAACGGCCTTGTGCCTAATTTGCTTTGGTGGGGAAGCAAATAAATACAATAAAAGAAAAGTTTTTATTTTATCTTAAATTTTATAAGAAATATCTTTATGAAATTATAAAAATAAGTTTTTTTTTATTTTAAAAATTCGATCGTTCATCACCTCCATTCAGTCTCAAAAGACAAAGGATGTAGGGGAAGCTGCGCATGTAATTGTGAGGCAAGGGTTGCGCAATCTCCAACCACACCTCTCCTGGATCGGCACTGTTTGAGTCCAATGGCAAGGAGAAGTCCAGGATGACTGGAAACAATGCCGAGATAAGCGGAGAGTACATACAGCACCAGGAAGTCATAAATGGTAACCCATTTAGTATTGACCAGGTTCAATGTTGCTTAACTTTGGTGATCCAATGAGAACCAATGTGTAAATGTAATTTTGCCGTATACTTTTTTTTTTTTTTTTAATAAAAGCTTTTTACTTTAATTTATATAATAAATATATAGGTACTTGTACAGCTTAATCAAGACATTAAAAAATGAAAATATTGAAAAAAAAGTTATATTGTACATACTCGTTATGGAATGAAGTTCTCCGGAAAAAAAATTCACTTAATTTGATCGAGTAGTTTTTTGGGTTTTTTTTTTACAGAGAAAAATCAAATTTTAATGAGATTGATTGTACCGTCACCATTTGTTTATTTACAGATTCGAGGAGGGAGGGGTGCATTTAATCGAAAAATTGATTAACAAAAGAAAAAAATGATTAAAAAGGTACATATAAACTCTTTAAAATAAGTGAAAGAACACCAAAAACCTCAAATATTTATCAATCTATTTTTTCTGCCCATGTTTCAAAATAAATTTGACAAACTTTAAGCATTGACTGGAGTTATTTCCCCTGGCGCTCCCTCCTCGTGAGAGAAAAATCAAGATGGAAGCTATCCAACTGATCTCATTAAAATTTGATTTTCCTCTGTGAAAAAAAAAAAAAAAAAAAAAACTACTTGATCAAATTAACTGATTTTTTTTTTGTATGAAACCTTTATTCCATAACGAGTACGTACAATATAATTTTTTTTCAACATTTTCATTTTTTTTAATGTTTTGATTAAACTATACAAATACCAATATATGTTTATGAAAGTATAAAAATAAAATTATTGAAATCAAAATAACAAAATTTCAAAATTGAAAATCTGAAAATATTTCCGATTTTGATGAAAATAACGGAAATCCTCGTTGTATGAAAATGAAATCAAAATCCTTAATTTCTTCTTAAAAAGAATCCGACGAAAGGAACGTAAATTCTGTAACCATTTTCACCATCATGGAATTCGCGTTTCCTTCGCTCGACTCTTATTGCTTACTAACCGAGGCGCCCTACCGGGGAATGCCAACGTGGATACCCAGGCAATATTTGCTAGGCCAGAATGTGCCTCTTTCAGGGGTGCTAGCTCGACATCCCCACCCTTTGACCTTGCTGGCGTTTCTATACGCGCATTTTTTTCTTTCTACATCAGCACTTTTTTCCGTCTTCATCACTTTTCATGTGTGATCGTCTAATCTTGCTTAACTATGTGAAGAAGACTTCTCTTGCAGGAAAAACACAAGGAGGCGTTTGCCGAGTTTCTTCAAGGTTTTATTGGAGAGAATAAACTTAGGAGAGAGAAAGAGACTAAATAACTAATAATTATTTCCTTCTTAACTTAGTTTTCTAACTTGAGAAATACGGGATGCAAACAGACAAAGACTTCAGTTATATTCACCGGGATTACCTTATATCATTTTGCCACGTCATTTTCATCGGGCTTCCAACAGAGAGACTGACCTGAAAAATGTGATGCCATTCAAACATTTGGGATCGTTCAATTTTGTTTTGACCGCTATATCCCCTGCATTGTCCTTATATCACCTGTCTATGGGTACGATTATGTTTGCAGGTTAAGGTCATCCTGACATGCACTAAATGTGATCCTTGTCAAAATTCATACTAGCTAACTCAATCACTCCTGACATAGGGCCTTCAATAAGTAACACCTTCGTATTCAAATTAAAACCCACTTCTTTACTTCTTTTTCTTTCTGCAATGCCCGCATACAAGACGGCAAACATGTGCGCTGTTGCTTTTGTTAGTAGTTTCTTCTATTACAATTTGTGTACAGCCAAAAGCATACTTAAGGACGCTGAAAATAGAAACAAAAAACAAAAAAAAATTGGACTTACATTGAAGAGTCTTCTTCTTCAGCTATCAGACATCAAAACCCAATTAATTGTTGGCGTGATTCCTGACAATATCTAAAGATACTATCATCATCCAAAATGACCCTGCCTAGGCTACACATTCGCTATATCAAAAATTTTAATGATTTTAACATAATTATAAACATTTGGTGGTTTATTAGGTCTTCTTTGGTTATTGCTGACATCAATGATCCTAGCTCTCCAGTCCCTTTTTGATGAGATCTAGTCGTGTTTCCAGTGATCCTGTTGAGACTGCTGCTGCTTCCAAATGAGTTTCAACTGCCTTCATTACTGTCTAACATTCACAACAGTATAAGAGAATTGACCAAATGTACGTCTTCAAGATTATGATTTTTATGTTGTTTTATGTTTGTTTTGTAAGATGCACCCATGATATGGAAGGCAAATTTTGTCATCACGATTCTTTTCTTAATTTCCACGTCACTCTTATTATCAGATGTGATAATACACATCAAGTATTTGAGTGCATCAACCTGTCTAATGGTCTCACCATTACATTTGATATTGCATTTTAGTATTTCAGCCTTTTTGGAGATAACCAAAAGATAGCCCTACCATGTTCACAACTCGCCTTTGCCAAAGACGTCTGTATAGGCCATGTGCACCGCATAGACGATGGTCGAAGCCCAAAAGACATTCTCTACTGTGGACTGACTACTGGCAAAAGGAAAATTGGTTGTCCTCACTACGCTATGTCGACATGTGCAAACGCGACATGAAAGCATCAATCACCAAACCGGAAGTGGCGAAGTTTTAAATTAAGGCTAATCAGTAGACTTTCGAAAATATCGGCGAAAAAAGCGACCCCTCCTTGTAGAAAAGTGCCCAGTAAAGGGTGAAGGAATTAATGATTTTAGTCAATTTTTTCCATATTTCTCATCCGAAGTGTTGAACTTCAAAATGATACCGATCTCGTAAAAATTTGTCACCTCTGTCAAAAGTTTTAGGCAGACATATAAACATACATACATACATGCATACATTTAAACAAACAGGTGAGATTTATATTATAGGTATTGTCTTGCAAACATCTTGGTTGTTGCATTTACCACTAACCATCCTCCTCTCTATCTATCTAGGACCAAAAAAAAAAACCTCTCCAATTTAATAGCAATCTAGTAATCTGCACTATCAATCAAGCTCCAACCTCTGTCCCATCATCGCGATGTCACATCCCTCTGCCTGTTTTACAAGTACTTGAGTTGAATATGCTCTGACCAACTTGTGCTTCCTCAACATGCATACTTCCGACTAACCTTGCCAAACATTGCAATCCCACCCCTTTACCGTCGAGGTCCCTAGATACCGAAAAGCTGAAGTCTGCAACATCTGGAGACAAATGGCAATGAAAGGCGAATGTAACACCAAAGAGAGGCAGCGTGAAATCGTCAGTGACCATTAACTTTTAGTTAAGACGCAGTAGTATTAGTTGGGAGAACCTCTTTGGTTGTTGAGGACATGGGGCGTCGTTCTCATCTTGAGAATCGCCACCCCATGGGGGGGGGGGGGTATGTAACACCAAAGAGAGGCAGCGTCAGACCATTAGGGTCGATGTGATGCTTTTAGTTAACATTATTATTTTATCCCGGGCAATAGCGGGTAATTGAAAGATAGATGTTAAGATCTTATTCCAGGCAACACTGGTTAACTAAAAGATATATGTTAATATTTTTGTCCCGGGCCGACATCGAAAAAGAAAAGACCTCGCTGAATTCCAATTCTGTCAAAACATTTTTTTTTCCTTTCTGTTTTTTTTTGTTGATACACTTTGACACTTGAAACGGAATAAGTGCCACAGCCAAGTTGAAATGTCCGAACGAATTCAAAGCATAATTCGATTATTGATATTTTTTTTCTCTGATTTGAATTCGCATGTACGCATTGGTCAGGTTCAAAGGATGCGCCAATCGATTTGTGACAGATCAAAACAAGGATAAATAATTTCTTTGGAATTAAAATTTCACACACGCATTTGTCGGCTTGAAAGAATGTTTGTCGAATCAAATATTAAATGATTTGGTATGACTGAAGCTGAAGTCGGCAACATCTGGAGACAAACGGTAATCAAAGGTCTGACCACTAGTGAAAAGTCCATCACAGAACGGCAGAGACCAAAAGACTATTCAGTCAACAAAATTCAAAAGACCACAACACGATGCACCAACTTTCACCTGCGATATCTGCAACCGACAATGTAGAGCAAATATAGGCTTATTCAGCCACAGAAGACGGTGTTCAATCACCTGTACAGGCGCAACCCCATAGTCTTCTAGACTGACGGTGCCAACAACAAAGGTAAAACTTGTATTCCAAAAACCTTGCTCAAAAATCATGACCTCATTTGCCATTCATGATCGTTCGACTCTGTTCATATGTCACCTTTCTAAGGAGATGATTATGTGTTCAGATTAAAGCCAACATGACATGCACTAAATGTAACCCTTGACAAAATTCACACTAGCTAAGATATAAAAGATCCAGCTACAAACACATGTTCTTTACTTCTTTTTCTTACTGAGATGCCCCGCATCCAACACGCCAAACAGGTACGCTGCTGTTTTTGTGAGTAGTTTCTTCTATTACAGCTAATGGCGCCGTTTATGAGACTATACCGTTGAAAATAGAATTGAAGAAAAAAAAATGGATTTACCTTGAAGGGTAAAGCTTGTATTCCTCGGGCCTGAAATCTTGAGCGAAGGGGTGGATCAAGCGGGTTACCTTTGTAGCGTGGTACAGGCAATCCAAGGGCAATCACCCGAAAGTTCTCACTCACACGGACCAGTTTTAGTCCATCTAGTTCTTCTTTTGTGTGATCCTTAAAAAAAAGAAAAGAAAACTTTGATAATCATCATCATCAGTTTAAAATCATCATCATCATCAGTTAAACATCAGTTAAACATACTAGCATGCATTGACCAACTTTAGGAAATTGACTTCCCAAACTAACCTATCTCTGACCAGGTTTTCATTTATCCATCTTTCTCTTTAATCACTCCTTATTTTCCTTGACCTATTAGGTACAATATAATATTCAATGGAGAATTTGAGTCTGCAATAATAAATACAAAATCTGCATGAAATAAAATATATTTAAGTATATTTTATGATCACGCAATTTATTATTTATTTATTACTATCCTGGGTGCCTGGCGTTGCCTGGGTGTTCGGAGGTGTGTGTTGAGCAAAAAAAAAAAAAAAAGTGGTATTAAGCAGACAGGCTCAAACTTGTACCGTGAAGAAGGAAAAATAAGCAAAAAAAAAAAAACGTGACACGTTAGCTGGTAGTAGGAAGGCAGGCTCGAACCCATACCGTGAAGGAGGAAAAGAACGGGAAATAATGTGACATCTTTACTGTTGCACCCACCGCAAAACCAAAAATGACAAAGGTTTAAATTAAGACTAGTCAATCGAAAAGAAGGGATGATTTTTGAAAATATCGGCAAAAAAGTGACCCCTCCCTTTAGAAAAGTACCCAGTTGAGGATGAAGGAAATAATGGTTTTAGCCAATTTTTCAATATTTGTTGTCCGAAGGGTCGACCTTCAAAGCAATACCATCTTGTGAAAATCTGTCACATCTGTCAAAAGTTTTAGGCAGACATATATACATACATTTAAACAGACAGGTGAGATTCATATTATAGATTATTTATAAAATTAATAATTAATACAATAGTAATATTTAATATAGTAAAAAAATTTTAAAAAATGAATAAAAATAATTATGGTCTCAAATTGAGAACAGGTTTTTTAGAACTAGTGTATATATATATATATATATATATATATATATATATATATATATATATATACACACACTAGCAAAAGTACCCGTTGTTGACAGAGTTCAAAAACAGCCTACAGAAAATGGACTCTGATTTATGAAAGTATGATAGATTATGAAAAGGAAGGGTTGTAAAGAGATAGCTTCGAATTTGGGGGTATCAAAACCAAACCAAAATATGATGAAAGTAAAAATAAAATAGATAAACCCCATAATTTATTATACCATACCTGTTCACACTGAAACACTTATCACAATATTCTGTGGATCTATATTAAAAAACTTTGTTAAACTTTGTGACATATTTCCATTCTATGGAAGTCAGGCACGAACGAACACCCAATAATTTTATTATACCATATTTCTTCAAACTGAAACATAATTATCAAAGTATACTTATGCAGATAGATATGAAAAGTTTTTATTAAAGTTTGTGCCTATTTCCATTCTATGGAGGCCAGGCACGAATGCAGACCCCACAATTTTATTATACCATCCCTATTTAAGTTAGAACATACTTATCAAAGTATTCTTATGTACATCTATATCAAAAACACTTGTAAACTTTTTTTTTTAAGTTTTAAATTTTTTATTTCCATACTTTGTGGACCAGGCGCGTACGCAGACCCCACAATTTTAATGAATCATCATTATGCCAGATCAAACATACCCATTCCTGTGTCTCGATACATCTTCTATCATTATATGGGATCAGTTTTCTATAATAGTCAACCATATAGGAGCCTATTCGTGACCAGACATACACACAGACGTTCAGCTTTATATTATATATATATATATATATATAGATAGATAGATAGATAGATAGATTTTGCTTTCACAGTATATTAATGCTCAATTATGAAATATCATAATTTCGTAGCTTACTCCTTAAGTCAACTCTTTTGGCTTAAAACTCATTGGTATATGAAAACTTACTAAATTACACGAACTCAGTATATTACATATAAGTATATATATATATATATATATATATATATATATATATATATATATATATGTAAGAGTGGAACGATAAAAATGTCACCCTAAGAAAAACACTACAGCTTTATTTTAAAACTTTTATTAAAAATATCAATTCAGGTAACTTGATTATGTAGTAGAGCTTATATCTATTCAATGTAGCCACCTCCAGCCTCAATCACCTCTCGATACGGGCTAAAAACTGGAAGTATGCTTTTTCCACAAGCGCCGGCGGGAGCTCAGCAAATACTCGATACAGCGATCAGGCTGGCTTTGGTGTTGTGGGAGGTCATGTTGGTGATGTTCTCAATGTATGACCAAACAAAGTAGTCCAGCGGGTTCAGGTCGGAGGAGGACGTGGGAGTGGGGGGTACAAAGTTGTAATATTCCTTCTGAAGTCGAGCCCGAGTCTCTTTGGACTCGTGGGCTGACATCCTGCTGTCACACTCAGGGTCTGCCAGCAGCCACCTGATTGCACCAGGGCATCACCACACTCTTCAGCACATCCAGGTACACTTTGTGTTGAAATTATATTTCATTGCTTACAGAAAATAAAACTATTTTCCCAAAACTATTTAATACTGCATAAAATAATTACCATTTACAAATCTCTCTCAATTGTTTTGTTTTTTATTTTTTGCAGCTGATGCCCCAAGCGCATTTAACCCTAATTTATAGCCATAGACAAGTTGCACCCTCTTGAAAAATGTACAAAAAAAAAAAGAAAAAAAAAAACAGCGTCGTCCTCATTTTTCTTACCTGTAAGAGTTGATCGTATCTGGACGCCGCCACCAGAAACTTTCCATCATCGAGCTGCATTTCTCGATTCTCTAAAAGATTGTTGAGGACTGGCAAGACGTTACGTTCAGCCTTTTCGATGCCTTCTAATACCAACACGCGACCTTTCACGGCTGCTTCTACGGCACACTAAACAAAAAATAAATGAAAATGAATTTGAAAAAAAAAAAAAAAAACAAACAAAAATAAACAAACAACAGAAAAATGAAGATAAACAGCAAATTATTATCGTTTTCTACCTCAACATCAAATGGAATTTCCATAAACAGAGTTTCTTTCCAAGAACTTTCCACCTGCTGAACACATTACCACAAGATTGCTTCACTGAGAGCTACAGTATGATCATCTTCAATTCCAATGAATACCTTATAGTGTAGTGGAATGGGGATGAAAATAGATGATAACATTTAATGCTACTAAGACAAAGCTCCTTTACTTTAACAATTATAAAGAACCTTTCTAGCCATAATAACCTCATTATGAATAATCTATATATAAAGTGACCTTGTGTGTGTAGAATTGTATATCAAACTATTCTTTCAATTTTTGGTTTACAGACTTGAAATTTAATATATACTAGCAAGACCTGTGAAAATTTCACAGTGGACTCATTCATATATAATATAGTGATGTTAGCATTCTTTAGATGTTCAGCGTAAATGGAGATGCTCTGATATTATTGTAGCTCTTTTGTTAAAACTACAAAGGTATTTATCTAAGCTAGCAGGGATGCAAGGCGTACCCTGTTTGTAAAGTACACTTAAATATATTTTAATTCTTGCAGATTTTTATATATTATTATAGAGTTAACATTCTATCGATTTTTATATATTATAAAGTTGCAATTTCAAAAATAAAAAAAATATATCCATGACTTGAGTGCATCAGCTTGAATTAAAACCGAAACCAAAATTTATGAAAAAAATATATGTATAAATATATATAATTTGAGTTCCTTCAGCTATAATTGAAACCGAAACCAAACTCATGAAGAATTCTTGGTAAAATTATTTATTACAAGAAATTGAAATCCATAACAATTAAACGACAGTCACTCAGATGTAACTGTGACACACAAAATAAATAACACACACACTATCCTATTAATATATATATATATATATATATATATAAAATAAAAATTACAATTATGAGTTATATATTTGGATTTTACCGTCACTGGATTATTTATCTCCCACCAGACTATCCATTCATGTGTAATCACCTTTTTCTTCACCATATTCCCTCTGCTTCACTTTTTTTGTTTTCAAGTAAGATCTTTGACTTACTTGTTGTTTCATCAAATATTTTTGCATGCAAAATCCGATCCCGCATTTTGCTAATTCCTACCCTCTGATGAGAAAGTATTTCTTCGAAACTCCGCGGATTAAGGACTATCCACTTATCTAATGTTTCCTTTTCAGATTAAATATGTTTTTAACATGTTTTATTAACTGTTTGCTCGTATTATATATATATATATATATATATATATATATATATATATGTATATATATATTCAGACTTGTGTAACAAAATCCATTTGGTTTTAGTCAGTAAAATATTTGGTAAAATTGGAAATCACCTTAAAGTGCTCCTTTATGCATGCATAAATATATATTTATACGTTAAATTGTGTTAATTTTTAAAGTTTTGATGTCCATCTGTCCTTAGCCCAGATGGTAGCGAATAACAGTTTTAATCTGGATGTGTTTAGATACGTCTGCTTATATTTTTGTTCATTTATTAATATTGTTGGGGCAATTAATCAGAATCAGAAAAATCGTCAAGCTCTACTCCCTATTGTCATACTAAGCTTTTTTATTTGGTTGGGATTAATATGTAAATATTGATATTTATATTAGACTAGCGGGGGTTACCCAGCAATGCCCGGGTGTTTTGAGGTGTGTATGGTTTTGGGTAAATCCAAACTCCCTGGGGGGGGGGGGGTAAATTTAAAAAAATATGATTTGGTAGGTGAGTATGAGGATCGAACCCTTGAGGCAAAGTTGGAAATTAAAGTGTTAAAAAAAAAAAACGCACGACGCTAACCACTGGGCCACCGCGACATACAAAGGAACACGTTTGAATTTATTTATTTAACTATTGACAGGTGGCAACAATAAAAGTTAACTCTGCTGCTTCTATGTGACCTAATTATTGAGGTCAAATAGAACAGTTAACTTGTGTTTGACTGTTTTTTCCCCCCAACATATGTTGGGGAGGGGGAAACCAGCTCCCCATTTTCCAGACTGATTAGCAACTGTCTGATATAAGAGCACTTTGTCCCCACATTGATCAAAGCTTATTGCTTCTGGACGTTTCCCGGCGCGATGCCGAGAACGTTGTTCGTTGTTAACTTTGAATTAGTCTCGCTTTTTATACGAAAAAGCCCAATCAACACGCGAGAAGCCAAAATAGCAATAATTTTGTAAAAGTCGATGTAAATAAATCTATACACTACGCGCTTTCCTAAATCCTAGATATTATTATATGGGACCTATATAAACAGTTGTAAGCGATCGTAACGAACCCGGGAGCGTGTGCGAAAGAAGCCTTTGCGAGACATACACAAAATGATCACACACATTTTGCCTTTTATATATATAGATGAAGTTTACATTTGCTTTTGTCTAGTAAACTTTTCTTATCTACTGTCTGATTTATATATATAAATATCAATTACAATAGAAAAATGTGAGCATGAAAAGTAATATGGTTAAGCTTATACATGGAAATGTAAAGGACTAGTTGTAAAAACTGGAAAAGAAAAGGACAAGATATTCTAGTAAAAAATATAATAAATTTATAACTTAAAATATTGCAGCATTAAGAATTGATTATATAATGTTATAAATTGAATTTTTCTATTGTAAGCCATGATTTTTTCCAGACTTCAGTAAATTTACTTGTTCTTTGTTTAATTTCAGTCTTATTTTTTGCCCCCATAAACGTAACATACACATATGTAATAACAATGTACGGCACTCGTCCGCTTTCAATAAAATCCCCCCAATTATCTCCCTTTCATTCTTTCATTCTATCTGTTTCACTTGTTACTTCTCTTTTCGCAAGAGCAGTGAATTGGTAGCAATAGTAGTCACTGAAGCAACGTGGTTGCTATAGAAACCAGTCATAAAAAACGTTGTTCACATCTTTGTTTTTTTAGGATTTTGAACACCAGTAAATTCATCATAATTTTGTTTTACTGAACAAAAATTGAAAATTTATTTTCACAATATAGCTGAGAAGGTGACCAATAAACTGTAATAATTGTTTGAAATTTAGTCAAAAAATGAGTGAGCGGTGAAGCTTTAAAGCAGTTCTAAATGACTGAAACTGCCACTTAACCATATATTCAAACACGGTAATAATATATATGTAAACACAATGAATTGCTGATGAAGATTTGCAAGTACCTGATCAACATATCGTGCCGTACCAGCTAAAATTTCTCGACGTTGTTTCAAGTCGGATTCCGTGGTGTCTCGGGAAAGAGAGATGTACTCAACTTCACGTTTAGTCATTTCCTAAAGAAGAAGAAAAAATAAAAATGAATTAAAATTCCTTTCAATGAATAGAAACACAAAACTATTGTATTTAAAAAAATATACTTTTTAACACAAATGCTGTTTTTGTTTTTATTTTTTTTTCATTTTCACCCCAAACAAGACACAGTGCCACTTTGATGTAGGTGACTCCAGTCGGGGACGCAAGTTGCAGGGATACTATGTAGGGAGATGAGCAGCAAAACGTCTGTTCACATTACACTTGAACTTCTGCATGTCAGTATAGTCTGGAAAACAGGAACCCGGAAAGGAGTTCCAAAGTCTAGCAGTTGTGGAGAAGAAACTATTAGAGTAGAAGGCTTTCTTACATCTAGAGATTTCTACTGTGAAGGGGTGGGACTTTGCTGCTTGTTAAGTTTGTCGGGGTTGTTTGTGTTATTAATAATTTCATTTACACCCAATTGCTCCATATTGTAGGTCTTTATAATAAAAATTGACTGATTTTTTCTTAAATTTGTTTATTAAATTTGATACAGTTTGATGAAGTAATAAATAATTTATATTTAAAATGTAATTCTTTGTCCTTTGTTTTTTTTTTAATGGTTTGTTTTTTAATCACATTCACCCCTAACAAGGCATATTGCCACTTGGACGTTAAGGGCTACTATTTGGAACCAGGTCTAGGAAAGATTAACAAGATGTTGGTTTACATTACATTTAAAATGTTGCTCTACATTACATTTAAACTTCTGCATATCAGTGCAGTCAGGGAAGCAGGTAGCAGGAAGGGAATTCCAAAGTCTAGCTGTTCGAGAGAAGAAACTATTAGAGTAAAAAGCTTTCTGGCATTCAGGGACCTCAACAGTGAAGAGGTGAGATTTTGTTGCTAAGCAGGATCAATGTTTTGTCCTTAGCAACGTTAACTGCCACACTAGATGGTCTTGGCTTTTACAGATCGCTTGTACAAAATGGAAAACAGGGATTGAGCCTCCATTGTTGCCACTGTTTCTTTGCCAATGGTAAACAGGTCATGGACATTCACATCCTTATTTACATCGACAACTCAGATTGCAGTTTCTTCCATTTGGACCATACAGCTTTCAATATTTGATTTCAATGAATTTTTCGATTTCAATTCAAACTTTTAGACAATAAATGATTTATTAATTGTTTGATTTGACTTTCACTCTTATTCAATTTAATTTTATTGAAAATGTATTTTATTTTACAAATAATAATAGATAACATCACTGATTATGATTTGAGGGGGGGTGTAGTCAGTAATAATAATTTTCAAATACAACTTTCACAAATTGTTCAATATATTCAAATTTAACCGACTTTTTGGATTTCAGTATAATCCATCCAGACTTCAGAATCCATAATTTTCGACCATACAGAGTACAATTTCATTAATTTATTGATTGATTTTAATGCCACTCTTTTATTCAATTTAATTTTATTGAAAATGTATTTTATTTGACAAAAACATTTTTTTTACATGTGGAGTAAGGCTAAAAGGGGGAAGGGGTTGATCAACTTTATTCCATTTCAGACTGCATGAATAGAGCAGAAGTAAGAAAAGAAGCAAAATGAGGAACCAGCCTCTGTCAACCCATTACTTCTGTACTTTCTCTTAATACAATTTCTTGTTACTTACTTTCTCTTTGTGTAATATATTTTCGTTAGCTATGTGTATATGTTCATATATTTCTGTGTATAGGATTAAACCCTAAACTAATTAACTGATCATTATAAATATATCTCTATTCATACAAAACTAGTAGGGAGACCCAATGTTGCCTAAGATTGAACGATGATCAATGAATGTTTCAAACTCCCATATCTTTATTGTCGTCGAAATCGGTACTATCGACCATTTTTTCAAATTGATTGATTTCCTACACTATTTGGAGACCCTTCACAATGCACCTGGAGGAAGCTTCACATGCTTCCTCGCATTAACTTAGTCAACAATACATTGCACTGTAGAGAACTTCCTATTGATTTTATAAAATTATTTTTATATATAACGGCTTGAATTAAAAGTTTAAAATGCAAAAGTCAAGTATCATAATTCAGTTGTGCTCTAAACAGAAACATTTATTTTGAACATACCCAATCATATTAAAGAACCTACTGATGTTATGTAATCATTGGGTAATGCCAGGTAGAAAACATTTATTCAGTTATCAGTTTATCTATCTATATCTATCTGTCTGTCTATCTAATTGTCTGGTGGAGTAAACAATAGATTGAATCGTGGGAAACAATAAGTTCAGTGAGATGCAGGTGCAGAAAGGGTCAAAGGGTAATGTTGTGACAGGTATCAAACTCTGTGACTGATCAAGTTGCACCGGAAGGTATGCAAACGGGGGATCAGATCTGATGTGTCAGGGGTTCTTGGTGGAATAAACTGAGTTAATTTTAGTGAGGTGATTTCAAGACGTCAAAGAGACAAGATGGGTTAAACCGGCTCCCCACTAGAAGGCGACAGTTTCCAAATGGATGCAGAGAAACTGCAAACTAAAGATTGTCATTCACTCTAGTTTCTGCTGGGACGAAATGCCTGGAGAGTGAATAAAAAAAATATATAAAAGCAACCATTCGTCTTGGATTCTTGTCTTGCATGCGTCTTTGTTATAACAGAACCAGCATCGCAAATCCTCCCAGAAGAAACATTAGCAGACGACAGGTACGTCGTTAGGTATATATTTACTAGCAGGAAGTGTTGCTCAGACGTAAAATACGCTTAAATATGATAGTTTAATTTCATGTAGATTTCGTATTTATTATTATAAAGTAAATTCTCTATCGATTATTTCATAATTATATCATGCAGAAAAAGTCAAAAGGTGATGCTGTGACAGATATTAAACTCCACGACTGATCAAGTTGCACTGGAAAGTATGCAAACGGGGACCAGATTTAACGTGTCAGGTTTTCTGGTTTGAATAAACAGAGTTAATTTTAGTGAGTTGGGTTAACGACATCAAAGAGACAAGATGGGTTAAACAGGCTCCCCATAAGGGAGAGAGGGGGGGGTGACAGTTTCCAAAAGATACAGAGAAACCACAAGCCAAAGGTCGTCATTTACTCCAGTTCTGCTGTGAAGGAATGCCTGGGAGTGAATAAAGAATATATATATATATATATATATATATATATATATATATATATATGAACACAGCGTATTGTGGTCTTGTCTTGAAGTGTCTTTGTTATAACAGGTTCCATCGCTCCCAAGATGATCGACGAATTTTCCAGAGACCTAACAGAAGACAGGTATGTCGTTATGTATATGTTGCTATATGTTCTGACACACATGCACCCACATTAAGTGACAAGACAAGCACAACCATTAAGACTATTATCATACACTAGACGTTAAACAAACAGTTAAATAAGAAGTAAATACACAAATAGATGAGTGACAAACAGCTCAATAAGAACGAGGCTATTTCATTATATAATTGCTGTTGATTTTATATGTTAGGTCTTTCTCCTTGTGTGGTAATAAAAGTTCTCAAATGCACTGGTGATGTTAGGCTGTGTAAGGCGTCAACTTTGGTAAAAATCGGCTGTTCCTTCTTTCATTGGACTTTCTTGATTATCGATACTTATCAAAGATGTTTTGAGACCAAAACCTATCTAAGAACACTGCCAGATACATAAAGTACATTTCTGTGAAATTTCATTTATTAATATAAAATTAGTTGTTACAACTGTTACAATGCACATTAAAAAGCACAAGTGTTAAATGGAAAAAAAAAAAAAATTATAAGGTGTTTATTTAGAATTACACTTATGAAAAAAACACAAAAAAAATCATGTAAATTAACAAAGTATTTTTTTTTTAATTAACAAAATTAAATTCTATGAGGAAGTGGGGAGGTGGCCGTGAGTGGGCATATCGTTTTAAATTCAATGCCGACAGTTTAATTCGACTACAGAAATTTTGTTTGAATTCAAAATAATTAAAACTTTTCAATTGATAAAAATTGTAAAATTTGATTTTCTTAATTTAAAAAACAAAAAATAAACATTATTTTCTGCGATTTTTGGAATATGACATCTTAGTTCTGGTGTTATGTGGCCAGTAGTGGATAACGCAAGTTTGGCTAGAACAACATAAGCGTCATAGGTTAAGGCTGATAAACTCAATGACATGGTGTCAACCCAACAGACAAGTGCAGAGTTCACGATTAGTTGCTGCCACTAGCAATTGGGTTGAGAGCCAGCTTACACTCCGCAACCTCAATATATAAGGAAGGGACACGTGAGACCTTTAGTCAGAATGAGAGGAATAGTCAGAACTAGGGTCAGGTCTTGAGATTCCGAAGAGAGAGTCAAGATGAGGAAACGGAAAAGAAGAAAGAGATCTGAATCGGTTCAGCGATGCAGAGGCCTCCCAGGAATTAGAAAATAATAATAAACAAGTTGTGCTTTAGAAGCATACATGGTTTGATTTCTAGATTGAAATGCAATCGTCCTGATAGACACCGAGTGAAGAAAGGAAAAAAGGGATCTCCTTAGAGACTGTATGCATGTGACACTTATGTGCGCACACAAAAATGGACAATTAACAGCCATGTCATAGTTTATATACACATCATACAAATAATATAGACCCGGTACGCAGGTCCTGGATATGACCTTAAACTATATCCGATGGTGAAGCCCCAGCTTGCAGGCTTTGGGGACTGTGAAGCCACCCCTTAATTGCCATTGCTCCCAGGTCCACTCTGACCCAGAGTGGTAGTACCTGTTAAGGTCCCAACTATGGATTCAATAGAAACCAACTTGAAAAAAAAAAAAAAAAAAAAAAAAAAATCAAATATATTCTATTAAAAAAATTTTCTTCAAAATCACTGGATTCAGCATTAAATAACCTGAAAGGGGTTGATATGCCATAAAACAACACTGTGACAAGTACGTACATCATAAAGAGTTTTCTGCATTTTTTTTTTTTTTTTTTTTTAAATCAAGCGTAATTTTAAATAAGCACTAAACATAAATACGACTTCTTTACCAAATACATCATGGCGATTTGTCGACGCAACGGACCGGGAGAACCAATCAGAAAGACATCTTGACCCAGGAGATCCTGTTGAAAACAAAAAAAAAAAAAATAAATAAAATCACAATAAAAGAATGCATGACCCCTTTTTTCTTTACCCCTTTTTTTCTTTTACTCCTTTTTTTTTACTCCCCCCCCCCCCAGAGTGTGTTGCCACTGGGATGTAAGAGTCTACTATTTGGGATCATGTCTAACAGAGATCATGGGAAGTTGAGCAGCAAGATGTCTGTTCATATTACATTTAAACTTCTGCGTGTTAATACAGTAAAGGAAGCAGGAAACAGGGAGGGAATTCCAAATACTAGCAGCCTGAGGGGAGAAAAACTATTAGTAGAAGATGTTCCGACATCTAGGGACCTCAACAGTGAAAAGGGAGATTTTGCTGCTTAACGAGTTAGTCGAGAGTATGAACATAAAGGGAGCACAGGTTCTATGAGTTCATCAGAGCACAGTCCATTAAAATACTTGTTGTAAAACTGGCACAGGGATGCAACATTGCAGTGATGGGACAGAGGTTGGAGCTTGGTTGACAATGCAGGATCTATTAGATTGGCGATTTTTTTTTTGGACCCTGTCTAAGAGAGAAAGACTAGTGGTTGACGCATCAACCCATACTGGTGCATAGTGGCTTTTTTTTTTTTTTTTACAAGGTAGTCACCACTTATCAAGGCCCGAAGGCAACTTGAGGATAAGGGTTAATGAATGTAAGGTGGTAGTTAAGTAATCATTAATTGTGTAGATTGGGTAGAATTTCGATTATTTAATGGGACGACTCAACAAGAACTTGTTTACATTGGACTTGAAGGCTACTATATTGTAATCAGCCGGGAAGCAGACCAATGAAACAGTGTTCCACATGTGAGCAGTTCTAGGAAAGAAACAAACTTTGTTCATAGAATTAGGCAAAGATAGAATGGGGAAAATTATTGAGAGTGATTGTAGGTAGTTGAGTGTTTTTTGTGAAAGTTTGGCAAGAGGGGTCATAGATTGGAGCTCAGACGAGTACTTGCCATGAAAATAACGATAAAGCAGAGACAAGCTTGCAATGTCCCTTTGTACAGTCATGTATGAATATTTTTCTAGCATTGTAAAAGGGAGCCCATCTTCTTTCCAGCAGCTTTGGCAATGACTTCTAGGTATTTATCTGTGAATGTTATGGGAAATTTTAATTTTTAGTAGTATATGGAGATGCATGCAAGACAGAAGATGATGATATGGGCATGGTGAAAGAATGAATGAGAGTTCTTGGGTTAGTAGACTAGTAGAAGTAGAGCATTTAAGTTGCTTTGTTTTATAGTATATAAAGAGAGAGAGAGAGTTACTGATCTGTTAAGTGTATAGCTTAAGTGTATTGATAACTTGGAAACTGCTATTACAATTCTTGTAAGTGCTTCTAAACTAAAAGAATCACTATTGTTTTACTCAAATAAGCATCCAACAGTTTAATTAATTAGGTACTCTATATATATAATAAAAATGTTGCAGTTTTTCCTCTCTGGACCAAAATAACATAGGTTTGCAACAACAGATGCCAAATACAAATTTCTTATGTCCAGCCTATTAGCCACTATCTTATGTAACTTTATAAAGACTTTTCTGACACATCAAGGTGTTCAAATAAAATCCTAGATTCCATCCGAGGAGCTACACCAGCACAATCGCATTAAGCTACAGAGGAAGTAGTCCTGATTTTTACCCCATTGCTAAAATCCTCCTACTGATCCCCATAAACGTTCTTGCATTAAAAAAAAATTTGTCGCAGCTTTCTTTTTTAATAAAAAAAATATTGTCAGATCAAGCGTCTTAAATTATGAGATGAAAAAAAATGAACGAATCTCTTAGTGAAATGGAGTTGCCTCCCTTTGCATAGTGACAAATTGTAAAACAGCACCAAAAAAGTTTTTGTAAATTGCAATTATTTTTTGTTTTTATTTAATTTTTGAAATCCTTTGAGATGAGGTTTCATAATTTGTGCATTCATTCTTTTTGCGGCCTGTTATCCTCATTATTATAGTTGTTGTTTCATGTTTTGTCCACCTCATCCCCTGCCCTTCGTCAGGTGGTTAACCATGACGAGACAAGAATATCAAGTCATGTAACTGTATCCCTAGTATAGTTTTTGTTGCTTCACCACGTTTTGGCCTGCTTTGAGTAGGATTGGAACCGCTATCTTCAGACAATGCTCACTTGGAACCATAGAGACTCAACGCCTCTATCCACTGTGCCACGGGTTTCAATTCTACCCAAAGCATGCCGGAAGATTAGTTGACCAAAACGTGATTCAACAAAAACAATTATGGAAGACATTAATTACTGGGGATAGAGTTACGAGACTCAACATTCCTATCTCATCGCGGTTAATCACCTGAAGAAGGCCAGAGGATGAGTTGGCTGCAATGTGGTGAAATGCTATAAAGATGAGGATAAGAGTCTGCAAAAAATTTAATACACAAATTATAAAGCCTCATCTCAAAGGATTCTAAAAATAAAAAAATATATAATTATTTTTTTATTTTAAATATTATTCATCCGGAACAATGGCAATCAAGAATATACCAACCTTATGTGTTTTTGTTTGTAGTTTTTCTAAGATTTAGCTGAACAAACGTGCATATACACAGACCACTGCTCTTTATAAAACAGACTAGCATGGCTATCCAGCGTTGCCCAGGACCATATAAAATAAAGAGAAGAAATGATGTTGAACTTGAACATGCCTGCTATTCTTAAAATATTGAGCACTTTTGATGACTATCGCTTTCTATTCCGAGCAAAACAGAGTAGATGATTGTTTTTGTATAAAAAGAGTAGACCAACACACAGTTGTTTTTCCTGGGCAGAAACGTCCTTCAAGCATATCTACTCTACTCAGGATATTGAGCACTTTGGATTGACAAACAACAACTACGAAGATGAGGACAACAGACCACACAAAAAAAAAGAAATGAAGCCTCATCTCAAAAAAAAAAAAAAAGAAAATGATTACACAAATTATGAAGCCTCATCTCAAAAAAAAAAAAAAAAAAAAGAAAATGATTACGCAAATTATGAAGCCTCATCTCCAAAAAAAAAAAAAAAAAAAAAATACAAAAAAACTTACTTTTTGCATTATCCATCTCAAGTGTCGTAACATCACTTGAGAACTGTTTGCAGGAACTGCAAGGGAGAAAAATGGTTATAGAATATTCTGGAAATGGCAGAAATGATTGAAACATAAGCATCACAAAACTGGCAAACACTGTTCAAATTCAACCAAAGTTTGATGCAGTGAAATCATTCGCTTTTATCCATCAATCTTGTTAGCAACCACATCCGCACTTTTTCTACAAGTAGCTGACAATTAAGGGATGGAAGTCATTTATCAGTGGTGTCTTTGACACATCCCAACCACATCCCAGATATTAAAAATATTTTGCATCTTTAACATGTTCTAAGAACAGTTTTATTTGTTTATCCAAGTCCTTTAAATTCTTGATAATGCTTCCAAGAGCTTTAATATCAATTCCTATACCTTTAAGTGAACACGCATTAAAAAAAACTCACAAATGTAAAGTTTGTTTATACCTCATATGTTTTAAACACCAACAACAGCACACCTTGGACTTAACAACAAGGATTCCACTTGCAAAAAAAAAAAAAAAAAAAAAAAAAAAAAAAGCAGGTAATAGAACTCTTACACTTTCTGAAAATGGACCCGTTATGGTTCGAAATATATCAGAAATAGTTCAACTTTAAAAAAAAAGAAAAAAGAAAGAAATAGAATTTTTTTTCCTTCTTTTAATAGAATATTTTGCACCTTTAACATGTTCTAAAAACAGTTTTATTTGTTTATGCAAAGTTTTTAAATTCTTAATAATGGTTCTAAAAGCTTTAATACCAAGTTCTATATCATGAAAAATATTCACAGTAATGTTCACTAATTTTTTGTAAATTCTTTATTTACATGAAATAATGTAATGTTTTCCTTAGCAATGTATTATTTAATTCAAAAATACATATTTCCTTCTCGTGCGCCTGAAAATTTCTGTAAATAAAGAAAGTATATTAATACAAACTAGTTGGATCTGGGAAAATTCCACAGTGGCATTTTTTCATATGCAATATATTTCTGTTGGGCATTGTATAGGTGTTCAGCATGAATGGAGACTCCCACAATATTATTGTAGCCATTTTGTTAAAAGTATTTACGTAAGTAGTAATCTGGTTAATGTAGTGTGGTTTATCTCCAACATCCTTATAGGAGTTTGTGACATATTTATATTGTATGGACACCTGGCGCGAATGGAAACCTCACAGTATTATCATACCATCTGTAAACAGAACAGATACTAGCCTTGGATCCTAGCCAGAAGGGCAAGAAGGTATATTTTAGTGGTACATAGGGTTCAAAAGTTACATCAAAAAAATTTCTTTTTTTTTTAATATTGCATCTTCAGTGATCGGGAGATCCTATTTATTGAAAAAGAAGGTAATAACCTACCATGAACATTAAATTAGCATATCAAAATACTAATTTAATGTTATCACCTTCTATCCTCCTTTTTAATAAATAGGATCTCCCGATCGATTAATTAACAATCTGGAAACCGTGACACGTGTGCGTACGTTAAAGGTACCATGGTATTAACATATAGATACTTAGCCAACATACTTACTGCAGAGTTTATAATTCTATATTGTAACTCTTCAAGAAGAATCGATCAATTTACATTTTTTACTCACTGTATTTGACAGGAACCAATTCCGCTTTTTGGGGTTTTGACATAGGTTTACTGACATCTCCGATGCTGACACTGTCACCGGCTAAAACATAAAAAACACGATCTAGAATTAAACTGTATTATAAAGAAGTTCAAATTTTTTTTTTTTTTTTTTAATCAAAATTTTGTGGCATTTTTTTTTAAATCAAAATTTTGTGGCATTTTTTTTTTAATCAAAATTTTGTGGCATTTTTTTTAATCAAAATTTTGTGGCATTTTTTTAAAATCAAAATTTTGTGGCATTTTTTTTATCAAAATTTTGTGGCATTTTTTTTTAATCAAAATTTTGTGGCATTTTTTTTTTTAATCAAAATTTTGTGGCATTTTTTTTTTTTAATCAAAATTTTGTGGCATTTTTTTTTTAATCAAAATTTTGTGGCATTTTTTTTTTTTAATCAAAATTTTGTGGCATTTTTTTTTTAATCAAAATTTTGTGGCATTTTTTTTATCAAAATTTTGTGGCATTTTTTTTAATCAAAATTTTGTGGCATTTTTTTTTAAATCAAAATTTTGTGGCATTTTTTTTAAATCAAAATTTTGTGGCATTTTTTTTTTCCAAACCATCAAGTTATAATTTGGGCAAGACTAATTTAAGTTGAAAAATAATCTCAAACCCTTTATCAGATAAAAGGAACTAATTTCCCTAATCACCGGTACGTTACTATGTCAATAATATATAAAACAATAATATAGGTATTTCAGAAGTTGTTTTTGAAAATAACTTTTTAAAAAAAAAAAAAAAGAAAGGAAAAAAACTTCTTTTATACTGCTTTTAATTAAAATAAAAAAGGTTTTCGTAGGTTGCAATTATGAAACGTTCTATTCATATTTAAATGTTTTATATGTTCCGTGTTGTTTTTTTTGTTTGTTTTTTTTTAATTGTACACAATGAATACCTTTTTTAATGATAGAAATAATAAATTATCAGACTTTTTTAAGTTTAAGTTTAAACAATATTTTTTTTTAATTCAAAATTGAATCACGTGATTATTATTAAATCACGTGAGTAGTTATAAACGATACAAATTAATATTAAACGCACGTAATCTCTCGTAATTTATTATTTCTCTATTTCAAATTTAAATTTATTAATTATAAAACTTAAACTTAAAAAAGTCTGATAATTTATTATTTCTATTTATATATTGCTTACCATAAAAAAGGGTATTCATTGTGTACAATTAAAAAAAACACAACACGGAACATATAAAACATTTAAATATGAATAGAACGTTTCATAAATGCAACCTACGAAAACCTTTTTTACTTTAATTAAAAGCAATATAAAATAGAAGTTTTTTCTTGCCATAATTTGGTTGAATAAGAAAGAGGCTGCACTTTTTTAACTCGCCTATTTTTACTGTATATGCTTCCGGGCAACGCCGGGTAATCTTGCTAGTTTAATAATGACGAGTTGCTGTGAATCTTGCCTGCGATTACAAAATCGGCTTTACAATAACCTCAACTACCTCAGCCAAAAACAACCTACTTAATGACAAGCAGTATCGATTTCATCCTGCAAAGTAAACAGCTGATGTGCTGACTGTAATAGGGCAAAGGATCAGTGAATATATTGATAGCGGATTCGTTTCAAGAACAATAACTCTTGACATATCAAAGGCTCCTTTTTTTTTTTAGTATATATTTTTCTCCCTGTACATTTTTCATATTCTTCTGTACATTTCTATTCAGCCTTGATATACCTATATTTTTTTTTCTAGGCTAATATTCCTATGCCAGAATTTATATATATATATATATATATATATATATATATATATATATATATATATGTTTAGTGGTTATATTTAAATTCTGAAAAAACAATATATAGAGACATATATTCAAATTAAGAATTTATTGCTTGACAAAAGGAATATATATATATATATATATATATATATATATATATATATATATATATATAACTAGCATTTCAGCCCGGCGTTGCCCGGGTGTTTGGAGGTGTATGCTGAGCAAAATAAAAAAAAAAAGAGTAAATTTTTTTTTTAATTTGACCCCTATTATGACCCCTTAAAATTTATAGTTTCGGGCTCAAATCACTTTATTAAGTTAGATCCAGGTTCAAGGAACCTATATCTAAAATTTCAAGTGTCTAGACCCAAAATTGTCGGAGGAGTTTGGTAGAGTTCTTAAAGGTCAAATCGTTGAAATTTGACCTCTTAACAGCCAAATTTCTGGCTGACACCCGTCACATCGATTTTCCTAAATCTCAGTACCTGGTATTTCAAATTTCGAGTCTATAGACTAAAAATTGACAGAGTTATTGCGTAGGGAAATGTGCACAGACAGACAGACACGTTCACTTTTATAGATATATAGATATATATATATATATATATATATATATATATATATATATTGCTCTATTCTTAAATATTGAGCTTCTCCTTTTTGGTTAGGATCGCCCTGAAAGTATTACTTCAAGTAATATCTATCAGGATTTTTCATCTGATTTCTAAACAGTGTATTATTTCGATTATATATATATGCTAGCAGGGAAATCCGACGTTGCCCAGGATTGAACAGAGATCAATGAATGTTTCACACTCCCATATTTTTATTGTCATCGAAATCTGTGAAATTGCCCATTTTTCAATCAAATTGATTGATTGCCTACTTTAGTTAGGGACCCCCTGCAGTGCACCAGGAGGAAGCTTTACATGCCTCCCTGCAGTGTCTAAATCCACAATACATTGTATGCTACATTGCACTGTAGAGAAACTACTATTGATTTTATAAAATCATTTTTTATATAAAGTGGCTTGAATTAAATTTTAAAATGTAAAAGTCAAGTATCATGGTTTAATTGTGTTCTAAACAGAAGCATCAATTTGGAACATGCCCCTGTCTTATCAAATAACTTACTGTTGATTACATTTTCATATGTCGGGCCCTTCTGCTTGTGTGCTGGACTGGTCCTTCCTTAATCGGATTTTTTTCGATTATCAATACTTATACTGATACAAAACCTATCTAAGAACACTTTCAGACACAAAATGTATATTTGTGTGAAATTTCATAAGAATCGGAGTCCATAGGAAACAAACGTACATACACACACAAAGTTCTTTTTATATAATAGTAGATAGAGATACATAAAATAATATATACAGGGTGACCACAAAGTCACGCACCAATGTTAATATTTATTTTTTTGAATTTCAATAAAAGTTATAGAACTTTTTTAATTTTTTTACTTTTTTAATTAACATTGGTGCGTGACTTTATGGCCACCTTATATATATATATATATATATATATATATATACTCTTATATGGAGTATTAGGTGTTATTTTATGGCGCTATTATATATATATATATATATATATATATTGGCTGAAGAGAGCTTGATAAGGATACCTTAAATGGGCCTTATTATCGGGCTTGAAACCGACGGTACCAATAATCTGTCTCAACTAACAACTTTCTGTACACAAAATATAAATACGCTCTTAAAATTTGGATTTTCCTTTTAATTGAGCACTCTGCTGGAATTCTTTTTCAAAAAAAAACAAAAAAAAACTAATCATATATATATATATATATATATATATATATATATATATATATACTCTTATAAATTTTGGTATTTTTGTGTATTGATATTCATATTAAAACACTTTTTTCTATTTGAATTTTTGATATTTATTTGCTTCCTCACAAAAGCAAAATGTGACAAAGGTCGTTTTTAATGTGAGGGGGAAAACCAACTCCCCCAAAAGAAGGGCAAATAGGGACATTCTGGTAGGGACAAATAAACTTAAGTGTAGCACTAGCAGTATCAGAATTTTTGTAGGAATTTTTGACACCCCTAACACGAAATTGCGAATACAATATAAAAATCTCGTAATTTCTCTGTTAAAAGTGGGTTATTTATTTTATTTATGGATTATACTTCCAAAATAAACTATTACAGTTGTTTTAAAAGTAATAGAAATATTTTTTTTTTTTTTTTAAAACAGTAATGAATTTTCCGAACTCAATATTTTTCAATTTTTAAACTTTAAAAATCTATCAAAATTTTTCTATTGATTCTATTTTTACGATATTTTCAGGGTCAATGTGAAGTTTTATGTTCTTTCCAATAAACCGAATATAATATTTTAGACAAACGTTTTTTTTTCAATTCACGCCCCCCCCAAGTGTCACCCATTTTGAAATGTCTATTAAAAAGTAAATAATTAATTTATGTCGGGGAGTTTTATATATCACAAATTGAAGAGAAAAGGTCAATAAATAATATATTCAAATTTAAAACAAAAAAAAATCGCTTTTTTTAGAAATTTACCTGTAAAGTCCGAAGTTTAAAACCTTATTTTATAAGAACACATTGTTTTTTTTTGTCTTTTTTTGTCTTTTTTTTTTTTTTTAATGAAACCTTGGTCCTTGCTCCTTTAATTGAAAAAATAATTAGGGCTTGAATTACATTTTTCGAGGAGTTATAAGCTTGGAAAGACAGGGGGTCGAATAATTCACGCCTCTCATTTTGAAATGTCTATTAAAAAGTAAATAATTAATTATGTCGGGGAGTTTTATATATCACAAATTGAAGAGAAAAGGTCAATAAATAATATATTCAAATTTAAAACAAAAAAAAATCCCTTTTTTAGAAATTTACCTGTAAAGTCCGAAGTTTAAAACCTTTTTAAAAAAAAAAAAAAACACATTGTTGTTTTTTTTTTTTTTTTTTTTTTTAATAAAACCTTGGTCCTTGCTCCTTTAATTGAAAAAAAAAATTAGGGCTTGAATTACATTTTTCGAGGAGTTATAAGCTTGGAAAGATGGGGTGAAATTATTCACTATTTTCACAAAATTTCTGACACTGCTACTACACTACAGAACAGATACTACTACTACAGAACAGATACTACACCTTAATCTTGGCCCGAAGGCCAAGGACAGACAAAAAAAAAAAACAAGCCTTTTTTTTATTCATTTAAAAAGAAAAAAAACTTTGTTATATATGGGTCATGGAATTGCATTCACCAGCAAAAGATCTAGCTAATTTGCATATTCTTTTAAACATTCATTTTAATTAATTCCCTATTAGTTTTTTTTTCAGTTTTCTTTTGGTATGATCATCTTTAGTAAACTATTACGTGTAATTATATTCATGCAGATATTCTACATGATTTATACTTGCGTAATTTTTACCTAAAAACTTTATAGTAAACACAAACATCTTTCTATATATATTTATGTATGTGTATATATTTTGTTTACAAAGGTTTGCGTACCAAACTCCTTCTATAATTTTTCGACTACAGACATTAATATATATATATATTTGTTTAAAACATTTTGCTTACCAAACTCCCGTTAGTTTTTTATCTACAGACATGAAACTTAATATATAGGGTATTCGAACCCATGTGAAACTTTATATTTGGGTTTTAGTTGGGGAAAATCAGTGCAAAAGTGTGAAAATTTAAAAAAAAAAAATAGAATTTGCCAGGTGATGGTTAAACGACAGCATTACGAATACGCATGTGTAACGTAATAGCTATTGGTTCATTTTTTAGTTTTTAGCCTTGCAGCAAACATGTCTTCATAGCTCAGGTATTAACGTCAAAGGAAAAAGCGAATCGTGAGCTAAACACTTTGGTTTCAATTCTCGGTGGTGATGCAGCATGAGTCATTTTAAATTATTACTATATATTGGGTCCAATATAATATATTAATAAATATGAAATCTGCATTAATCAAAATATCATATTTAAGCGCATTTTACAACCGGACAATGTCAGGCGTCCTTATATATATATATATATATATATATATATATATATAAAATCATTTCTCTCCTCTTCTAATGAGAAGTTTGATGATCAAATAAAGTTTATAATTCACAGCTCAGGCATTAATGTCAAAGGAAAAAGTAAATCGTAAGCTAGACGTTTTGGTTTCGATTCTCGGTGATGATGCAGCTTAAGTCATTTTTTTTTTTTTTACATTTTAAATTATTACGAAATCTGCATTAATCAAAATATCATATTTAAGCGTATTGTACAACCGGGCAATGTCAGGCGGCCTACAATATATATATATATATATATATATATAAAATCATGTCTCTCCTCTTCTAATGAGAAGTTTGATGATCAAATAAAGTTTATAATTCTATTATTATTATTATTGTAATACCTTTTCAGATTGTCTTTCTTGTGTTTCTGTTAAATTGTACATGCTTTTTGTCGCATTTTTTAGGTACTTATGCAGAGAAAGTACCATGTTGAAATAATGCTGCTAGTGCACTTATTGATCCGTGCTAGTTTTTTTTAAATAGTATTTTCAAGTTTAGCGATATCTGTTTTTATTAAATCGTTATATGAACCTACAGATTAGGTACACAACATCTTTCCGTCCCCATGTTAAGAATGGCTTTCTAAATAATAACGTCATTATTTCAGCACGGATCAATAAATGCACTAGTACCGAAATAATAATGTTATTATTTAGAAACGCATGGCAGGAGATGGCGTTTTGTAACTATTCTGTACTTTCATCTAACAATTAAATAAACAAAAGATACCGTAAAATTTAAATTTAATACGAAAGTACTATTTTAAAAAATAGCATGGTACCTTCTTTGCATAAGCACCTAAATATGTATAGATACTTATGCAGAATACGGACCGTACTGAAATAATAACGTTATTATTTAGAAACCCATTTAAAACAGAAAGGAGGGGAGGGCATTTTGCAATTATTCTATACTTTCGCCTAACAATTTAATAAAAACGGGTGCTTATACACTTATGTCACTGTGCTATTTTTTTAAATAATATTTTCGGTTTTAGTGCAGTGCACTTACTGATCCGCGCTATTTTTTAAAATAAAGTTTTATGATATGTTTTTTTTATTTAATTGTAAGGTTAAAGTACAGAATAGGTACAAAACACCCTCCCCTCCCCCATGTTAAAAATGGCTTTTTAAATAATAACGTTATTATTTCAGCACGGATCACTCTCTGCATGAGTAGGTGTGTCAGAAATTTCGTGAAAATAGTTAATAATTCCACCCCATCTTTCCAAGCTTATAACTCCTCGAAAAATGTAATTCAAGCCCTAATTTTTTTTTTTTCAATTAAAGGAGCAAGGACCAAGGTTTCATTTAAAAAAAAAAAAAAAAAAAAAAAAACGTGGTTTGGAAAGACAGGGGGTCGAATAATTCACGCCTCCCATTTTAAAATGTCTATTAAAAAGTAAATAATTAATTTACTCACCAAAGTCTTATATATCACAAATTAAAGAGAAAAGGTCAATAAATAATATATTCAAATTTAAAACAAAAAAAAAAACGTAGTGTTTTTTAGAAATTTACCTGTAAAGTCCGAAGTTTAAAACCTTTTTTAAAAAAATAAAACAACGTGGGTTTTTTTTTTTAAAAAAAAAAGGTTTTAAACTTCGAACTTTACAGGTAAATTTCTAAAAAAAACACTACGTTTTTTTTTGTTTTTGTTTTTTTTTTGCTTTAAATTTGAATACATTATTTATTGACCTTTTCTCTTCAATTTGTGATATATAAGACTTTGATGAGTAAATTAATTATTTACTTTTTAATAGACATTTCAAAATGGGAGGCGTGAATTATTCGACCCCTTGTCTTTCCAAGCTAATAACTACTCGAAAAATGCAATTCAAGCCCTACTTTTTTTTTCAATTAAAGGAGCAAGGACCAAGGTTCCATTAAAAAAAAAAAAGAAAAAACAAATAACGCAGTTTAAAAAAAAAGGTTTTAAACTTCGAACTTTACAGGTAAATTTCTAAAAAACACTACGTTTTTTTTTTTTTTTTTTTAAATTTGAATATATTATTTATTGACCTTTTCTCTTCAATTTGTGAGTAAATTAATTATTTACTTTTTGGTGAGTAAATTAATTATTTACTTTTTAATAGACACTTGAAAATGGGGGTGGGGCGTGAATTTAAAAGAAAACGTTTGTCTAAAATATTATATTCGATTTATTGGAAAGAGCATCAAATTTCACATTGACCCTGAAAATATCGTAAAAATAGAATCAATAGAAAAATTTTGATAGATTTTTAAAGTTTAAAAATTGAAAAATATTGAGTTCGGAAAATTCATTAGTTTTTTAAAAAATAAAAATTTCTATTACTTTTAAAACAACTTTAATAGTTTATTTTGGAAGTATAATCCATAAAGAAAATAAACAACGCACTTTTAACAGAGAAATTACGAGATTTTTATATTTTATTCGCAGTTTCGTGTTAGGGGTGACAAAAATTCTGATACACCTGCATAGTGCATGGAGTACTGTATTTACAAGTGAAATTGAAGTTTCACGATATCTTTTTTAATTAAATTGTAAGGTGAAAGTACAGAAAAATTACAAAACACCCTCCCTTTCCCACGTTAAGAATGGCTTTCAAAATAATATTATTTTAGCATGATAACAAAAGTGCATAAAGTACCAAAAAAGATATCGTAAAAACTAGAATTTAATTGAAATATCTATCTAAAAAAAAAAATAGCACAGTCCGTATTCTGCGTAAGTATCTATTTGGACTGATGTTCTCATCCTGAGCGTTATTCTCACAACGTTTCGGCCGATGTAACCTCCGACTTTCTCCAGGTGTATCTTGCCGAACTCTAATCTTTCTGTCTGTCAAACTCGGGAATCTGGACGGAATTTCCAACGGAACCCTTTATTAAAGTAGAAATATCTAACGATATATGTTGATGCATGAAGCGGGGGAGTAAATAAATGAATAAATAAACTTACGTATTTTCGATGAACAACGCCGAAGGGTCATCAAGGTGAGATAGGAATCTCCGTTGTACGTGTCTCCTCTCGTCGAGGTCGTCGTCCAGTACTTGATCCGACGGAGAAGGATCCCTTTCTCTCCACAGCTCACCAACAACCCGTAAACACGGGAAACGGACATATTGGCGATAGTGGAGCAACAACAGATCCCCTTTTTTAAAACACACGAGAGGTCACACTTTTAAAACTGAACAAGACATGAGGTCATCGAAAAATAAGGGAAGAAAACATGTGTACCACCGTCCGCGGACTTTAGTCTGTTGTGTAAGTCAGGTTAGATAACTCTAACCGAATCTTCGTTATTATCTCCCTTGATCGACCCATTTTCTGACCGAGTTTTTATGTAATATTACGATTCTAATTTCTCGCCCAGATACGAATTGATTTAGTGGGTTTGTATTACTGTACATATAGATTCGAAAAAGTTGTCAAAAAACAAATATATAGCAAATAAATGTTATCAAAGGCAAGATAAGTTACTTTTCTACCTAACTGGATATATTTTTTGTGTTTTTATTCAGTGTAACATGTTTATTCAGCTCGAAAAACTGCAGTGTTTACCGATGTATTCGAAAATTCAAAATGGCGGCCGACTCTCTCTCGGAGAGGATAAGTTTCGGAAAAGATATTATAAGTAATAAACTAGACAAAATACTGTTAGAAATTCGCTCAATATATGTTACCGTGACATAAGTTGACATATATTCGGTTGTTTTTTAATAGTATTTTGTCTAGTTTATTTTTTATAACATCTTTTCCCAAACTTACCGTGTTAAAGAGACAGTTGGACGCCATTTTGAATTTTCGAATACATCGGTAAACACTGCACGTTTTTCGAGCTGAATAAACATGTTACACTGAATAAAAACACAAAAAATATATCCAGTTAGGTAGAAAAGTAACTTATCTTGCCTTTGATAACATTTATTTGTTATATATTTGTTTTTTGACAACTTTTTCGAATCTATGTGTACAGTAATACAAACCCATCGATTTTTCAAATGTGCTACTAGTCTCTCACTCCTGGACAGGGTTCAAAAGAGAGTCGTCAACCTGATAGGTCCTGAACTGTCATTTAAGCTTCAGCCTCTGTCGCATCGACGAAATGTTGCATCCCTCTTCCTGCTCTACAAGTATTTAATGGTGAATGTTGGACCCCTCTTCCTGTTCTGATGTAGCGGTTAACAAACTATTTTATATATGCGGATCAATGCCCTTTGTCAAAGTGATAAGGCAAGACTGACCAATCGGTTGGCAGAGTGCATTGATTTTAGCTGTCACCTAAAGGACTATTTTTAGCCCTTTGGAAACTCAGCTGATTTGGACAGAGAGACACCAGCCAGTGACCAGAACAAATCTCTCTCACAGCACTCCTAACACCGCTACTCACTGTCTACTGCCATCCGTCGCTCACCTACCAGACCATCAGCAGACGACACCCAGCCAGGCAGATCCCTTTGCCCTTTCTTTCTTTTCACTTCGAGAAACAATCTCGTCTTTCTTCTGAAATAAACCCCTTTTATTATTATTTGTTTCAAGGATATGTTTTGTTGTTTTTGTGATTATTAATTAAATAATTATTAGGAGAGTAATGCACCTAGATTTCTTCCCCTAAAAAATGGTGACTCCGACGTGATTTGAACACGCAACCTTCTGATTTTTTTTATAATAAACAGAATATGTAAAGTTTCATATGTACAAAGTTTTACATAGTTTTTTTGGCCAATGTACACAGCGGCCACTACGTATAGTAGTAACATAATTGTCATTTTTAGTATTCACTTACGGTGTATGTATATTTTGATGCTGTGTGTAAGTAGATGGAATGTGTGGCTCTTGTGTTTTGGTGTCAAGAAAAGTTCTTTTCACTCTGTCTACAGAAAATGGTCTGCTTCCCGGCTTATTACAATATAGTAGCCTTCAAGTCCAATGTAAACAAGTTCCTGTTGAGTCGTCCCATTAAATAATCGAAATTCTACCCAATCTACACAATTAATGATTACTTAACTACCACCTTACATTCATTAACCCTTATCCTCAAGTTGCCTTCGGGCCTTGATAAGTGGTGACTACCTTGTAACAAAAAAAAAAAAAGCCACTACGCACCAGTATGGGTTGATGCGTCAACCACTAGTCTTTCTCTATTAGACAGGGTCCAAAAAAAAGAAATCACTAATCTAATAGATCCCGCATTGTCAACCAAGCTCCAACCTCTGTCCCATCACTGCAATGTTGCATCCCTGTGCCAGTTTTACAACAAGTATTTTAATGGACTGTGCTCTGATGAACTCATAGAACCTGTGCTCCCTTTATGTTTATACTCTCGACTAACTCTTCAAGCAGCAAAATCTCCCTTTTCACTGTTGAGGTCCCTAGATGTCGGAACATCTTCTACTCTAATAGTTTTTTTCCCCTCAGGCTGCTAGTATTTGGAATTCCCTCCCTGTTTCCTGCTTCCTTTACTGTATTAACACGCAGAAGTTTAAATGTAATATGAACAGACATCTTGCTGCTCAACTTCCCACGATCTCTGTTAGACATGATCCCAAATAGTAGACCCTTACATCCAAGTGGCAACACACTCTAGGGGGGGGGGTTAAAAAAAAAGGTGTAAAAGAACAAAGAAGTAAAGAAAAAAAGGGGTAAAGAAAAAAGGGGTCATGCATTCTTTTAATGTGATTTTATTTATTTTTTTTTTGTTTTATTTTCAACAGGATCTCCTGTGTGTGAAAGCACGTGATAAGGGCCGGTGTAGGGTGGAGTTAGAGGGGCTTTTACAGCGTCTTTTCTAAGAAACACATGTCTCCATGTAGAAATGTCTTTAGGGACTCAAAATTTTATGGTCTGTTGCCTAGGTTTCATAAGTAGGAGCTTACTAAAGTAAGCTCGCAGTCTGTTTATAAACAGAGCTGGATCAAACAATATTAAGTCTATCAGGTCCAGCATCTGACCTGGCAGCGATAGAGGTACTCCATATACGAGTTCGGCTGGAGAGTATCCTAGGTCCTCTTTGATAGCTGCACAACAGCCAAGAAGGACAACAGGTACATATTCGCTCCATCGCTGTTGATCTGGGTAAGCGCGTAATGCAGCTTTCAATTGTCGATGGAAGCGCTCCATTCGAAGCCGGGTGATAGCTTGTCGTTCGAATACGTTTGCTCCCTAAAATCCTGGAAAGTTCTTGGAACAGGTGGAATTCAAACTGGGCACCACGGTCTGTGGTAATCCATAGTATGATATCCAGCCCGATATAAGGGCTCGCACTACAGATTTAGCCGAAATGTCTTTTAGGGGAATAGCTTCAGGCCACCGTGTGAAACGGCTGGCCCTCGAATGAATGCTGAAAGTGTTTCACTGCAAGGTACATAGCCAAATGTGCTTTAAAGTTGTTCTGCCGGTTTCAGCTGCTTTGAAAAATATGCGAGGGGTTGTAGTTGTTGTTGATGCTGTTGTTGCAACACCGCACCTACAGCTGTGCCTGATGCGTCCACGACCAGTGAAAACTGGGCATCAGGCAAGTAAGGTATGTGCTGCTGGCTTCTCCTTCACTTCATTAAAGGATTTCAATTGAATTTCATTCAGTGAAATCTGCCCATTTTTCTTCTTCCTGTTACATAACGGGTCAGAAAGAGGAGGCATGAGATCCGCACAGTGTGAGATGAAGCTCCTGTAATAGTTTAGCAGGCCGAGGAAGTGCCTTAGTTGGCGAAGTGAAGTGAGTGGTTCAAAGTCTTGTAGAGCTTTCACCTTTTCAGGTAAGGGTGATATACCCTCTGGGCTGATGATGTGGCCCAGGAAAACTAGCTTTGAAGCACCAAAAACACATTTACCAGGGTTAATTCTCACCTGGTACTGCTGAAACCGTTCGAACAGTAGGCGGAGGTGAGTACCATGTTCCTCAGGTGAGGCACGTGCCACTAGAATGTCGTCTATGCAATTATAGACGAAATCTAAATCACGCACTACTTCGTCCATGAAGCGTTGAAAGGTACTAGCCGCGTTTCACAAACCAAAAAGTATAGTCAAAAATGGAGTAGTTTTCGGTATCTCAGTCGAATTCACTGAAATCTGATGGTATGTTTTAATCAAATCAAGTTTGGAGAAGGTCATGCAGTGAAGAAGCGAAGTCCTATATGTATGGGATTGGGTAACGATTAGGTACCATAGTGGCATTCAATCGTCGGTAGTCCCCAGTCGGACACCAATCTCCGGAACGTTTCAAAGGGGAAGCCCATGGACTGGACTAGGGGTGTATGATTCCCGGTTGACGTCCAGAGCAGGACCTCCCGTTTAATTGAGTCATATGTAGAGTTAGGGGGGGGTGTCGGTAATCGAGTCCTTCACAACTGGCGTCAACGAAACAGGGAATGCACTAAATAATATCAGCAATTGCCGATGCTCCTTGACATCATTTGCTATAAAATATGACTCGAGCTGGGCAAACCAAACTCAGACGTCACCCGCATAAGTGGGCAAAGTGGTAAACATTAAGTTGAAAAGTAAAACGAACAGACCAAAATAAAATCAAAAGTCGAAAAGTGAAAAAGACACTCTCATAGAAACACGAATGTGAGATAGAAAAACAAAGAAAAATGACTTATAAGAATACGGTACTTACAGTGTAGTTGGCCGTTAAAAAAATAAATAAATAAGTAAAAATATTTGGAAAAAAAGTTCTTTTTTATTTATATATATATATATATATATATATATATATATATATATATATATATATATATATATATATATATAACTAATAATAATTGTTTAATTAATAATCACAAAACCTGTGAATAATAATAATAATAATAACTGTTTAATTAATAATCACAAAACCTGTGAATAATAATAATAATAATAATAATAACAATAATAATAATAATAATAACTGTTTAATTAATAATCACAAAACCTGTGAATAATAATAATATTTATAATTACAATAATAATAATAATTATAATAATAATAATAATAATAACTGTTTAATTAATAATCACAAAACCAACAAAACACATCCTTTGAACAATTAACAACAAAAGGGGTTTATTGCAGAAGAAAGACGAGATTGTTTCTCGAAGTAAAAAGAAAGAAAGGACAAAGGAATCTGCCTGGCTGGGTGTCGTCTGCTGATGGTCGGACAGGTGGGTGACGGATGGCAGTAGCCAATGCGTAGCGGTGTTAGGAGTGCTGTGAGAGAGATTTGTTCAGGTCGCTGGCTGGTGTCTCTCTGCCCAAATCTGTTGGGTTTCCACAAGGCTAAAAATAGTCCTTTAGGGAACAGCTAAAACCAATGCGCTCTGCCAACCGATTGGTCAGTCTTGCCTTATCACGTTGGCAAAGGGCATTGATTCGCATATATGAAATAGTTCGCTAACCGCTACAGTTCCATCCCTGTTTTTAATTTTGGTGCTTGTTAAGATGAAGTCGACAGATCGACTTTTAAAATGTGCTACTAGTCTCTCACTTCTGGACAGGGTTCAAAAGAAAGTCGCCAACCTGATAGGTCCTGAACTGTCATCTAAGCTTCAGCTTCTGTCGTATCGACGAAATGTTGTATTCCCCTGCCTGTTCTACAAATATTTTAATGGTGAATGCTCTGACGAACTACGAGCCCTTGTACCCCCTAGATGTAAATACCCCCCACCCGACAAACCCATACGAACAACTAAATCCCACCCCTACACAGTAGAGATCCCTAGGTGTAAGAAAGCCTTCTACTCCAATAATTTCTTCCCCAGAACTGCTAGACTTTGGAACTGCCTTTCTAGATTCTGCTTTCCCAACTGTACTGACATGCAGAAGTTCAAGTGTAATGTGAACAAACATCTTGTTGCTCATCTTCCTTCATAATACCCCTGCAACTTATGTGAATGAGAGTAGCCCCTACTTCAAAGTGGTGCTGTGCCTTGTTTGGGATGAAAATTTGTTTTAAAAAAAAAGGAAAGAAAACAAAATGCCGTTTTAAGCAAAATGCCGTTTTAAGCAAAAACAATATTACATGATTAAATTGTCATGTCGAAAATAGTAATATATTCAAAAATTACGAAAATTCATCAAGTAGACAGTTATTTATAGTTATGGGGACGGACAAAAATATCAGAAAAAAGTTAGTTTTGAAAATCAATTTATCATAATTTTTTTAGTAGGTTTCCGACTACTTTTTGATTGTATTTGAAAAATTAAGGACTAAAATTAATTTCCAAAAGAAAAAAAATATATTTGTACACGTGAAAAAAAAAAAATGTTATAAAAATGCTTTCACAGCGAGCTAACAAATTCAGTGAAATTTTGAAGTTAAATAAATTCATTGTAAAAATCCTTTGAAAAATGATATTAGTTTTCTGGGTCTATTTCAAAGATAATTAATAAAGTAAAGTCCTAAGATATTGAATTAAAAAAAAACAAAAAAAACAACACTTTGCTTGTACAAAAAAAAAAAAAAAGAAGCTTATGTAGCCCCCAAAAGCGAGAGATTTTCACTTTGTTCAACCAAAACGTAGATTATACAGAAACCAAAAATCTCAGACAATCGAAAGGCTATCTGAAAATGGCATCAGGTAGTTAAAGGAAGGTAGGGGGTGATGTTTGTCTTTTTTTCCCCCCAGCCGTGCACCTGTAGATTCCTATTGTGAACGTTTGTAGAATTTTTACCATTCATTAATTTGATTATTTTTCTATGTTCTTGCTTTTAAATTAAAAATTTTATTATTTTTCAAGATTATGCACAAATTATGTTATGCCGAAAGTTCGAGAAATTAACTAAATTTATTAATACAAACTTTAGGGGTTTTTTTTCGGTACTTGTACAGTTTAATCAAGACATTAAAAAATGAAATATCGAAAAAAGGTTATATTGTATGTATCCGTTTCGGACTGAAGATCTCTGAAAAAATATTCGGGTTTGTATTACTATACACATAGATTCGAAAAAGTTGTCAAAAAAAAAAATATATAACAAATAAATGTTATCAAAGACAAGATAAGTTACTTTTCTACCTAACTGGATATATTTTTCGTGTTTTTATTCAATGTAACATGTTTATTCAGCTCGAAAAACATACAGTGTTTACCGATGTAGTGAAAAATTCAAGATGGCGCCTCACTCCCTCTTTAACACAGTAAGTTTGGGAAAAGGTTTTATAAATAAAAAACTAGACAACATACTATTAAAAACCCGCCGAATATATGTCAACCTATGTCACGGTAACATATATTGAGCGAGTTTTAACAGTATTTTATCCAGTTTTTTTATTTATAACACCTTTTCCTAAACTTACTGTGTTAAAGAGAGAGTCAGACGCCATCTTGAATTTTCCAATACATCGTTAAACACTGTATGGTTTTCGAGCTGAATAAACATGTTACATTGAATAAAAACACGAAAAATATATCCAGTTTGGTAGAAAAGTAACTTATCTTGCCTTTGGTAACATTTATTTGTTATATATTTGTTTTTTGACAACTTTTTCGAATCTATGTGTACAGTAATACAAACCCAAAAATTAATTTAATTTGATCGACTAGTTTTTATTTTACAGCAGAAAAACACGATTTTATGAGAGTGTGTTGAATTCGGCCATTACGAAATGTTGAACACGCCAAAGGGAGATAACTACAGTTAAAGCGCCGACACTCCCTCCCCATCTTTATTACTAGCTTTTCTTCCTAAAAATCAAACCTTTTGCTCGGTATCATAAAAAATTGTTTTTTGGCTGTAATAAAAAAAAATTACTTGGTGAAATTAAGTGAATTTTTTTTCGGAGAACTTCGTTCCATAACGGATACATACAATGTAACCTTTTTTTCGATATTTTCATTTTTTTAATGTCTTGATTAAACTGTACAAGTACCTTTTTTTTCGTAATGTCCTGTAACAATGTTTTTTTTTTAATTGTTAGAATTTGCGATGCTTTATTTTAAAAGAAAAAAATAATGATAATATAAATTCATGCATTTTTATTTATTTATTTATTTTTTTTACTGCTGAAAACCATAACTTTAGTAAAGGTATTTTTTGTTTAAACAAAATAATACATTTCCGCTCTGATTTAAATAAAAATAATGGATTCATTATATTGATAAATACTGAAAGTTTTATTAAAATTTGTTAATTTCCTAATTTTTGTTGAATTTTTCAGTAAAGAAAGAGGTCAAAATGTTTATGCATTTTGAGCATCGGCTTTCATTAGTCAAAATAATGTTTATAGAAAACTGGGTAAAAGTGCATTTTTCTTAGACGTTATAAATAAAGTAGAGAAATAAAGTCGATAAATAAATCGATGATGAAGAGTTCACACACAGGGGATATAACTCAGAACACAAATTTTAGATTACACCGACATTTGTAGCCTTTTTTACTGTTGTTCTGCTCAAGTTATTTCTGCAACTTGACTAAAAATCTATATTAAAAAAGATTTATATATTTTTTTTTTTTTCATTAAATATTTTTGTGAAAAATAAACAGCTTTTTATGTTGTTTTTTTTTTTTCGCTAAAAATATTTTTTTTTTCTTTGGTAAAATGATTCTTTATGGGTTTTTTTCATTAAAAAATAAAAATAAACAAAAAAAATAAACAGATTTTTATGGGTTTTTTTTTCACTAGAAATATTGTAGAAAATATATTTATATTTATGTTTTTTAACTAAAAATCGTTGTAAAAACTTAACAGATTTTTTTTTATATTTTTTTACTAAAAATCTTTGTAGAAAATAAACAGATATTTGTGTGTGTTTTTTTCATAAAAAATCTTCGTAAAAAATGAACGAATTTTTCATGTTTTTCCTAAAAAAACATTTATTATGTTTTTTACATTAAAAATCTTTGTAAAAAAGAAGTTTTTTTTCTGGGTTTTTTTTCCTAAAAATCTTTGAAAAAAATGAACGAATTTTTCATGTTTTCCCTAAAAATCTTTTTAAAAATAAAAAAAATGTTTAAGTTTTATTCGGATTTTTATGTTTTTTCGCTAAAAATATTCATAAAAGAAAACAGATTTTTTATATTTTTCTTCGCTTAAAATATTTGTAAAAATAAACATTCTTTTCCTTTTACTAAAAATCTTTATGAAAAATAAACATTTTTGTTTTCATAAAAAGTCTTTGTTATATTTTAACAAAGACTTTTTACGAAAACAAAAATGTTTATTTTTCATAAAGATTTTTAGTAAAAGGAAAAGAATGTTTATTTTTACAAATATTTTAAGCGAAAAAAAATATAAAAAATCATATAAAAATAAAAACAGAGTTTTTATCTTTTTCGTCGCTAAAATCTTTTTTTAAAATATACTTTTATTATTTTTTCACTAAACATCTTTGTAAAAAAACGGATTTTTTCTGTTATTTTTTTTCTAAAAATCTTTGTTCAACATAAACAGATTTCTTTATTATTTTTTCACCAATATTTTTCTAAAAATAAACAGATATTTTTCTCCGCTTTAAATCTTTATAAAAAAACAAGCAGATTTTTTATGTATTTTTTTTTGTAAAAAGTAAACAAATTTTTTATATTTTTTCATAAAATCTTTTCTAAAAAAAGCAGATTCTTGATTTTTTTTTCACTACAAATCTTTGTAAAAAACAAATATTTTTTTATTAAAAATCTTTGTAAAAAACAAATTTTTTTTTCATTTAAAATTTTTGTAAAAAATAAACGGATTTTTCATGTTTCGTAAAACATAAAATAATTAATGTTTTTTTTTCGCTTAAAACATTTTAAAAATAAACAGATTCTTTTTTCACAAAAATCTTTGTAAAAACTAAACAGATTTTTATGTTTTTTTGTCGCTAAAAACTTTTGTAAAAATAAAGTTTTTTTTGCTTTAAATCTTTAAATTTTAAAAAAATAAACAATTTTTTAATGTGGTTTTTTTTTTGCTAAAAATCGCTGTAAAAATATAGATTTTTTTCACTAAAACTCTGTGCAAAAAATAAACAGATATTTTATGTTTTTTTTTTTTTTAATTAAAAATCCTTGGAAAAAATAGACAAACTTTCATTTAATGTTTTTTTGTTTTTTTTTTTTTGCTGAAAACCTTTGTAAAATAATCAGATTTTTATGCTTCTTTTTTTGTTAAAACTTTTGTAAAAATAAACAATTTTTCATGTTTTTTAATAAAATCTTTATAAAAATAAACAGATACTTTTTTTCACTAAAATCTTTGTAAAAATTAAACAGGCTTTTTATGCTTTTTTCACTGACAATATTTGTAAAACAAACAGTTTTTCATATTTTTTTCCTAAAATAAATAGATTTTTTTATGTTTTTCACTAAAAATTCTTGTAAAAAAAAATAAACAGTTTTTTTTTTCACTAAAAATCTTTATAAGAAATAAAAATTGTTTGCGTTTTTTTTCACTAAAAATTCTTTGTAAAAAAATAAACAGACTTTTTATGTTTTGTTTAAACTTTAAACCTTTGTAAAAAAATAAACAATTTATTTGATCTTTTTGTAAATAGATTCTTTAATGTTTCTTTTTCAGACTTGTTTCTCTTGGAATCTTTGTAAGAAATAAGCAATTTTTAAATGTTTTTAATCTTTTTTTTTCACTTTAAATCTTTGGGAAAACAAGTTTTTTTCAGTGTTTTTTTTTTTTTTCACTTCAAGTCTGTGTAAAAAAATATCAAGTTTTTTGGTGTTATTTTCACACAAAAATCTTTGTAAAAATTTAACACAATTTTTTCTGATAAAAATATTTTCAAAAATAAACAAGATTTTTTATGCTGTTTTTTTTTTTCAGAGAATATATTTTTAAAAAGTTACTTCACGTTAAAATGAATAATTTACTTTTTAAAAATTGTAAATGTTATTTTTTTATTGTATTTTTATATTTTTAAAAGTTTTACTAAAAACTGGAAAAACTGATTGCATATCTAAATTTGCCCTCATGAGGAATTGCAAGTAAATGCAGACACAGCAAAAATTCTCCAAGGTATTACCTTCTCCTAAAAAAAATAAGTTTTTTTTTTTACTTTTTCTAAAAAATAAGAGAGATTTTTTTAAATGAGTTAAAACATGTTACTTTAATTTGAAACAAATAAATATTTACTTTTTAAAAATTATCAATATTTTTTTGTTTTCTATAGTATTTTTTTAATAGTAATAGTTTATAATAAAATATATTTATAGTATAATATATATATATATATATATATATATATATATATATATATATATATATATATATATATATATATATATATAGTAAAACTCCTTTAATTTAAACTTCCTCTAAAGTTGGACTTCCTCTCATTTGGACTTCTTCTAAACCTGGACTTTCTCTAAACTTGAACTGTCTCGTCATTTAAATTGTATTAGAAAATTTGAGGCGGAGTTGCAGTAAAACTGTTTACATGGTTTAATCAGATATTGCGCAGAAATGTTAATATTGGTAATATATAATTAATATAGATTAGCTATTTATAATTAATTTACACTAACTGTAAATTTTTTTTTCAGATTTCTATATTTAAAATAGTGAAAACAACCCATCACAATGGCTTGAAACTCTAAAATCAGAGAATACATCTGGTCTAGAAAAAATTCTTGAAACCAAATGGTTACCGACCGACCACGCTGTTCTTAAATCACTTAATGCAAATGATGTTGAAATGTGGGTGCAACAAGATGAGGAAACTACTAATCAATATCCTGAAGGCAGTGATGGTGATGAAAATACGACAGCTCCCATTCTCTTGACCCTAATGTAAATAACCAAGAACATTCTGATGAAGCAATATCATGAGATGATGCAGAAAAGTTTATGGAGACGGTTATAAAAGTTTTAGAAAAAGTCCTTACTTTAGTGACAACAAATGTCACTCTGAAGAGATATAATTATAAATAAGCTACAGAACCAAGAAATTGTAGATTTTCGTGATTGCTTACGGAATACAATGGCAGCACCCGAGAGCTCAATCGATGAAAATAGAAACTGCAGTGAGACTCATTCAATGAATAAATAAAAAAACTGTATTTTACATAAATCTATAATTTCTGTAGATGATAACTTAGGTAATAAATACCTAACAAGTAAGAGTAGATTTAATTTATTTTCAATGTTTTTGTTCCTGGTAATAATATTTAACAATTCTTACTTGCAATATATCGTAAACTCAACTTAATATATACTTGAAGTATCATATAGCAATGAATTTCATTTATTATTTCTTAATTCTTAGAAAATTAAAGTTAACTGCAGCATATTTTTTTATCACAAAACTTGAACAGCATCCTCTAATTTGAACAAAACGGATGTTCAAATTATAGGAGTTATACTGTATATATATATATATATATATATATATATATATATATATATATATATATATATATATATATATAGTTAATTTTAAGTTTACTAAAAATAAAAGTAACAAATTCATCCCAAAAATATTGGCCTGCAGTCTCTCTAAATTAAAAATGGTTGCTTCTTGTTGTTATTGGCATAAAAATCCCAGGTTGCTCGAATGATGTGCCTAAATGTCACACGAATAGATAATCAGCAGGAGCAGTTGTCATACACTTGCAGTCAATGCCTCCATTCAGTCTCAAAAGACAAAGGATACCCCTACGCGTGTAATTGTGGCAAGGGTTGCACAATCTCCAACCACACCTCCCTGAATCGGCATTGTTTGAGTCCAGTGGCAAGGAGAGGTCCAGGACGACTGGAAACAATGCCAAGATAAGCGGAGAGCACATACAACACCTGGAAATATCAAATATTCACCCATCTGGTACTGGCCAGGCTCATTGTTGCTTAACTGATGGGAACCAGTGTGTCAGCGTGATTATGCCATATATACACTTAAAGTAGATAAATAGCAAAATCCATCAAAATATCCCTTTTTAGGGAGATGAATTTTTCAGACATGGAAAAATGATTGTCTATCTAAATTTGCCCTCATGAATAAATAAATACAGGTACTGCAAAAATCCTCCTAGGTGTTACCTCCTTCTTTTGGAAGGGCTTAATGCCTGTCACCTGACACATGAACATGCATGAAGAAGTATTGACAGGACTGGCCAGATTATTTTGCAAATCTGAATTTTTTCGCAGATTAAAATTGTCCTTGCTGCGATTTTTAATCTACGCTCGTGTCGGGAAATGCAAATAAATAAATTCGATCCGAATTATCAATCATATTCTTTGTTTTAACCCTAACCCTAACCCTAACCTTAACCTGTGAGCTCAGCTAAGCAGATTTGACTTTATGAAAATCAAAATAAATATCATCCAGTATCAAAATTGGATGCAGGTGTGTAAAAATAATGTTGAAAACGATATTTTCGACATAAGGTTAGAAATAATCAAAAAGTGAAAAATTCCATTAGAAAATAAAGACTATGTAATGGTAACTAAGGTAATATTATTAGATACAGGGGGGGTAAAAATAATTTAAAAAACGGAATTTTCCGCATAAATGCTTTTCTATTTATAGAATAAAGCCTTGAATTTAACATTTTGATATTTCTTTTATGAAAATCGCTCAAGACAATGCATGAAGTCACTTGATGTAAGGAGCTAACAAGAACAAGAGTTGATCATTTTAAAGACCAAGGCTGTGGGTAGAAGGAAAACAGGGAGCAGGAAGAGAGTTCCACAACCTTGCAGTCCTTGGAAAGAATCTGCTGGAATAGGAAAGTGTATTAGAATAAGGTATTAAAACAATGACTTGATGGAGACCAACGAGCCAAACGAGCTGGCACAAAGGAAGCAGGTAATAGATCAGGCAATTCTGAAGGACACATGTTATAATAGTATTCGTAGAAAAAACTGAGACTAGCAACTTCACGTGATTTCATGCAGCTACATAAAATTAAATGTATCTACTGTTAGTGTTTATTTAAAAAGTGCTCAATAGAGCGAGTAAAACTATGTCATAAGTTTGGAAAATATATATGGCAAAACATTTCAATTTCAGTTAAACTGCATCAGATGCCTCCGTTCAGTCTCGAAAGACAAAGGATACCCCTTGTAAGGGGGGCAGCAGCGCGTGTAATTGTGTGGCAAGGGTTGCGCAATCCTTATCCTTGAGTGGCCTCTTGGCCTTGATAATGTGGTGATGCCTATGTAAAAAAAAAAAAAGAAAAAAAAAAAAAAGAAAAAAAAAATCCCCCAACCACGCCTCTCTTGAATCAGCACTGCTGGAGTCGAGTGGCAAGAAGTCCAGGGTGACTGAAAACATTGCCGATATAAGCGAGATAAAAAAAAAAACTGCATAGTCATCATAATACAGGGTGTCCCAAAATTATTTATCCATTTTGATGATAATTTATATTTCCAAATAGATGATGAATTTTGGGACACTACTTATCATGTTGTTTAATTTTCACCCAACTTCAGTTTTGGTTTTTATTGGTTGTTTCGCTTACGTTATATGTCCCCTTTCCGGGCTCAGTCATTTTGATAAAAGTTTTTATGTTTGGAGTTTTTTTATATCTTCAAATATTTATTCATGGTGTTTGGTTTGGTTGTTTTGTAGAGGAAAATTGTCATTTTTATTTCTCTGTGAGAGAGAGGTTGCAATGAAGAAAAAAGGATGGCTCCAATCAAATTACAGATACATTTCTGCAGTTTATCAGGAACCTTCAAATGGGACACAGATTGATGGGGCTGAGAATAGCCTCAGGTGTGAGAAAGTGTTTAGAGCGACAGAGAGAACCGATTTTATGAGAAGCGGAACGAGCAAGGGATTTAATATATGAAATCCAAGAAAGATTTGATGAGAAGGAAAGACCAAGAAATTTTAGAATCAATTTCTCATTAAGAGCAAAGTCATCCATAAGAGTCTCAGGAAGAAAAGGGACACACCTACAATTGAAGGACAATAGCTGAGTCTTAACAGGATTAGAAGCATTTCTTACCCCAAATGTTTCATAGAACCCAAATCAGTTTCTAGATCAACTCTACCCATATAAGGGCCAAGTACACCCAGGGGTGGAGTATTGTTGCCACATGGGGGAAGGAGCTGCTAGAAGGACCTTATGCTGCCTTGACAGAGTTCAAAATAGATTTTGTAGCCTTTTTTTTTAATTACATTTTCACCCCAAACAAGGCACATTGCCACTTTGGTATAGGGGGCTACTATCAGGGACATAGGCATCAGGGGTACTGTGTAGGGAGTTGGGCAGCAAGATGTCGGTTCACATTGCACTTGAACCTCTGCATGTCAGTACAGTTGGGGAAGCAGGGACCCGGCAGGGAATTCCAAAGTCTAGCTGTCCTGGGGAAGAAACTACTGGAGTAGAAGGCTCTCTTACATCTAGGGATCTCTACTGTGAAGGGGTGAGATTTAGCTGCTTGTCGGGTTTGTCGGGGGTATTTACGTCGAGGGGGCATAAGTGCTTGCAGTTCATCAGTGCATTCACCGTAGAACTTGTAGAAAAGGCAGAGGGATGCAACATTTCGTTGATGGGAAGTTTAGATGACAGGACCTATCAGATTGGCGACTCTCTTTTGAACGTTGTCTAGGAGCGAGAGACTAGTGGCAGATGCGCCAGCCCAAATATGACAACAATACTCCATACATGGGCGAATGGTGGCCTTATAGATGTATAGGATACTTTCAGGCATTAGTATCTTTCTAGTACGGTAGAGAGAACCTACCTTCTTCGCAGCGGTCCTTGCGATACTCTCAATGTAATTGTTCCAATTCATGTTTCCTGAGAGCGTTAGGCCAAGGCGTTTAAAGGATGTACTTTCAGATAAAGAGTCATTGGCCATTGCTATTGGTGGTAGAGAAGGTTTCTTATAGTTATTGAAGGAAACGAGTTTAGTCTTGGCAGCATTGAATGTGACCAACCATTTATGTCCCCATTCCACTACAGATCGGAGGTCTTCCTCTAGTGTTTCTGCATTTCTTTAGATATGTATTCATTTGTTTTCCTGTCGTGTCTGTTATAGAATGTAGTGTCATCAGCCATCTCACAGGTAATTTTGTCAGGGAGGTCATGTATGAATATTAGGAATAACAGAGGTCCTAGGATATACCCCTGAGGCACTCCCGCATTTATATCATATTGTTTAGATATACGACCATCGAGGACAAGCTGTATTTTTCTCTTATCTAAGAAGAATTTAATTATGTCATGTATTCTTCCAGTGATACCATATGATCTGATTTTCCTGAGAAGACCTTCATGCCATACCCTGTCAAAAGCCTTAGATATATCTATAGCTACCGCTCTACCCTCCACCGCTTTGTCCAGTGACTGGTATATACGTTCTGAGATTACAGTTAGGATGTCTGCTGTTGAACGGGCTTGCCTAAATCCATATGGTTGGTCAGTCAGAAGTTTAGCATCTGTAAGGTGATGGACTAGAGCTTTGTTAATTATGGTCTCAAATAGTTTTTGCCTAGTGGGAAATGACCTTTTCTCTTCCCTGCAACCTCTTTCCCACAGAAGAGATGTTGCGAGCCTGTCTCTGCTCTGTCATTATTTTCATGGCAAGTGCTTGTCTGAACTCCAATCTATGGTCCCCTCAGGCTTGACTTTCATGAAAAACACTCATCTAGCTGAAATCACTATCAATAATTTCCCGTGCTCTTTATCTGTGCCTAAACCTAAACATAGATTCCATGAACAAAGTTTCTTTCTTAGAACCGCACACCTGTGGAACTCTCTTCTGTTTTCTTGCTTTATAACTAACTACAATATGGTTGTCTTCAAGTCCAACGTAAACAAATTCTGGATGAGCTGTTCCCCTTAAGTAATCCAATTTACCAAATTTACACTATTAACAATTACTACGATATTGTCCCATTGACTACTGTACACTCGTTAACCCTTATCCTTGAGTGGCCCCCGGGCCTTGATAAGTGGTGTCCTTTTTAAAAAAAAAACCCAAAAAACTACACATTTCAAAGAAAGATGGGCGTAAATGTTAATTTTTTGACTAATGACTCGATGGTCATTTATATCTAAAAGAAACAGTGTCGGACATAGAATAGAGCCCTGAGAAACACCGGCATTGAAAGGAAAAGAAAATGAAGATATTTTGTCAAGAGTTACACGAAGTCTTCGATCAGAATGAAAAGACCTAACAATGTCAAGAATTTTACCACCAATACCATAACCTCAAAGATTTTGTAGCAGACCAGGATGCCACACTTTGTCAAACGTTTCTGAAATGTCAAGCGCTTTGACCCTATCCTCACCTAAATTATTCATAAACCGACAGATTTGTTTTGTTTTTTTACATAGGCATCACCACTTATCAAGGCCAAGAGGCCACTCAAGGATAAGAGTTAAAGAGTGTACAGTAGACAATTGGACAATATAGTAATCGTTAGTAATGGAAATTCGGTAACTTTGTTAACAAGTGAAACGGCTCATCAAGAACTTGTTTACATTAGACTTGGAGATGACCATATTGTAGTTAGCTGGAAAGCAGGAAAACGGAAGACAATTCTACAGGCGTGCAGTTCTAAGAAAGAAGCCAAGTACGTCCAAGGATGGAATACTGTTGCCATATCTGGGCAGGAGCTGCTAAAAACAGCCTATCTTGCCTTGACAGAGTACAAAATAGACTTCGTGGTTTAGTGGGGGATGCCTTTTCTCTACCCTGCAACCTCTCTCCCACAGAAGAGACGTTGCGAGCCTATCCTTGTTTTATCGTTATTTCCATGGCAGGTGCTCATCTGAACTCCAATCTCTGGTCCCCCCTCGCCAATCTTTCACGAAAAACATCCGTCTAGCTGAATCCACTGTGAAAAATTCCCCCCACTCTATATCTGTGCCTAAATCAAAACGCGGATTCCATGAACAAAGCTTCTTTCTTAGAACTGCACGCCTGTGGAACTCTGTTCCGTCTGCCTGCTTCCCACTGGACTACAACTTGGATGTCTTCAAATCCAATGTTAACAAATTCCTAATGAACCGCCCCCTTAATTAAACACTTCATCAAATCTCCACACTAACGTAATGTACTTGCAATAACACTTATCCCTGAATGGCTTCTGGGCTTTGATAAGTGGTGATCACTGTGTAAAAAAAAAAAAAAAAAAAAAAAGAAGCTTTGTTCATGGAATCTACGTTTAGGTTTAAACAATTAATAGATCAGCTGTTAAACAAAACCTCGAAAGCCATACTGAACATTACTAACGAAGCCTAGACTTTCCAGAAAATGAACAAGTCTGCTGCTGACTACCGTTTGGAACGTACTAGCAAATTTTCTTTTGCTTTCTTTTATCGTGCTCTTTTCAGTAAGAAAAATGTATTTCTATTTAGTTTCTTTTAAACAATGCTAGGAAAATTGTTAACATGGAGACATTTTTCATCATTCATTGCTTACGATTTTAATAAAAATATTTCTACATTTCCTATAATTTAGAAAGTCAAAATTTTCCCTTTAAAATCACTATTTACATTGTTTGTTTAATGATATGATATAAGCTGCCATCATTAACTTCTATTCTATTTACCACATAAACTTTAATTTCATCTAAACAATTACATCTATCAATAATTTCCTGCACTCTTTATATGTGCCTAAACCTAAATGTAGATTCCATGAACAAAGCTTCTTTCTTAGACTTGCACGCCTGTGGAATTCTATTCCGTTTTCCTGCTTTCCAGCTGACTACAGTATTCATAGAGCATACAAATTATATTGAACGATGTCTACCATGTCCAAGTGTTTTTCAATTTTGACATCTTAGAAGCTATTTTTCTAGCTACAAAACCAAATCGATTTCATTCCACAGGTCTGAATACTCTATATATCAAGTTTCAAGTAATTTTTGGATATGACTATCTTAAAAAATACGAGGAATATGTAGATACCATTGTTTTCATGTGAAATTTAGTATTACGATTTCCTAAATTTTGTCTCAATAGTGTAGAAGCGCCAAATCAAATTTTATTTGTGTTAATGTGTGTGGGGGGGGGGGGATAAAATGTAATGTCCATGAAGAAATCAAAGGGAGACAACCGACTTTTAGTTAAGTTTGTTTTGTTTTGAGATAATGTTGGAAAGACAACGGAAACGTACGATTTAAAACCAAATAATAATTTACTAGCGGGAAATTCCACAGGGGCCTCATTCATATGTAATATATTCGTGTTGGCATTCTGTAGATGTTTAGTGTAAATGGAGACGCTCTGATATTATTGTATTTCTTTTGTTAAAACTGCAAAAGTATTTATCTAAGGTAGCACGAACGTAAAGTACGCTTAAATATGATATTTTAATTCTTGCAGATTTCGTATATATTATTATATTGTTAATGTTCTATCGATTTTTATATATTATAAAGTTGCGATTTCAAAAATAAAAATATATATATATATATATATATATATATATATCCGTATGACTTGGGTGCATTAGCTTGAATCAAAACCGAAATAAAAACTTATGAAAAAAATATATGTATGTGTATACAACTTGAGTTCCTTCGGTTATAATCGAAATCGACACCAAAATTTATGAAGACTTCTTGATAAAATTATTTATAAAAAAATAGATGATTTAAGTGCCATCAGCTACAGTCGAAACCAAAAATTATAAAGAATTCTTAGTAAAATTATTTATGACGAGAAATAGAACGTAACAATTAAACGATCCGTATGTAAGCGTGACACACAAAAGAACACACACGCTATCGTATTAATATATAGATTAACATAACGTGTTTTTTTGTTTTGTTTTTTTCCAGAACATAAAAATTTCAAATTATGAAAACATTATTTCAGAATGGTAATTTCGTATAAGTTGAAAACAAAAATTGAAGAATATTAAAATAGTTTCGGCCTTCACTTTTCAGTAAAAGAACGGCAATTTTTTTTTTTTTTTTTTTTTTAAGAAAAACTATGTGATCAATTTTTGTGATTTTTGGAATATAAGATCTTTACTCGGTGATAAGTAGCTACATTATAAACATTTTACTTCCTTTTTGTGTTTCTTTTTTTCACAAGAAAGTTTTGTTACATATTCATTGAATTAAAATAAACATAAGAAAATTATAATAACACAGAACATAATAAAGTCAAAATTCTGAAATTTTTCGAACTTTATTAGTTACTAGCGAGGGGGTGTTTGGAGGTGTGTGTGGAAACTCCGGGGGTTGGGGGTGGGGAGTGTAAAAAAAAAAAGTAAGTATGAGGATCGAACCCGAACCCGAACCCTTGAGGCAAAGTTGTAAATTAAAGTGTGAAAAAAAAAAAAGTGCGACGTTAACGATTTCCCCACCGCGAGATGCTAACGGAAACACGTTTGAATTTATTTAATTACTTGGATTTGGTAAGTGCCCGTTTTAATGAGTTAATGAGGTCAAGTTTGACTGCAGGATAGTATTTCATTTACTGCGGAACGCTTTTTTTTATTTTTATTTTCCCAAGATCTTATAGGAAAAAGACTAACCCACATGTGGCAAGCGACAAATGTTGAATATTTATCTTCCCGAAATGGAGCAAATTAAATAGACAGGCAAGCTTCGTTGTTAACTGTGAGATATTACGATTTACATGTGATATAAAAAGTTTTAAAAAGTTGTGAACCGATCGACCGCTTCTCTGAAAAAAGCCTTTTGTAGACATACAGAAAAAGCGAACACACATACATACATACATACATACATACATACAATACATACATGCATACATACATACATACATACATACATCTTGCTCGTCCGTCGAAGTCGACGATGACCAAGGTATCAATCAGTTCGGCGTCAGGGGTTTGTGGGTGCTGAGATGGCTGATGAGGCCAATCCGTGCTCGGCAGACTCTTCCACACTCTGGACACATGAAGGACACTATAGCCTTTCTTTTCCTTCCCGATCTCCTCGGTTCGGGCATGGTCTGTGGTGGTTCAATATTAAACGTTTTGTATACTATATCAATTGGATCTTCCTGTTCCTCAGGTTTGTCCTGTTCGTTGTCCTTCCTATGACGTTTTCTCAATTGATTTTGGTGTCTTTTGTGTATCTCTTTTGGACCTTTTATCATGTAGACCAAGTTGCCGATACGTTTATCTACCGTACCCGACACCCAATATGACATATTATTTTTAAAACATTAAAAATATACCTGATCACCCAGTTTAACCCTTTTACATGATGTGTGTGTCGTTTTATATATGACTGCTTGCTTTGGTATTAATTCATCAAATGGTGATTTTATTTTTCTCGCAAACATTAATTCTGCTGGCGATAATTTTGACGGTGTATTTGGGTTCTCAGTTATCCTGTATATTTGCAGGTACTGCTGTAATGCTTTATCCATCAGTGTCCCTATCGATTTTCTAAGGGCACACTTTATCATATCTACGAACCTTTCCGCTAATCCATTTGAGCTAGGATGGAATGGTGGTGTAGTTATATGGTTTACCTGAAACGATTCACAAAAATCCTTGAAACACTTGAAGTAAATTGTGTTCCGTTATTTGTGACTACAATGTCTGGTACCCCAAAACGTGCAAATATTTCACGCAGAAAACTTATTGTGTTATCTGTCGTTGGGTTTTTACCCGCTATACTTCCGCCCATCTGGAAAAACTGTCTACTATGATTAGGTAGTACTGTCCCTTGATCGATCCAGCAAAGTCTAGATGAATGCGTGACCATGGATGGTCAGTTTTTTTTCCAAGGTTTATGAACTATCGGTGGTGCCTTAGCAACTAACGCACAACCTTTGCATTTGTTTACTGTTAATGCAATATCCACATCCATATTACGCCAATAAACATAACTCCTCATAAGTGTCTTCATCCTATTTATACCCGGGTGTCCTGTATGAAAATCACGTAAGATTTTTTTCTCCAAGGTTTTCGGTACAGCCACTCTTTCACTATATAATAATACCTCATTGCATAAGGAACATATACTTTGCAATTTTCCGTCATTTTCCCTTAATTTTTTCTTTATGTCTTTGATGACGTCATTTTCAGCCTCCCTTTTTATATTGGTAAGCGTGGTAATTCTCTTATATTCGCCACCATGTTTTTCCCTCATAATTGGAACGTATAGCTGCAATTACTGACTCTTCAAAGGTTTCATCCCTTTTCGGTATAAGCCTTGACAATCCATCCGCATGACCTATTTTTCCCGAACGTAGATGTTTTATTTGAAAATCATAATTTAGCAAGGTCGTACCCCAATGGAGTAACCGATTTGCCGTATATACTTGTAAGCCCTTTTTTGAGCCGAAAATAGTCACTAGGGGCTTGTGGTCTGTTTCCAGTATAGAATGTCTTCCATACAGATAACGGTAGGATTTCGTCACCGCGAAAATAATGCTTAAGGCTTCCTTTTCTATTTGGGAGTAAGCCTTCTCTGACGGAATTAGGGTCCTTGAAGCGTGCGCTATAGGTTTCTTCATTCCATCTGGCATGATATACTGTATACATGCTCCTATACCATACGAGCTTGCGTCACTCGCAACAATTATTTGTAATTTGGGGTCGTAATAAGTTAAGGATAAATCTGACGTCAAAGTCTTTTTAATTTTCTCAAATGAGTCTTGACATTCTTTTGTCCATATCCATGGTGTTTCTTTCTTTAATAATTCGTTCAGCGGATCTCTTGTGTCGTGACTGCCTTTGATAAATACTTGGTAGTAGTTCGCGAGGCCTAAGAAGCTCTGTAAAGTCGTCACGTTATGTGGTGCTGGCATGTTCCTAATTGCTATCACTCTTTCTGGATCAGGGCGTCGACCATCTTTACTTATTATTTGTCCTAAATACTTGATTTCGTTTAGACAAAACTCACATTTGTTTTCTTTCACCTTGAATCCGTACTCGTTTATTCTTGTGAACACTTGTTTTAAATGCTCTATATGTTCACTTATGGACGCGCTCCTTATGATTATGTCATTCAGGTATGCACAAGCACAATCTAACCCGTTCAGCATTGTGTCCATTGCTTGCTGGAATATCGCCGGCGCGACTTTTATCCTGAACGGTAATCGGTTACACTTGAATAACCCTTTGTGTGTGTTAATGCATAAAATCTGTGAGCATTTTTCTTCTATTGGAATTTGCAAATAGGCGTCAGACAAATCTACTTTTGAAAAAATTTTCCAACCATTTGGCAAAAATCTCTTCCGGGCTTGGTAAAGGGTAATGGTGATCTTGTAGCATATTATTTAACCCGGTTGAAAAATCTCCGCAGACTCGAATTTGTTCTGATTTCTTCTTTACGTACACCATAGGCGCTGCCCAAATGCTAGTTTCGATTTTCGATAAAATGCCCGTTCTTTCAAGTCTGTCTAATTCGCTATCTATTTTGTCTAATCTGGCAAACGGCACGTTCCGTTTTTTCTTAAATACTGGCATTGCATCCTTTTTTAGCTCGAACGAAGCTTTAAAACATTTGTTACATCTTCCCAGTCCCATAGTAAATATTTCTGGGAATTCATTCTTTAGTTCATTTTTAATATTTTCTGACGTTGTGGTGCAGCTGGTTATTTTTTTACAAAAAGCATTCATCGGTTTATCCAAAAGGTTGAATTTTTCAATAAAATCTGTTCCCAATAAATTCTCACTTTCTTTAATTACGAAGATTTTCAATTTCTTCGTTGTGCCATTTAAATTAATGGGCAAGCCGACTTCTCCTTCGAATTTGATTTCGTCTCCTGTCACCGTTCTAGCACCCTTACTTGACTTTTTCAGAGTCGGTTTATCCAGTTTTTTCCAAGTGCTAACGTTTATTACCGACAAATCTACTCCAGAATCCAGTTGAAATTTTATTTGTTTGCCGAAAATATTAACCAACACATATTTTCGTAAATTGTCTTTCTCTTTGTCGTTTTTCTCATTTGGTGTACTCTATATTTTGTTCTGCAACAAATACTCTTATGTCCGACTTTGTCGCAATTGAAGCATCTGATATTTTTGTAAGGACAATCCTTTCCCCAATGTTTTTCATCACATCTTCTGCAATTATCACTTGGTCCCGATTTTCTATAGTTCCTTTGACTTGAATCATAATTTTGTTTTCTGTAATTAGAGTTTGAGTATTTATAACTCATGTAATCTTTTGGATTTTGACAAGTCTCCCACTTTCTTTGCCCTGCGTTTCTGCCAGATTTTTTAATCTTCCTTATGTACGACACTCCTGCTTCTTCTATATCTCTGTAGTCTTTTTTTAGTGATACTGCCCTTTGACAATCTTCTGCTAACTTTTGCAGTGTCAGACCTTGTTCTGTCTCTAATTTTGAGAGAACGTGTCTTCGGATCTCTGAATCTTTTGTAGAAACTATCCCCTGTGCAAAAATTAAACATTTGAAGTCGTCCACCATAAGTTCTGATAATTTAAAATTGTCGCAGTGTTTATTCACTACTGATGCATATGTCAGGTAGTCCTGCTCCTCTGTTTTCTTAAGGTTCATACACGACCAAAAAAAAAGAGGCATGTTCGGTCCAAATAACTCCTTAAGAAGTTTTACAGTCTCCGCGAAGTCTAACTGATTCGTTCTCCTTGGCAATATGAAATCAACAAATTTGCAATGTTCACTGGTACCAAGCTTTCGAAGTAATAAACTTACTTTCTTTGCGTTTGACCAGCTTTCGCAATCTGTTTCAAAAATATCTTCATACCTCTTTAAGTATGCCTCAAAAGTGTTATCCTCTTCTGGTAGGTACGTGAACACATCTATGCTATTCACAATTGTTGCGTTGGAAAAAGTCGTATTGCTTTCCTGTTCAGCTTTCCAACAACTCTTTTTGACCAAGTTGCATTTGCTCTTTACATTTAAGAAGCAGTTCATTCTGTCTTTCGTCTCTTTCTTGTTGTCTTTCGTCTCTTTCTTGTAGTTCTTTTTTCTGTAATTCGTCTCTTTCTTGTTGACGCATTTGTATTTCCGCGAATAACTTGATAAGATCCTCCATTTTGTTTTTCAAATTAGTAAATCAGTCACTTTTACAATTTCCTTTCTTTAATAACTACGAACAACCGATTCCTTTTGTTACATTATTAATTGCGTACAAGAAAGAAAAAAATCCCTTCTTAGCACACTGAGAAAAAAAAATCACTTTTTCTTTCAAAACCGTCTACCTAATAAGTTCATGGTATCCTAGTGAACCACTTTTTTTGTGTGTGTGTGTACTTTGCAGAAAGGGTTACTGCAACTTTCAAGTTTTTTTTTTTCTCGTAGGTACTTTGAAATAAAGTGCTTGCTGGTTTTTTTTTTGGTTTTTTTTCCGGGTTTTGAATTTCCTTTTCAAGTAGTCACAAAAAAAAATCTTGGTGTTTTGCAAGTATATCGCGTTCGACAATTTCGTAGTTGCTGCGTTTTAAACATTGAATTTCCGAGTGAATTTTTTTTCAATCTTTGACGAGTAAGTATTTCCCGAATACCACTGTTGAGTTTGATATAGTGTATTTTCTCACGCGTAAATCTTTTTTCAAAATCCCGTCGCCACTGCTGTGTCTGTATCAATAACAACACGAACACAGAAAGTAAAGGTAAAACAAATATATTAAGACGAAAAGATAATACATATTTACAAAGGTGCAGTTGAAAGATTGTCCAGCAGAGGGCGTGTTAAAGTCTTTCATGGAGCAACCGACACATGCGTCTTGTCTATCCGGCGTTCGAACACAGCTCCTCGGTCTTGCTGACATGATACCTTTATCTATACCTTGTTCACCCACATATGCTAATTAGTGGGCGTCTCCACAACACATACATTTTCGCTTTTATATATATAGATGAAAATAAATAATCATTAAACTTTATTGTTTGAAATGAAAATTTGTCAAAATGTGTGACTTTTAACATTTATAAATATTTATGAACATGAATTATTGAAATGCGTGTGAATTGTATGGCAAACAAAAAATTTCTTTTCCAAATTTTCAATTTTTGTAACAAAATCAGACTTCCTTAGTAGGTAGCGACCAAATGATCTGAGCATTCGACTCATACATAGAGTGAAAACTGCTGCTCGTGCATACTGTTTGTTTTTTAGAGAAATGTGGTTAAGTTAATTGACTACCTCAGGCCATTTGATGTGAATAGTTGGAGGCGATCCTGTTGAACGTGGGGTGGGGGTTCAACTTGATAAAAAAATACATGTTGGCAAATTGGTTTATTCGTATAGATTCTTCACTCCTATTTAAAATCGTTAATATATTATGAGTAATCTATAATATAAAGCTGAATGTTTGCGTGTGTGTGTGTGTCTGTCTGTCTGTCTGTCTGTCTGTGTGTCTGGTCACGAATAGGCTCCTATATGGTTAACTATTTTAAAAAACTGATTACATATAATGATAGAAGATGTATCGAGACACAGAAATGGGTATGTTTGATCTGGCAGAACAGTGGTTCATTAAAATCGTGGGGTCTGCGTTCACGCCTGGTCCACAAAGTATGGAAATAAAAAATTAAAAAATACCGTTTAAAAGTGTTTTTAATATAGATGTACATAAGAATACTTTGAGAAATATGTTTTAAATTAAATAGGGATGATATAATAAAATTGTGGGGTCTGTGTTCGTGCCTGGTCTCCATAGAATGGAAATAGGCACAAACTTTAATAAAGACTTTTCATATCTATCTGCGTAAGTATACTTTGATAATTATGTTTCAGTTTGAAGAAATATGGTATAATAAAATTATGAAGTGTTCATTCGTGCCTGACCTCCATAGAATGGAAATATGTCAAAAAGTTCAATAAGGTTTTTTAATATAGATCCACAGAATATTGTGATAAGTGTTTCAGTGTGAACAGGTATGGTATAATAAATTATGGGGTTAATCTATTTTATTTTTACTTTCATCATATTTTGCTTTGGTTTTGATACCCCAAATTCGAAGCTATCTCTTTATAACCCTTCCTTTTCATAACCTATCATACTTTAATAAATCAGAGTCCGTTTTCTGTAGGCTGTTTTTGAACCCAGTCAACGTCGGGTACTTTTGCTAGTAAAATATACAAATAGAATATTAAAATTTATGTGTGATGGTAACTGATTTTCAAGTTAATTATTTATGTAAAATCAAAATTTATTATTTGTAATGAATGAAAGTTGTCTGGCCCTGCTGTGCATTGTTTAAATCTTCAAACGAAAAATAAAAAAGTGATTGCTTCACAGTAGTGCACAAGTGCCGACATTTTTCTTTCTTTTTTTTTCGTAAAATTTAATCGAATTTTCTTTTTAATTTTAACATATATATATATATATATATATATATATATATATATATATATATATATATATATATATATATATATATATATATATATATATATATATATATATATATATATATAAGAACAAGTAGTTAATAAAACATGTTAAAAAACACTTTGAAAAAGAGCTAAAAACATATTCAATTTTAAAAAGGAAACATTAAATACAGTATCGGCCATAATATAAGGAATGGAAAAAAAAATTACAATTATTCATGTATATTTCAAAAATTAGTGCATGGATTTTTTTTTAAATACTCAGAATAAACAAATAGAACCAATGTGTATAAACTAGTACCAAAAAAAAAAATTACGATTCAATATTGAGAAATATTTTAGTTTAAAATTATATCTGTGGATTTATCCTGGCCAAAAGTTAAGGAACGAAATAGAAAATTTATTTTTAAGACACTAAACTTTACATAAAAATAGCTAGTTTTTAATATTTGAACTGCTGATAAGCACAACAAAGAAAAATGGCGTCACCGACTCACAAAACTCTGTCTCTCCAAGAAAAAAAATAATTTTAGACAATTACAAAGAAAAGAAATCAATTTCAACAATTTCTAATATCGTTCGAAGATCAAAAAGTGTTGTTCATCATATGATAGCTCGATATAAGAATAAAAATACATTAGAATCATCCCTTAAAACCGGCATACCCCCTAAAACGTCTCAAAGAGAAGATAGGATTATGGTAAGGCAGGCTCTTAGTGACCGATTCAAATCCGCAACATCAATTTCTCGTGATTTTAATGAACAGACTGGGGAAAATATATCTAGAAAAACTGTTTCTCAACGGTTAGCAGCTGCCGGATTGCATGCCAGGGTGCCAGTATCTAAACCCTTGATCTCCAAGAAGAACAAAAATAGCCGTTTGAAGTTTGCCCATGAGCATGTCGTCTGGACTGATGAACAATGGGCTAAGGTTCACTTCCGCGATGAATCCAAGTTCAATTTGTTTGGATCTGATGGAAAGAAGCATGTACGGCGTAAAGTAGGTGAACGATTATCCTCCAAATGTGTTAAAAAGACACTTAAATTCGGAGGGGGAAGTGTAATGGTGTGGGGTATGATATCCTCGGAAGGAGTTGGCCCTCTAGTTCGAATCTATGGTAGGGTTAATGCGGAGACTTATAAGCAGCTCCTTCAACAACATGTCATTGAGAGCTTACGCCTTTCACCTAATCAGCCAAGGCATTTTTATGCAAGATAACGTCCCTTGCCATAAAGCTAAAAAAGTGATAAGTTACCTCGAGGAAGAAGAAATAAGAGTAATGGACTGGCCAGCGCAGAGTCCGGATCTGAATCCGATAGAAAATGTTTGGAAAATGATTGGAGAAAGAACATAGACGAGGAATCCCCAAAATCAAAATAATTTGTGGGATTTATTGAAGGAAGAGTGGGAAAAGATAAATTCTGAATTTTGCAAGAAACTAATCCAGTCTTGTGGTCGAAGATGCAGTGAGGTCATAAAGAATAAAGGGATGTTCACTAAATATTGAATGAATTTATTTTTTAAAACATTTGCATTAAAAAAAACATAAAGTTTCTATTTCGTTCCTAAACTTTTGGCCAGGATAAATCCACAGATATAATTTAAAACTAAAATATTTCTCAATATTGAATCGTAATTTTATTATTATTTTTTTTTTTTTTTGGTACTAGTTTATACACATTGGTTCTATTTGTTTATTCTGAGTATTTCAGAAAAATCCATGCACTAATTTTTTAAATATACATGAATAATTGTAATTTTTTTTTCCGTTCCTTATATTATGGCCGATACTGTAAATGGATAGTCCTTAATCCATGGAGTCTGGTTGAGATTACTTTATATATATATATATATATATATATATATATATATATATATATATATATATATATATATATATATATATAAAATAAGAATTACAGTTAAGTTTACCAAAATGATCCAAGATGGCAAAACTAAAGTAAATTATAAAATTACAAAACTTTGTACAACACACAACAAAATATTAAAAAAGAAAGAAAAGGACTTCCTCACAAATTTCATTACAAAGACCAACAACTTCTACGGACTGCCTAAAATACACAAATCTGGCACAATAAAACTTGCCATCGATACACAAAACTCAGAATATATTAGCGCTCCAAACCCTAGCGACCTTACATTTAGACCCATTGTAGCAGGACCAGCCTGTCCGACAAGCAGACTTAGCAACTTAATAGACATCTTATTACAACCTTTCACAGATCAAGTTAAGAGCTACATAAGGGACGACATCCATTTTCTTACTACCTTACCACATACAGTAGAAAACGGGACACTATTAGTTACATTTGACGTTAGTAGTTTATATAGTAATATACCCCATGAATTAGGAAAAGAAGCAATACTATTTTGGATCAACAGACACGCACAAACACTACATCCCAGATTCACAAAGCAATTCATTATCGATAGTATAGACATAATTCTAAATAATAATTCCTTCGAATTCAACAATACCAACTACATCCAAACACTAGGTACAGCAATGGGAACGAAAATGGCACCGACTTACGCAACCCTTACATTAGCCTACCTAGAAGAAACCTTATATAAAAAAATAGAACAAAAATTTGGCCACAGCACTAAAATACTGTTTGTAGAATCATGGAAAAAGTACTTAGATGACTGCTTCATCCTATGGAAACCCACATGGGGGGACATCACAGACTTACACACCATACTCCAGAACCTACACTCAAAAATTAAATTCACCATAGAACAAAGCTCTACAGAATTACCTTTCCTAGACATACTGATAAAGATTAAAGACAATAACATTATCACAGACATTTACCGCAAACCTACAGACACCCAACAATACCTACACTTTAAAAGTCACCACCCTAAAAGCTGCATAAAATCAATTCCCTACACCCTAGCACGTAAAATCTGCACCATAATCACGGAGAATAACCTTCGAAAAATCCGACTCAAGGAACTACGAATAAATTTAAGAAAAAGAAAATACCCATCACAACTTATAGACAAAGGGATCCAACTTGCGACAAATATACCAGTAGAAGATTTGAGAACCCCTAAAGAACGAAACAAAGAACAAATCCTAACATACGTCTCCACACATAACACAAACAACCCAGAACTTTTCACAGAGATAACGAAAAACCTTGTCCTACTTAACCAAAACAGCAAACTAAACAATTTCCTTAAAACAACAAAAATAATAAAAAGCAAACGCCAACCCAAAAACCTAAAACGCATTCTTACCTCATCCAAACTCAATCAAGACGCAACAAAAGGAGTCACAAAATGCAACAAACAACGATGTGGAGTCTGCAACATAATATTAGAGGGAAACACATACACATTTACGAACCCCATACAAACATTCAAAATTAAAAAAAACCTAGATTGCACCTCAAAAAACGTGATCTATGTAATAAAATGTCCAGCATGCGATAAATCCTACATAGGCGCTACAAAAAACCTTAGTAATAGAGTAGCCCTACACCGATCCAACATCAAAATCGCGGAAAATAGACACCTACATGTATCACAACATATACACGCATGCAGTGGAGGCAGATTCGAGATAATGCCCATCTTCCAAACTGACAACTACTTCTACTTGCTAACTCAAGAAAAAAATTTCATAACAAAGTTTAACCCCGCCTTAAACATCTCTCCATAATTATACACATAAATAGGCAAAACACAAAATACACTTACACGCATGCATGCTTGGGTAGGTGTGCACCCTCACACACGAAACAACAAAAAAGCACAATAAGGCACACACACACTTTCGCGGGTGCGTGCGCCCATACCCAGTACAGTACCATTTCTCTTAACTAAACAAACAACTAGAAATTAAACGTATGTATGTGTATGTGCGCGCATGTGTGTGCGTGTGTATATGTGTGTGTGCGTGGGTGTACACATATGGTTGTGTATGCGTGTGTGTATAATTATATATCATCTGTTATCTATGCTACATCTTGTTTGTATGTATACGTGCACTTATGTTTGGGTGACCGAATCCATGTATGCATATGTGCATGGATTGGAAAGGAAACTTCAACCAATATATGCATAAGGTGGGATGTATGAATATGTATGTGTGTGTGTGATTGTGAGTGCATGTGCCCATATATATATATATGGGTGGATGAGTGTATACACATCCGTATGTATGTGTGTGTATGTATATATATATACATATGTATGCACATGTATGAGTGGGTAAATGTGTTCGTGTGAATATGGATATACGCGTATGTGTGAGCCCCTGCATATGTCTGTGTGTGTGCATGTGTGTGTGTATGTGTATGTGCCTACATAGTATGTGGATGTTTGTGAGTGTATGTGCACATACATATATGTGTGTACATATATGTGTGTATGTGCGTGTATGTGTGTGTATATATATCTTCTACCTATTCTCCATCTTACTTGTGTGTGTGTGTGTGCGTGTACGTATGTCTGAATGATTAAGCGCATATATACATGCGTGTTTTGGTTGGGGAAAAAAAAAAAAAAAAAGTGTATATATATATATATATATATATATATATATATATATATATAAAATAAAAAATAAAAAAATAAAAATAATTGTTAGCGGTGGATGTATGCGAGTACGTGTGTGGGTGTGTAGGTGGGTATGTATATGTGTATATATGTATGCTCCTACATATATTTCTATGTATGTACGTGTGTGTATGTGTGTGTGCCTGCGTACGTGTGCGTGTGCATGTGTACATGTACATGAATATATATGTATGCGTATGTGATTGTGTGTGAGTGTATGCTATACATGGGGAAAGAAAGTCTTTAAAAAGAACCCTAAAGAAGCCATAAAAACCTTCACCATATGGACTAAAAAACACTCTTTGAAACTAACTTTGACCGGTCACAGTGAACAACTTACAGTTGGAGACAGAATGTCTAAACACTGAACACACGCATCGCACCACTATGAAAAACATATTTAATATCAGCGGAGGCATATCTACAAACTCCCATTTTAAAGAAAAACTTTTTACGAAAATATCTGAAGAGAGCACACCCTAAGCTCGAAACGCGTTATAAAAATATTTTAAAATAAAAATATGATGAAAGCCTTTAAAAAAAACCCACAATTGTTGATGGCTACACTCTTTTAAATATACATTTTTTCTCTCGTTGGAACTACACAACCATCACTTTAAATATATATATATATATATATATATATATATATATATATATATATATATATATATATATATATATATACTGAACAGAATCTGTTCAAGACATTAAAAAACTCCAACTCAACCTAGAAACACACTCCGTCTGTCTTAGAAACACAGTATCAGATCAAGAGAGCCAAGATGGAAGAGAAGCTCCTGCTGAACTCTGTTGCTGAAAAGGTAAAAACCTTTTGCGTTGAGTGGCATTCATGGCGGTACACAATAGGGATCAAATAGCGTATAATGTAGCAGGAAGGAGATTTTTCCAATTATCAATCGAACATCCATTGTTTGATGCAGCCAATTTAACGGTCTCCCAAATAATGTCGTTATATCTTTTACATTGGCCATTACCCTTAGGGTTGTAGAGAGCTGTTCGGTTATAGCTACTCTTTATTCTTGTAGAAATTGTTGAAGCTGTTCTGACATGAAAGAAGCCCCTTTGTCCGATATATAGGGAGGGACTCCAAAGACAGTGAATAGTGAACAGAGGCATTGTATAATTGCAAGCGCTGATATGTCTGAGGAAGGGAAGGTAAAAATCAAGATTTAGTTTTTCGAACGGTTGTATTGCTTTTATTAAAACGCCAGTTTTGGGTTTATAAAACCGCAGCTTTATTTCAGTACATGTTCGGCAGGAATTTGTAATTCTTTTTACCTCTTCGATTGAGAAAGACAAGTTTCTACACCTCACAACATGAACCATTCGAGTAATGCTCGGGTGACAGAGATTGTTATATAGCATTCAGAGTTCGCCCCCCACTTCATGCCATCTTGACAGTGTATCAGCTGTTAAGTTCTCCTTGCTGCGTCGATAGCTGATGTCAAAGGAGAAACAAGATAGTTCAATTCTCCCCCTCGCTATTTCTCATTCTTTATTTTGTTTGTAGTCTTAGAGTTGAACATAAAAGCAACTTATTTTTTCGGATAAAAGGTTTCAATCGATCTGCCTTGATAAGTGGTGACACCCCCATGTAAAAAAAAAAAAGTTGCTTTTATGTTCAACTCTAAGACTACAAGCAAAATAAAGAATGAGAAAATAGTGAGGTGGAGAACTGAGCTATGTTGTTTCTCTTTTGACATCAGCTACCGACCCAGCAAGGAAAACTTAACAGCTGATACACTGTCAAAAGTATGCTGGAATGGCATCAAGTGGAAATGAACTCTGAATGCTACATAACAATGTCTGTCACCTGGGCATTACTTGAATGGTTCGTGCTGTGAGATGTAGAAACTTGCCTTTCTCAGTGAAGGAGGTAAAAAGAATAATAAATTTCTGTTGAACGTGTTCTGAAATAAAGCCGCGATTTTATAAACCCAAGACTGGCGTTTTAATAAAAGCAACACAACCGTTTGAAAAACTCAATCTTGATTTTAAAGGACCGCCACCAAGCAAGGAACCGATATATATTAACTGCTATAAATGAATATTCACGGTTTCATTTTGCTTTCCTTTGCTCAAACATATCGGCTACTGCAATTATACAATGCCTCTGCTCACTATTCGCTGTCTTTGGAGTCCCTGCCTATATACATTCGGACTGAGGGGCTTCTTTAAAGTCAGAGCAGCTACGTATATATATCTTGCCCCCCCCCAAAAAAAGATTCAAGATGAAAGTGTTTTTCTAGCACAAACTGGATTTGAACCTGGCACACTTAGGTTCTCCCTTTGTGTCAATAATCATTTAGATTTAGATATCTATATAAAAGCCAAGTACGTCCAAGGATGGAATACTGTTACCATATCTGGGCAGGAGCTGCTAAAAACAGCCTATCCTGCCTTGACAGAGTACAAAATAGACTTCGTGGCTTAGTGGGGGATGCCCTTTTCTCTACCCTGCAACCTCTCTCCCACAGAAGAGACGTTGCGAGCCTATCCTTGTTTTATCGTTATTTCCATGGCAGGTGCTCATCTGAACTCCAATCTCTGGTCCCCCCCTCGCCAATCTTTCACGAAAAACACCCGTCTAGCTGAATCCACTGTGAAAAATTTCCCCCACTCTATATCTGTGCCTTAATCAAAACGCGGATTCCATGAACAAAGCTTCTTTCTTAGAACTGCACGCCTGTGGAACTCTGTTCCGTCTGCCTGCTTCCCACTGGACTACAACTTGGATGTCTTCAAGTCCAATGTTCACAAATTCCTAATGAACCGCCCCCTTAAGTAAACACTTCATCAAATCTCCACACTAACGTAATGTACTTGCAATAGCCCTTATCCCTGAGTGGCTTCCGGGCCTTGACAAGTGGTGATCACTGTGTAAAAAAAAAAAAAAAAAAAAAAGATGAGCACAAAGAAATGAGGCAACTTTTAATTTTGTTTTAATTCAAGATCCTCCTGTTTGGGGAGGTGGATCTTACCCACATTAAAAAACAAATTTTTGTATAAATCTGTCCTCATTGGGAGGCAGTAAACGGAAACATATTTTTTTTTATCGATTGTTCACCTTAAATAAGACACAGTGCCACTTGTACGTAAGGGGATACTATTTGGGGCAATATATGCAGGAACACTATGTAGGGAGTTGAGCAGCGAAATGTCTGTTCATACTACGAGAGTGCAGGACCGATTAGATTTGAGATTTTTTTTGGACTCTGTCTAGGAGTGAGAAACTAATAGTAGATGCACCAGACCAGATGTGCCAACAGTACTCCATACATGGGTGAATTGTGGCTTCAGAAATATATAGGATACTCTCTGGTGTAAGTGGTTTTCTAACATGGTAGAGGGAGCTTACTTTCTTTGCAGTAACCTTGGCAATGTCTTCAATATATTTGTTCCAATTCATGTTGCCCGTGAATGTCAAGCTGAGGAGTTTGAACGATGAGTTCTCAGGTGTTAATTGCTATGACAATCATTGGTTGAGAATGTTTTTTTTTTTTTTTTTTTTTTTTTTTACAAAGGCATCACCACATTATCAAGGCCCAGAGGCCACTCAAGGATAAGGGTTAAAGAGTGTACAGTAGAAATTGGTCAATATAGTAATCATTAGTAATGAAAATTTGGTAAATTTAATAACTTATATGGAACGGCTCATCAAGAACTTATTTACGTTAGACTTGAACACAACCATATTGTAGTCAGCCGGAAAGCAGGAAAACGGAAGACAATTCCACAGGCGTGTAGTTCTAAGAAAGAAGCTTTGTTCATGGAATCTACGTTTAGGTTTAGGCACAGATAAAGAGTGGGGGGAATTATTGATAGTGTTTACAGCTAGACGAGTGTTTCTTGTGAAAGTTTGGCGAGGGGGGACCATAGATTGAAGTTCAGTTGAACACTTTCCATGAAAATAACGATACATCAGAGACAAACTCGCAACATCTCTTCTGTGAGATAGAGGTTGCAAGGAAGAGAAAAGGACATCTCCTACGAGGCTACGAAGTCTATTTTAAACTCTATCAAGGCAGGACAAGTCCTTTCTAGCAGCTCCTGCCCAGATGTGGCAACAGTATTCCATCCTTGGACGTACCTGGCTCTTATATAGGTAGAGAATAGCATCAGCAGTGAGATATCTACTGGATCGATAGAAAGATCCCACCATTTTTCCAGCGGCCTTGGCAACAGATTTGATATACGTGTTCCATTTAAGATCAGGAGTATTGGTCAAGCCCAGAAGCTTGTCAAAACTTGAGGCCTCCTGAAGACGAGAGCCATTCATTTCAATTGATGACAAATGTGAATTAGAATGTTGATGATGTAAAGAGAGAAGCTTGGTTTTAGATGCATTAAAAGTAACCAGCCACTCCTTTCCCCATTGTATTACTTGTTTCTTTTGTTTTTTGTTTTTTTTACTTACCTTCACCTCAAACAAGGCATATCGTCAGTTTGACGTAAAAGGCTACTAATTGGGACCATGCCTAACAAAGATTAACAAGATGTTGGTTTATGTTACATTTGAACTTCTGCATATCAGTACAGTTAGGGAAGCAGGTAGCAGGAAGGAAATTCCAAAGTCTAGATGTTTGAGGGAAGAAGCTATTAAAGTAGAAAACTTTCTGGCATTTAGGGACCTCAACAGTGAAGGGGTGTGATTTTGTTACTAAGCAGGTTTGTCGGGGATATGTACGTCAATGGGGCATAAGTGCAACGAGTTCACCAGAGCACATTCCATTAAAATATGTGGGTTTGTATTACTGTACACATAGATTCGAAAAAGTTGTCAAAAAACAAATATATAACAAATAAATGTTATCAAAGGCAAGATAAGTTACTTTTCTACCAAACTGGATATATTTTTCGTGTTTTTATTCAATGTAACATGTTTATTCAGCTCGAAAACCATACAGTGTTTACCGATGTATTGGAACATTCAAGATGGCGTCTGATTCTCTCTTTAACACGGTAAGTTTGGGAAAAGGTGTTATAAATAAAAAACCGGATAAAATACTGTTTAAAACTCGCTCAATATATGTTACCATGACATAGGTTGACATATATTCGGCGGGTTTTTAATAGTATTTTGTATAGTTTTTTATTTATAACACCTTTTCCCAAACTTACCGTGTTAAAGAGTGTGTGAGACGCCATCTTGAATTTTCCAATACATCGATAAACACTGTACGTTTTTCTAGCTGAATAAATATGTTACATTGAATAAAAACACGAAAAATATATCCAGTTTGGTAGAAGAGTAACTTATCTTGCCTTTGATAACATTTATTTGTTATATATTTGTTTTTTGACAACTTTTTCGAATCTGTGCGTACAGTAATACAAACCCAAAATATTTGTAAAACAAGCGCAGAGATGAAACATTGTGGTGATGGGACAGAGGTTGGAGCCTAGTTGACAAAGTGGGACCTATTAAATTGAATACTCTCTTGATCTTCTATCCAAGAGGGAAAGAAACTAGTGGTAGATGCACCAGCCCAGATATGGAAACAATACTCCATGCATAAACGAATGATGGTTTTGTAGAGGTAAAGGATACTCTCAGGTGTTAGTGTTTGTTAAAGGGAAAAAAGCTCACTCTTAGCAGCATTAAATGGTATCATCCATTTAAGACCACATTCCACTACAAACTGAAAATTGGGGTTTGTATTACTGTACACATAGATTCGAAAAAGTTGTCAAAAAACAAATATATAACAAATAAATGTTATCAAAGGCAAGATAAGTTACTTTTCTACCAAACTGGATATAATTTTCGTGTTTTTATTCAATTTAACATATTTATTCAGCTCAAAAAGCATACCGTGTTTACCGATGTATTGAAAAATTAAAGATGGCAGCCGATTCTCTCTTTAACACGGTAAGTTCAGGAAAAGGTGCTATAAATAATAAACTAGACAAAATACTATTAAAAACCACCGAATATATGTCAAGTTATGTCACAGTAACATATATTGAGCGAATTTCTAACAGTATTTTGTCTAGTTTATTATTTATTACACCTTTTTCCAAACTTAGCGTGTTAAAGAGAGAATCGGCCGCCATCTTGAATTTTCCAATACATCGCTAAACACTGTATGCTTTTCGAGCTGAATAAACATGTTAAATTGAATAAAAACACGAAAATTATATCCAGTTTGGTAGAAAAGTAACTTATCTTGCCTTTGATAACATTTATTTGTTATATATTTGTTTTTTGACAACTTTTTCGAATCTATGTGTACAGTAATACAAACCCGAAAATTGTTTTCTAAGGTTTCTGCCATTGCACTGGATATGTGTAAATTTTGGTGATAGGACAAGTGCCGGAGCTTGACTGAAAGAAAGAGACCTATTAGGGTGAAAACTCTTTTTTTGAACCCTGTCTAAGAGGAAGAAACTTATGCGAGGTAAATGCACCAAAACGGATGTACACAAATCTAAAACAATGGCAGAATCTTTAGAAAACGACCTCTAGACTGTAGTGGAATCGGGCCGTAAATGGAGTTGACGATTTAACGCTACTAAGACTAAGCTGTTCTCCTTTAAAAATTACAAGAAGCGTTCTCAACCACTGATAGTCATAACTAGGTCTAGGACAACAGCATATTCTTTTCCTTGTTTTAACTCTCGGGTATATATCCATTGATATCTTATATGTTTTTATGTACGGTGATGTGGTTCTCGGTTGATTAATTGTGTCTAAATGTGTCGGATATATACGCAAGAGTAAAGACAATAAAATGTAAAATATGTTTTCATAGCCCTAGTCATGACTAATAGCACTGTACTTGAGAGTTCTTTCTTCAAACTCTTTGGATTTGCATTCATAGAAAATATGAGCTGGAACAAGTATATTGAGGAGTTTGTGAATAGTGGCTGGCTTTGTAGAGGTAAAGGATACTCTCAGGTGTGAGTAGTTTTCTAGCAAGGTAGAAGGAGCCCGCCTTCTTTGTAGCAGCCTTGGTAATGTCTTTAATGTATGTTTGTTCCAATTCAAGTTGCTTGTGAATGTTAATTGTGTTATTAAAGTATATACCACAGTCTCCCTGAAGAATGCAAAAACAATAGAAAAAGGCCTTTAGGTGACTCTGACGGTGTTGATGCAGTAACCGGAGAATTCGGAGCAACAGACCCAACTAACTCCACCAATAACAACAACACCACAACCACAACTGACGACCTTTATATTATAATAAAAAAAAAAGTTAGCGAAACAAATTTTGATTGATTCGCATTTAGTATAATAATAGATACGTAATAGATGATTGAAGTGGGTTTTTTTTATTTTGAGAGAGAGAGAGAGAGAGAGAGAGAGAGAGAGAGAGATGGGAAATTGTAAAGATCGACAGACGCGTCGAACCCACGTGCTTTTCGGATCGTGTCGTCTGCTGCAAAAACGAAACGGACGAGAGTTGCGTCCCTTCATACCACGTGATCTCCTCGGCGAGATTTTGTTTGTCCGCCATATTTGATGCACACCAAAGCTGGTCGGAGCTCCGGGGGTTAACAAGTTAACTTAGTTCGTATTTTAGGGACTTCATTTTTTTTTTTTTCGGGGTTCTGACACGTTAACACACGGAGAAGTCATCGTCCATCTTACTGACCGAGTCCTAGTCTTCCTGGACGTCCCCTGGCAGGGGGGAAACACAAAGAAAAACAAGAGAGAGACGACGAAAAGAAACGCTTCTGCCAGGTGTTGGCCTGGCGTTCGTTGCTTTTTTTTTTTTTTTTTTCTTTTTTTTCGTGGTTGATGTTTTTTTTTTTGTTTTTTACTACAACTACTAAATTAGTATTTTTCATAATATAATACTTAACCAAGCAGCAAAAGAACAAAAAAGAAAGAAATACAAAAAAAAAAAACAACAAAAAACAAAGACACACGTCATATCAAGAAACATGCAGACACATCGAAGAGAGACTTGAGCCAGCTCTCTCTTTCTCTGTTTTATAGCCAGGAAAAGTGGCCGAGAAAACCAACCCAAACTCTAACCCTAACCCAGAAAAGGCCACAATATTTGGCCAGAACCACCCGGAATGCATGCATCTCTCAACCGTTTCTAGGTACGCCGCTTCAGACCACAGTCTCCCTGAAGAAAGCAAAAACAATAGAAAAAGGCCTTTAGGTGACTCTGACGGTGTTGATGCAGTAACCGGAGAATTCGGAGCAACAGACCCAACTAACTCCACCAATAACAACAACACCACAACTGTTAGTATTAATAATAATAATAATACAATTAACAACACACCTAGCAGTAGTACTAGTAATAATAGCATCATCTCTGATGGCAAGAATTCATCCCATAGTACTAGCAATACTATAAAACCGACCCCTGAGATCCCATCTTGTTCTGGATTAGGGTTAGTAAAATTTGGATCGAATAATAACCTCAATCCATCTCCATCTTCTTCCAGCAGTGGCACGATTCTAAATCCACCATCCTTGTCATCAGCATCATCGTCATATACTTCCTCGGATGATCACCATACAAATCCGAAACGGATTAGATTGAGCCCCGACGACAGTCCGGATCCGACCCCCAGTGGAAGTACTGGCATTGTTCCGGACGAGGCGATCCCCGTTTTAACTGGAGGTGTCTTGGACTCTTCCTCGGAAAGAGGGAAAGAAGAATCCGGTACTTGTGTTGGGCCCGATCCCCCCCAGGAACACCAGAAACGGGAGCGAGAAAGAAACGCAGTCGAGCATAGAAATAATAATATCAATAATTTTAGACGGGGACCAGAAGAAGGAGTGTTGGAGGAAGAAGAAAAAGAAGAAGAAAGGGGTCCTAATTGCAGTTCCGCTGTGATTAACACTAATAACAACACCCCAAGAAGTAAAGACGGGGGCCACTCCAAGAGCACTCGGCGATCTCAGGCTTTCCAAGCAGTTGGGGTTGGAAAGTCGCAAAAAGCAGTCGGAAATTTAAATTCCGGGGAAGAAGACGGAGAATTGGAAGGAGTCGGCGATTCAGTCGAAACCCCAGGCCGAAGTGGATCTCCAGCTTCATCTCCATCGTTCAAGATGACAGAATCCGAGAGACGACCTAATTTTTCGGCTTTGACCACTCCAGCAAATGGCATCAGCAAACATGCCTCACCCCTCAACGCCAATCGGCCGGGGGCGGCCAAGAAACTGGTCATTAAAAATTTCAAAGGTGAGATACTACGTTTTTTTTTTTTTAGTATTCTTATTATTACTAAATTTGGTACTGGTACCGCGCTGAAATAATAACGTTATTTCGAAAGCCATTCTTAACATGGGGAGGGTGTGTACTGTAACTACACCACTAACCTCTTGTTAAGAACGGCTTTCGGAATAAACACCCCCAACCTCTCTGTTAAGAACGGCTTTCGAGATTGTGTTTTTTTTTTTTTTCAGAAAGCCGTTCTTAACATAGGGAGGTTGGGTGTGGTTATACTACGCTGAGGCAGGTCGTAAAAAAAAAAATACCAAAAAAAGATATCATGAAACTTGAATTTAATCTAAAAAAAAAAAAAAAAACTATTTAAAAATATCGCAGTACCAAAAATACATTAGCAATCTAAAATTTTTTTTTGTGGGGGGGGGGTTCTTCGTTGTTGTATCGAAGTTCAAAAAATTGAAATATTGGATTTCAAGTGAAATCAATACTGTCTACTGAATTGTCATTCCTAAGTGAAAAATATGAAAATATCCAAAAATTACGAAAAACCATACATTTTTACTTAGTTTCCACTAACAATAATCACCTTTAAAATGACGACTTTTATTCGGGTATGCTGAAAACGAATATCATTTAGATTTTCCGCAAACAAGTAATGGTGCTTATGCACTTTGGTTACCCTGCTATTTTTTAAAATAGTATTTTCAAGTTTTATATATATATTTTTTTTAATTGTTGGTACTAGTGCAAGTGCACTTATTGATCCGTGCTGAAATGTTTAGAAAGCCATTCTTAATATGGGAAGGTGTTTTGTATCTATTCTGTACTTTAACCTTACAATTTAATAAAAACAAATATAAAACTTTAAACTTAAATACTATTTAAAAAATAACGCGGATCAATAAGTGCACCACCAGCATCACGCACCAGCACCAGCACCATTATTGCACCAAATTGTAAGGTTCACAGAATAGGTACAAAACATCCTCCCCATGTTAAGAATAGCTTTCTAAATAATGACGTTATTATTTCAGCACAGTAACAAAAGTGCACAAGTACCCAAGTTGTTTTCCGGATATTAAGAAATTTAATTCCTTATAAGTGGTGGCCATTGTTGTACGCGCGTACAGAAATGGCCGCCACTGATAACATAAGGAATTAGATTGCTTAATATCCGAAAAACTACTTTTTTGCGGAAAATTTAAATGCGATATTCGTTGTTAGCATACTCGAAAACCATTAAAGTAACTTTTAAAGGTGATTAAGGTGAAAACCAAGTAAAATTGAGCCGAAAAACGATTAGAAAGTTATTGATGAAAATAGGATGATTAAGATAGAAGCGATTTAAAAAAAAAAAAAAAAAAAAAAAAAAAAAAAAAGTCGTTTTAAGCGAAAACAATATTACGTACTTAATTTTCATGTCGAAAATAGTAATATATCAAAAAATTGCGAAAAATCGAGTAGAAAGTTATTGGTACGTATGCACTTAGGTTGCCGTGCTGAAATAACGTTATTTTAAAAGCTATTATTCTTAACATGAGAAAGGGAGGGTGTTTTTTTTTTGTTTTTTTAAAACTATTCTATACTAATAAAAGATATTGGGAAACATAGGACGGTAACCTAAGTGTAGAAACACCAGTTAATAGTATTTTTTTTACGGAAAATTGTATAAAATTGCATTTTTATTAGATATTATAAAATAGACGTTGAAGAGTTCACACACAAGGGACATAATTTGGAACGCAAAATTTAGATTACAGTCATGTTTTCCGATATTTGTAGCTTGTTTTTTTTTTCACTAAAAACACGATAGCAGTTGTTCTGTTCGATAAATTATTTTCGACATGTACGTAATATCGTTTTTGCTTAAAGCGATATATTAAAAAAAAAAAAAAAAATCTGTCGACTAACAAGCAGCGGAAATACTTTTCGAAGACAACGAAAATCGAGTTGTGCAAAAAAAAAAAAAAAACAGTTAATTGTAACAAAATCTTTTTCTGAAAATCTTTGGTCAGTTTAACAAAACTTCATGTTCACTAATTGTGTTGGAAAATTGTTTTCATTAATAATTAGGTGCAAGTAAAGGAAGTAGGTCTAGCAGACGAGCCTTTTTCTGAAAAGAAAATCTGAAAAGTTAGATCACGTGACATCTGACACCGGTGCTACCCCAATAAAAGCATAACAATTAATTAAAACTGAAGAATTTCCGCCATGATGCATTATATGCACCCTTAGGGTATTTTTTAGATTAGGTCCACCACCTCCATAATTTTCTTTTAAATGACGACTTTTATAAGTTTTCTGCTATGCCGAATGCGGAAATCGCATTGAAATTTTGCAGAAATAAGTAGTTATCGAGATATAAAAAGTTGTATTATGCATTGTATTCTTTGGCGGCCATCGTTTTTACGCGCGTGCGCGCCCCATAAACACATCTATGCGCGTAACAAAGATGGCCGCCTAAGACTACAATGCATAAAACAACTTTTTATATCTCGATAACTACTTATTTCTGCAAAATTTCAAGGCGATTTTCGTATTCAGCAATCATGGCCCAAAACCTTTAAAAGTCGTCATATAAAAGAAAATTGTGGAGGTGGAGGTGGACCTAATCTGAAAATTTACCATAACGAGGCGGCACTACTTTGTGTTTCAAACATAAAAAAAGCGCTTTAAAATAAGTAAAATCACAAAAACTTTTTTATTTTTAGTTTATCTTTGGATGGGGAGGGGGCATATTATCTCAAAGAACACGGTAAACACACTTGGCAATATTTTTCAATAGTTATTTTCAAAAATTTTCTATATTTACAATCTATTTTTAATTAAAATTAAGAAAATTTCTAAAAACATATTATTCATATATGTTTACATTTTGTTTTTAAGTAAAATTAAGAAATTCATTTTAAAAATATTGTTTGTTTCCATCTCCATTCAGAGGGTTACTTTTCGGTAGTTTCACCGGGTTTTGATCTAAATTTTTCGAATTTCAGAATGAGGCTCCTCTGCTAAACCTCCTTTACTTGAACCAATAATTTATTTTCTACCTTATCGTTTTTCGTAATTTTTGGATATGTTCATTACTGTGACATGACAATTCAGTAGATAACATTGATTGTTTCATTTGAAATTCAATATTTCAATTTTCGAATTTCACTATAATAACGAAGAACAATTTTTTTTTTACTTTAACGGCAACTCAGCATTTGCCTTAAAATTAACGACTTTTGAAGGTTTTCGGGTATGCTGAAAACGATTATCACATTTAAATATAGTAAATATTTCATAAAATAATATATTTTAATGCTGAAAACAAATTCAAAACAAAACAATAACATTTTATTTTATGCCAACAAAAAAAGTTAAGATTTTACTTTAAGGCTTATCTCGCGTTCGTATCGAAAAATATTTTTTGTAGATTTCGGTGTGCTAAAAACGAATCTGCTAACCGTTTCTGACGCAGAGAAATAGTTTTCATTATATGAAGAAATTACTTTCACCAAAAGTGGGTGATCACTTTTCCCTATAGATTTAACTTAAAATGAGCACCCTTTTTCTGGCGACCTACTGAGTGGGTGGGCATGTTTTTGTTTGTTTATTGGCTAAAAGGTTTTTGTTTGTTTTTCTGCTTTCATCTTTCAATAAAGACCTGAGGAAATTGAAAAATGAAGAAAAATCTCTATACAGATACGTGTAATTCCTTATGTTATCAGTGGTGATCATTTCTATACACACAAGCATGCGCATATTTTTGCCGCAAGCAAGTGGTTTTCCACATATTAAGCGATGTAATTCCATGTGTTATCAGTGGTGGCCATTTTTGTACATGCAAGAAATAGCCATCACTGATAACATATAGAATTACATGGCTTAAAATCTGGAAAACTACTTGTTTTTCATCTAATTTTAAATTGTTCGCCAAAGATTACTACGCTGTGTGAGAAGGCAGTTTGGTACGCGAGGACACATTTCACGGCCTTCGTTTATGCTACCGCACGCTTGCACGTAGCGTAACTAAAGGCTATGAAATGGCGGAAAATAGTCCCAGGGTTCAGGGGTTAATACCATGCAAACGGTAAATTTGTGACGGAAACGGTTATCATATTTTAAAGCACACTGAAATCTGAATGGAAGACAGGCCTTAAAGTAAAATAATACCAAAAAAATGTTACAAGACCAATTTTTTTATTTGACACTGTTTGCTGTGGACTTCAAATTACCTATTTTTCTGCATCGCTAGTACAAACTAACTACACTCTGCGGGGGGGGGGACCTATATTTAAATTAGGTATATGAAAAGAAAGGGGGTATTTGTGCACTTATTGTCCCGTGCTGAAATAATATTATTTACAAAGCATGTGCCTTATCAGTTTCCACCATTAAATAGCATGTACCTAGGAAACCCTTGTACTTGAAACGACATTCACCCTGGAGGAGTTGAGTCGGCTTCATGAAGATGCACATCTCGTATCGCTGCGGCCCAAGCCCGGCGATCGAAGGCAAGATCCCGAGTGAGCAATAGCCAGTCACGTCTCCAACGAGACAGACCATAGATGAGCGGGCCCGAAATAAGTTCAGCGTCGGTTTTGATAGTCCCGAGCCACGTTCTTAGCTGGCCACCGACACGTTTTTTCCAGCTGGGTAGAGGACGTGGGGAGATAGCCTCGTGGATAAAGACCCCCGCATCACAGCGAGAGACATGGCCGAACCATCGAAGGCGTCGGGCCCGCAGTAGGTCAGTAATTGCCTGGAGATTGCAGCGATGCCGGACTTTTGTTGGCGACGAAATCCAAGGGACGGACATGTAGAATGCGGCGGAGATTGTAGTGGTCGAAAACTTCTACGCGTCGCAGATCCGCTTTCTGTATGGGCCAGGTCTCACGTCCATACAAAAGTATTGAGCGGACGAGGGCCTGGTAGATTCGTATTTTTGTCCTCAGACGTATTTCAGGCCGTGACCATAATCGCCTTTGGAGTCGACAAAAGGCAGCTCGTGCGGCATTAATGCGCGCTTCAATCTCATTCATGCCTTGACCGGTACCAATGAACGTGCAGCCCAGGTATTTGAAGCTATCCGTCTCCTCGAGGGTTTCCCCGTTGAGAGTGACGGAGGACCTTTCTTAAATTAAATAGCATGTACCTAGGAAACCCTGAAAACTTGTAGCAAAAAATGAAAATAGTCTGTGGTCTTTATGCATCTGTTACCGCGATGAAATAATGTCATTAAGGGCCTTAATATGGGGAGTAGAAGGGTGTTTTGTAATGATTCTGTACTTTCACCTAACAATTAAAAAAACAAAACAAATATATCTTAAAAATTGAATTTAACTTAAAAATAATGTTTAAAACACAGTGCAGTAACATAAGCACCAAATAATACATCGCCATTACGAACTAACTAAACTTTGTGGGTGGGGGAAGTAATATAAATGCCTATATTTAAATTAAGTATAAAAAGAGGGTACTTGTGCACTTATTGTACCGTGTTGAACTAATATTTAGAAAGCCATTCTTAACATGGGTATTTTGTAACTATTCTGTACTTACACCTAGCAATTTAATAACAAAAAAGATTGTAATACTTGAAGTTGACTTGAAAATACTATTTAAAAAAATTAGCACGGTATAAGTGCATGTGCACCAAAAAAATAATGAAATAACTATATTTAAATTAAATACCAAAAAAAAAAAAACAATAGGTGGAGTGATTATTTGCACTTAAGAAAAAATATAGAAAAATCGGCGCTTCTACACTATTGGGATGAAATTTCGGAAATCATAATACTGAATTTCACCTGAAAACGTATTCCTTGTATTTTTAAGATGATTATATCAAAAATTACGAAAATTGATAGAAAATTATTTATTACAGAAAAAAAAAAAAAAAAATAGAATTTGAAAAACGATCGTAAGACACAGGAGAGTTCAAAAGGAAGGTAATTTCCAGTTTTGATTTTAAAGATGGTGGCAATTTTTCACCTAACACGATTAAATTATTTTTGTAATTCAATAATATTCACATAATTTTGATTGCATGATTTGGAAGCCTGTATTGTAACTGATTAGAATTGACGAAAAAAATCAGTACAAATCATTGTTTTTTTTTTTTTGTTTGAAAACTCTGTTGACTACAAAATTTTGTCGCAATAGTGTATAAGCGCCGAAAAATCTTTGTAAGTACTCAACATGGAATGATGTTATGTTCCAAAAATCACATAAATTGATCGAGTAGGTTTGATTTTTGTTTTTTTTTAACTAAAGAAGTCCAAATTTATGAATTCTAGAGATTTTTAATACTGAACCTTCGATACAAGCCTGATTTGGGTTTAGATATTTAAACTGAGTTGTCTCCCCCTTATTTCATTATGACTGATGAAAACATAACTCACTTAGTCTTAAAATTTGATTTTCTTAGTTAAAAAAAACTATTTGATTGCTTTAGATAATTTTTAGAATATGACATCTTCGTTCCGTAAAGAGTATTTACATCATAAAGACGTTTTTGTATATTTTTTTTTAAGTGTAATTCTAAATAAGCACCATACCTTTTTTTTTTTTTTTTTTTTTGCTTATGCGCTTATTGTACCATGCTATTTTTTTAATGGCATTTTCAAGTTTTACGATATCTTTATTAAATTGTTAGGTGAAAGTACAGAAAGTACACCTTCCCTATGTTAAGAATGGCTTTCTAAATGTTATTTCAGTACAGTACAATAAATACATATTATCTTGATATTAGAACCTATGAAAATAGAGCAATTAATAAAGAAAATAAGAATTGATTAAATTATAATATTGAATCCATAAAAAATAATCCTTAGCTAACGGATTTTCAAAGATAGGTTCTTTTCATCAGAGGCTATAAAATCAACAACAAAAACAAATGCATTACCGGTTTGCATAAATTTGAAAATATAAATGAATAGGTGCTTTGGTATTGTAGCAAAATTCGAAAATTGAAATACTAAATTTCAAGTGAAACCAATGTTATCTACTGAATTGTCAGGTCGCAGTAATGAAAATATCCAAAAATGACAAAAAAACGGTAAGGTAAAAAATTAACTATTAATGAAAATAGTTTTCAAAAACAGCAAAAAGTAATTTTTGCTTAATTGGCCAAAGATTTTCAGTAGTCAGAAAATATTTATCTCCTTTTTGTTACAATTAGAACTCTCCGGTTTCGTTTTTTGCAGAACTAAATTTTCGCTAAAATCTTTGAAAATTATTTTCATTAATAATTAATTTTCTATCTCACCGTTTTTGCATAAATTTTGGATATTTTCATTGCTGTGACATAACAATTCAGTAGATACTATTGGTTTCACTTAAAATTTAATATTTCAATTTTCAGATTTTGCAACAGTAAAGAAGAACCAATAATTTATTTTTTTTTTTTTTTGTGCATTAAGACATGTTTAATAAAATTAATCAAAGTAAAATATAAAATGATAAATTCGTAACGTCCAGAAGAATCTGCAAAATGTGAATGCATCAGAGTGAAGTCCAAAAAGGTTGGTTAATAATAGAAGTCCAAAAAAGATGATGAAAATATGCAAAACCCAAGAAGTTAGTATGGAACCAATTAATAAATTTCTTGCCATTAGAAAACTCTTGTCGACAAGGAAATAAATGAAAAGAACACAAAGTTTTAAAAAAAAAAAAAATCATTAATTCCTTGTTTGAATATTTGACGAATTAATAAATATTAATTTTTATTTTCATCAGCAATTTTCTTGTTTAGATAGAGCAAGTCCGAGACTAAAGCTTACAGCGACCAGATGTTTTTTGTATTACCACAGAGCACAGTTTTAATATCCCCTGAAAATATAAGAAATAATAGTTATTAAAATGTTGTAATTGTATGTACATAGGCAGAAAGAATATTTCTAAAACCTTGTGGGAATTTTAAATTATATATAATGTTTATTAATACAAACATTAACCACATATGTGCATGCAAGCAATCAATTTGATTGTAAGGTGTGCGATTTCACCAATTTTGATGACAAAAGTTTTAGAAGTATGGAACATTCGTTGATCCTCAACCAATCCTGGGCAACGTCTGGTCTCTCTGCTTGTAATTCATATAACTAATTTACATATGCAAAAAAATATATGCAACATTAATAATATCATAGAAACTAAATAAAGCAAGCAATTTATATGGACGATCCACAGAAATAGTTGCCAATACTGAAATATCTCTACACTGTTTCTAGTGACAGTAATACTTTCTTATCACCTGCAATGGATTCATTCCTAGGCTGACTAACTAAATCTGAATATTGCAAACTTAGAATTTGTATAATGCCTAAATACGAAATGAACAATTTGAAAAATTAAAAAAAAAAAATTTTCAAACAAAAAGCATTGTTAATATAATTTTTTTTGACTGAAAACACCCTGCCTAAATATGTGTGTGTGTGTGTGTGTGTGTGTATATATATATATACAGAGTGACCCCCCCCCCCCCCCAAAGCTAAATGGAGGCCATCTAGAACATATGCTGTAGAACGGAGAAAAAACCCCAAAGACCCTAGTGTTTTGATGTGATGTTTTGAATATAATAAACTAGTTATGACTAAAGTTTCATTTCATTCGGACAAAACAAACACCCTGTGTGTGTGTGTATATATATATATATATATATATATATATATATATATATATATATATATATATATATATATATATATATAGAGAGAGAGAGAGATATACAGAAAGAAATAAAAAGGAACAAACCGAGTTATGTGTTCATCAACGTTTTGTCTTTGTCAAGACTTCCTGGATATATATTATGTAATGAACACGTTCTGTTCCTTTTTATTTCTCTATTTCGTCAGAATACTATTTCCATTAATCTCATTATTATATATATACATCAAATATAAATTTTTATAATCCAAAGTTTTTTTTCAATAGCTTCATAATGTAGGGTTATATTTTTATATTACACAAGCAGATGTACCCGGCATTGCCTGGTATTAAATATTTTTGTTATATAAACCAAAGATATGAGAAAAAAAAAAAAAAAAAATCATGTCTTTTAATGGAAAATAAGATAAATAACTTTTTGGTGAATTTGTAAGAGTTCTTGCATTCAAGGTGGTTTATATATATATATATATATATATATATATATATATATATATATATATAAGCACACATCAGGTTAAATGTATTCAAGAGTGATAACTAATGAATTTACTGAGGTTATTAAGAGTGCTCAAATGAAAGAAGAGCTAGATATATTTTATTAATATAAACAGCTTTACATGGTCGTGACACAGGACATGCTAATGTTTCAAATAAATAGTCGATTAAAACTAAAAGTCCCCGTCAGGCAACTTAATAAATAGTTGCTTTCCACAGAAGAAATGAATCTTTAATATATAGAGGGAGAGGTTAGGGTAACGATAAATTAAAAAAAATGAGTCAATCCTCTTTAAAATTATTATTAATAACTAGACCCTAACCACAGTCGAAAATACAACAACAAAAATGTAAACAAAATAGTATAAAGGCAAATATTAAAATTAAGTAAATACACTTTTTTGGTGAGATCAATTAGTCCACACCAGAAACATAACTTATATAAACTGATTTTCATAAACGACTGCCCTGATAATATTGTGTCCGAGATGGGTATATTTGCTGATGATACAATGCTCTATAATATGCATGAGGGAAGAGCAGATGTATATAAATCTAAGACAATGGCAGAATTGTTAGAAAATGGCCCCCAGACTATAGTGGAATGGGGCTGCAAACGAATGGTAACAGTTAATGCTAGTAAAACTAAGCTGCTCTCCTTTAACAATTACAAGACGCCTTTTTCAACCCCCTATATCCATAACAAATAGCACCCTACCTGAGAATTCTACCTTCAAACTCCTCGGCCTAACATTTGCGGGCAATATGAACTGGAACAAATACATAGAGGACATTGCAAAGAAGGTGGGTTCCCTCTATCGAACTAGAAGACTACTCACGCCTGAGAGTATCCTGTACCTCTACAAGGCCACCATTCGCCCATGCATGGAGTATTGTTGCCACATCTGGGCTGGTGTATCTATCACTAGTCTCTCCCTCTTAGATAAAGTCCAAAAAAGACTTGTCAATCTAATCGGTCCCACTTTATCAACTAAGCTCCAGTTTCTGTCTCATCGCCACAATGTTGCATCACTGTGTCTGTTTTACAAATATTTCAATGGAATGTGTTCTGATGAACTCGTTTCACTTGTACCCCCCTCGATGTACATATCCCCGACAAACCCGCTTAGCAATAAGATCTCACCCCTTCACTGTTGTTGTCCCTAAATGCCAGAAAGATTTCCATTCTAATAGTTTCTTCCCTCGAACAGCTAGACTTTGGAATTCCCTTCCTGCTGCCTGCTTCCCTGGCTGTACTGATATGCAGAAGTTTAAATGTAACATAAACAAATATCTTGTTAATCTTTCCTAGATGTGGCCCCAAATAGTAGCCCCTTACGTGCAAGTGGTGATATGCTTTGTAAGGGGTGAACATGATTAAAAAAAAGAAAATATTATAAAAGTTACAAAGATAAATTATTTATATTAGAACTAATCAAGTTAATGCAGAAGCTTAATATACTAGATATACTTATATACAGGGTGTCCCAAAAGTCGCGCACCATGTAGATTTATGTAAAAACAAATATGAATATCAATGAATATCAATTTTATTAATCAAAATCACAATAGTTCACCTTCAGCCTGAATACATGCATCGATTCTCTTTATTTCTTTATTTCTGTGTTTTAAGAATACGATGTACTGATGATTTGCTAATCGTAAGTTCCTGGCTTATTCTCCTTACTGATTTCACGGGGCTTCTAGCAACATTCGCCAAAACCATAGTTGACGTTTCCTCATCAGTTACACTCTTTCGTCGACCACATCTCTTGCGGTCAGCAACTGAACCTGTTTCTTGGAAACGTTTGATCAAACGACAGACAGTGGTATGACTCAATGGTTTTTCTCGCTCGGGATGAGTGCGGTTGAATTCTTTAGCTACCGAGCGGTATGTAGCCCCATCTCTTCCAAACATAAAAATCAATTTAACTCTTTCTTGCATTGTTAATTTCTCGCCCATATCGAATAAAATCTGAAAAAAAACAAATATAAATATATGGTGCGCGACTTCTGGGACACCCTGTATATATACACGGGAGTTGGACAAAATAAAAGAAACCCCTTAAAAATCAACAAAATCTCTTTTAATCTTTTGTGGCAATTACAATCTCAATTCTCCGAGGTATTGATTCATACAAATTGTGAATCGTTTCCAAAAGAATTTTATCCCATTTTTCAGCTAAAACAACCTTCGAGTTCTTTTAGAGAAGATGGTGGCGGAAATCGATTTCTTACTTAAATCTCCAAAATCGACCATAAATGTTCAATAATGTTGAGATCTGGGAATCGTGGTGGCCAAATCCGATGCTTAACTTCATCGGAATGCGCTTCGTGCCCATCTTTAATAATTCTAGCTGTATGGATTGGGGCATCATCTTGAAAGATGACATTTCCCTCCGGAATCAGTTATCAAACCATAGGATGAACTTGGTCGATCAAAATTCCTAAATAGTCTCAACTGTTAATTCTTCCATGAAGAGTAATCATTGATCCAACGGATTTCCAAGAAATAGCACCCAAATCATCACAACCCCACCCCCCATCCTCGCCATGCTTTACGGTTGGGAGAAGGCAGTCTGGATAAAATGCTTCTTTCGGCTGTCTCCAAACGTAGACTCGGTGGATGGTTGGAAATAAGGAAAACTATGATTCGTCAGAGAAAATCACATTTTTCCACTGCTCACGAGACCAATTTTAGATATTTTTACACCACTCTAATCGCTTTGAAAAATTTGTCTTTGAGAGCAGAGGTTTTCTAATTACAGTTCTTCCGTAAAATCCGGATTTCTGCAACTCTCAAACATTTTTTGTGGAAACTGGATCCTGTAAATGTTTGAGCTCTGCAGTGATTTTAGGAACCGTGGTCTTGCGATCTTCTCTAACAATCTGCTTAAGAGTCCAATGAGCTCTTTCAGACATCATCTTTCAACCAGACGTGTGCTTTCCTGAGGACTTTCTTCCTTTTCTTTTAAAAGAAGTCATTACTTTTGAGACCATGTTTCTTGAAACGCTAAGCATTTGTGCAGTTTCTATTACACTAGCACCTGCCATGCGAGCTCCAACAATTTGGTCTCTTCCTTAAGGTTGGCTATTTTTGTAGGAAAATCTTTTGATATCTTTAATATCTGTAAAAGAAATTTATTTAATTAAGCATGTCATATAACATAAATAATAAACAAAAAAGCATTAAAATATGTCAAGATTTGATTGTTTAAAACACGTTCAAAGATCGATGCCAAAAATGTTAACCGTTTCTCTTATTTTATCCAACACTGTATGTATGTATGTATATATATATATATATATATATATATATATATATATATATATATATATAATTAAAATTACAAAAGATATCTTTATATTTATATTAGAACTTATCAAGTTAATACAAAAGTTCAATATAGTAGCTGTATCAATTTAAACAAAAAAATTGAAAATTAAATGCAATAAAAATTTCAAACCAGGAATTATAATGTGGAAAAATCCTTAACCCATGGATTTTCAAAGATACTCTTTTCATCAGAAAATAAATATTAGTAAAAAAAAAATATATATCCATGTTAACATGAATTGGAAAAAAAACCTTGAAAATACGTAAAAATCTTTTTTTTAATAAAATACAATTTCAATAAAATTAAATTGAATAAACAAAAGTTAAAGTAAAATCGAATAAATAATAAATGATCTAATTAAGAAATTGTACTTTGTATGGTCCAAAAGTATGGATTCTGAAGTCTAAATGGATTATACTGAAATCCAAAAAGTGAAATTTAAACATATCCAAAAATTTGTGAAAGTTGTACTCCATAAGGTTAAAAATGGAGGAAACTACAATCCGAGGTTGAAGAAAAGTTCAAAAAGTCAATTAAATTTCAAAATACATCAAACAATTGTAAGCTGTAAGATCCAAAATAGAAATAAATCGTCTATTATTACTATTACCAGTAAATCTGTTGTTAGCTTTTTGTTTTATTGTCATATTATACTCAAAGGGAATTTTGTTATATTATCAAGAAATTGTTGACAGTTGTTGCAGCAAGATAAGTATTTGTATATATCAGACAAGTATATTATATATACCAACTGAATATTTTTGTCAAACACAACGTTAATCATGGATATGATAGGCATCATCACTAACCTTGCGAGACTGATCCACAGAGCAAAATCACAAACATGAAGGTATCTTTCAGTGTTCAAGACTATGGAGGTGCTCATAGTGGATTTGCACGGTCAGCTGCAGATATTGCAGATATAAGTAGATGCACTGAGTGAAACAGCAGGATCAAGTTGAGGAATATATTGGGCAGTTTTACTTTTGTGTTTTTTTCCCCCCTGTTTCCTGCTCTATGTATCTTTCCTCGCCTAGAGTAAATCTTTGGGATACCAATTGTCCAGGATGATCTGTCAGCAGTGTGTGCCACTCAGCTGGTTTGATCGATACCACACGCACAGCTGCACACGTGTTGTGTTTGCAGACGTGCATGAAGCAATTTTTCCTGCGTTTGCACAGTTTAAATTCGCTGTACATAAGTGCCTTGATAATATATATATACATATATATATATATATATATACATATATATTATCCAGAGAGATCTTTATATTTCCAAGAAAAAAAAAAAAACTAAAAAAAATCTCTTGTAAAAGCCCTGATACAAGTGGAAGCTTGCTTCATATCTTTAAAGAAAGAAAAAACAAACTTGTATCATTTAACTTTCTTAAAAAAAAAAAATTAATATTCATTCATAAAAATACTTAAGAGTGCTACCTTATTTTGTGTGTATGTATATAATATATAGATATATTGTATGTATGTGTGTGTGTGTGTATGTAATATATATATATATATTCTTTGGAACTTACCTGTTGGATTGGAAGTTTTTAATTCAACCGTGTTTGGATTTTACCATTCTTGGATTTTTTACCCTTCACCGGACTATCCATTCATGTGAAATCTTTTTATCATTTTTTCTTTTACCTCCTATTCCCCTTACCTCACCCTTATTTTTTTTTAACCAAGTAAGATCTGTGATTTACTTGTGTTTTCATTAAATACTTTTACATGCAAAATCCGATCCCGCATTTTGCTAATTCCTACCCTCTGATGAGGAGGAGAGTATTTCTTCAAAACTCTGCGGATTAAGGACTATCCACTTATCTTGTGCTTCCTTTTTAAAATTAAATATGTTTTTAACTCTTTTTGAAGATGTTTTTTAACATGTTTTATTAATCATTTGTTCATATATATATATATATATATATATATATATATACCTACACCGTGCTTTGGTAATTGCGTCAACTAGCTAAAAGTACTCTTTTAGCAACCACGCATATAAAAAGCACCTTTTTTTTAGTTGGCGCAATTATCCCCAGATTTGGTGCAATTACACCAAAGTACAGTATATATATATAATTATTTTTTACTATAATAATTATATATATATATAATTATTTTTTACTATAATAATTATATAATTATTTTTTACTATAATAATTATATATATAATTATTTTTTACTATAATAATTATATATATAATTATTTTTTACTATAATAATTATATATATAATTATTTTTTACTATAATAATTATATATATAATTATTTTTTACTATAATAATTAGATCGGAGTGATAGCAACAAGATGTCTTGATTTTGTGGAAATATATGAATGCTTGATTATAAAAACTGTTAATTTTGAAGCTTACAAATTGTCATCTTATTTTCACTTAACTTTATTGATATATGAACAATTTACCGGATTTTGATTTATATGAACATATTAAAATTCTGTGCGAGAAACATTAATTATATATATATATGTCTTGGAAACTTTGAAATTATATAAAAAATCTTTTCATAAAAATTTAATTTTTAGTCCTTCATTAGAAAATTATTTTATCAGTAACTCCTGCTTTCTCAAACTCACAACAGTCTCAAGTTTTCAGGGATCATTAGTTGTTTACCATGAAACACTGTTTCGAGGATTTGTCTAATACTTCAAATTTTGCATAAATTGGAGGATTATGAATATTCATGAAGGGTAAGCCATTTTGACTTTCAGAACAGTTTCAGATGGTTCGCTGTTACACACAAGTCCTGGGAGGTGACTTGTTTGTAGTAGACAGTTCCACAGAACAAAATATTCTTACCGTGTCGAAACCCGGGAAAAGAACATGTGAAATTGCTCCAGAAAAGGTTTAATATTTATGAAGCAATTCAGGTTTCTGATTGGTTGGTAGCAGAACGTGAATTAATTTGATTCGTCAGTTCTTAGCAGCATCGTTTATAAATAGAATCGTCCGACTGTGTGGGATCATACCCCATTACCTGGCACGTATGAGAGTGGTCTACGGATCTGAGGACTTCGCTCCCCTCGACCTTATACGAATCTTCCGTTATCATTTGAGGAGTCGTATCAAGGCAGACTCTCTTCATCAGACTTTGTTGAAAGGTGGGTGTCAGTTGTGCGTGTGTGTCGGGTGAGAGAAGCAAGTCTTGACTGGTTCTTGGATGTCCCTTAGGAAAAGAATTTTGGGTAACAGAAACGAACGTCAGCCCTGACTCGTTTAAAGTCCAGAGTAGGTCACGGTTTAGGCTAGGTTAGGACCATTTTTTTAGACTCCTGTGTTCATAACTTAACTAGTGTATGATAGAGATCATTAGGCCCTTTTTAAGTTTGTCCCGTTTTTTTTTTTTTTTTTTTTTTTTTTTATAGCCCCGTTTCCTCCCCAATTTAGGTAACAGATCGCTTGATTCGCCAGAGATGCGGGTCTCCTTTCAAAGTTTTCGTAAGAGGTGTGGAAATAAAGCGTTTGGACCCGCATCACCTTTTCGACTGGCGAATCAGCGCACCTGCCACAGATTAGTAACAGGGGGGTCTTTTGTTACTAACATTGTATATATCATTCTTTTTTCTGTATTATAAAATTTTTATATCCCAAACCTCCCTTTTTTCTTATGGGTTTTAATTAGTTTATCATGGTATGATGTTCTTATGGTGAACGACGAAGGATGTATACGCTGATGGATGTATAGTATGAATGTGGTATTGTGGTGGAAGTAGAATAAATGTAGGAACTAGTTAGGTTAGATTAGTTAGCTTTAGTCAAAGAAGACCGCCCTTCCCCCTCCCCCATGTTCGGCCTTGTGCCAAATTTTTCTGAAAATTTTTTGCTGTAAATATTTTCCGAAAATAAATACTTACCCCATTACCTGGCACTTTTGCTGGGAGCAAAGTGTAGTATCTGTTCCGGCAGATGTTGCACTTTGTGACCATTGCCCTTGTGGCAATTGGTTGTTGGTACATGTAGGGGCAACCCTATATGTACCATCCCCTTCCCTTTCCTCCCCCTTCACCTTACATAAAAACCGACCTTGTGTCATATTTTGCTTACGGTGGGAAGCAAATAAATACCTACCCCATTACTGCGTCTGTTGTGATGGGATGTGTCTCCTAGCGGCTTCGGCTGCAGGGAGACAGGGTAGTACCAGTCAAGGATTCGTCACTTGATACTCAGCCCAACAGGTGAGGGGCCGGGAACCGGCCCAGCATCTGTTGGACTGAGGTACACCGCCTGGGTAATACCTAGGAGGTCCACCCTCCCAGGCCTTGCCACTGAGCTTTCCGGTGGGCAAGTTTATTGCTTGCTGCCTGAGGCACCCCGACCGGGGAATGCTGACGGGGTTACTCAGGCAATTTTTAAAATTGCAGGAGTGCCCCTCCTTTAGGGGAGCCTGCGGGGTTCCCACTTTCCAGGCCTTGTGCCAAATAATGCTGAGGTGGGCAGCATTTAAATAACTACCCCATTAACCCAAAATATTGCAACATTTCCGCACCCTCTTTTCTAACTTTGCATAAACTAAATTTAACATTGAATTAAATATATCTAACATTGTGACCATTTACGTCTAGCAACTGTTCCAAAATTGGTAATGATCGGTTACTTAGTTTAGCTTACACGTAAAAATATTTTCATAAGTATAATAAAAATATCCCCCCCCCCATGTTCCCAATTAACCTGACAATCAGTAAAATCCTGCAGCATTCACGTTAGAGGTGCCTAGATGCCGGAAATCCTTCTACTCTGATAGTTTCTTCCCTTGAACTACTAGGCTTTGGAATTCCCTCCCTGCTCCTTGTTACCCGTGTACTGTACTAACATGCAGAAGTTTAAATGTAATGTGAACAAACATCTCGCTTCTCAACTCTCCACGTAGTCTGCTGTAGACGTGATCCTAATTAGTAGCCCACGTCCAACCTTGTTTATGATGAAAAAGATTTTTTTTTTTTTTTTTTTTTATCCATTTAAATGAAGCCCTTTTTTTTCTTTTTTTTCTGGTCATAAATTGTGAATTTATTTTAGAAATAATTTTATTTATATTATTATTTATAGTATTCATTTATTTTTTTGGCAATTTCTACATCCCCCACCCCCACGCTGTTAACGTAAAAAATGTTTTTTGTTTTGTTTCTTTGCAACGTCTTAAAAAATACTAGAAAAGTTAGAAATATTGGACTTTTAAATAGAGGTTAATGATCAGTTTCTGACCGAGAAGTTATTGATCACCCATTTCTTGACCACATAGTATAAGGCAGAATGAGTAACTATTTTTTTTTTTTTTAATAACTGTTTTTTCAGAAATTCAGAAATACGATATATGACAAAAACAAAAAAAAAATTATCCGTTCTTTCGTACGTAATGTGGTCAAAAACTGGGCGATAATCAATCGCTCCTTCCGGCCAGGAAGTGGGTGACCACTTTACGTTTTATTTACGTAGTAAAGTGCACCCTCATTTGTTTTTAATTGAAAGTATTTTGTTCCAGATATTTCCAGGGTGTTTCCAGTGTTTACATAAAAATGTTATTAGGAGATATATTTTATGCATTAAATTTTAGTATTTACTTTAATAATGCCCGATATGTGTGTAGAGAGCTAGGTAGTAAGCTAAGAAAATATACGGCAATTAAGTTATAAGAATCTTCCGTATTTCATCCCCGTAGGGAATCGTCAGGCTAAATAAAATTTTATATTTGTCATATATTATTAAGTGTACACCTAGAGTAAAGATATTCATGAGTGATAACTAATAAATTTAACGAAGTTATAAAGGGTGCTAAATAAAAGGAGAGCAAGATATATTTTTTATTAATATAAACAAATTTACATAATCGAGACCGTTTGTCTGAAACATTAGCATTTCCAGTGTCGCGACCATGTAAATTTGTTTATATTAATAAAAATATATAAATGTGTTTAGTCGTTTTGAGTTTTTCGAGTTTCATGAAAACGATTTCGGTATTAAGAAACATCACACAAAACAAACAAACAAACAAAAAAAAAACTGTCATAACTTTACAAGGAACCCTAAGTTCGGATGGCAATACGAACAATGACGACTCAAAATATGGAGAGGGGGGGAGGTAGAGACGGAAGTGATTCTCTAAAAATACCAAGTATATAAATTGCGATATAAATCTTAGTTTTATACGCTATTGAATTTTATTTTTTAATTTCAATAATTTAGTAAATTCTCACCGTCACGGGAAACACATACACACGCTGTCTTGGAATTTAATATTTCAGTATACTGACATAATTAGAGAAAATAATGCTTAACTAATTAAATGTTTTATTTTTAAGTTTGATCATTTATATAATTTTATTGCAAATTGTTATTATATCCAGCAAAAATATTCTGTTAAATGAATATGGTGGTCGTGGTCGACTAACTTAACTCTGTTTTTATTATTTTAATAATCGGTTTTTGCTCTACTTTTTCTTTAAAATATAAGAAATTCTAAAAATATTTTTTTAATTAGTAAATAAGAACATATAACTATAAAACAAACATTAAACATGTTTTTAGAAAAAAAAAAAAAAAAAGTTATTTTTTTTATTTTGTTTCATCGGACACCTGCCTTTGGTGACGTCACATCCGTTTTTATTGATATTGATGCATTCTGGGTAATTTAAAGATGGCGGCGCACATGTTTTCACCATGTGCTGCCATCTCTTTCTCGCTCCCTCTCTCTCTCTTTCTCATTCCTTCCAGCTATCTCTGCGTCGCGTACTTTCAGTAGTTTGTTTATTATTAAAGATTTTGTTCATTATTTAAGATTTGCTCAGTAAGAAGAAAAGATCCTTTCAAATATTTACCAATGCAATAAATACGATTCTCATTGTTATGTAGAAAAGTAATATATCATGTTTAGGTCTATCACGGTTTGTTTAATTTTCTATTTTTGAGCGATTATCCAGACTTCAAAACTGCTAACCTATCATGTCGGCCATTTTTTTTTTTTTTTTTTTTTTTTTTTTCTTTCTTTCTTATTTTTACGTCACGCTGGAAGCTAGTTTTTCGGATTGAATAAACGTATTTAAACATTAAAAACGGCTGACGTACACACACGAAATACGCATGTCGCATCGGCTATGTACGCAGTTCAATTGAGGGAGCAATTATTATTTTTACAAGGAAAGAATTTTTACGTGTGTGGTCTAGTTTTTTATTTATTTATTTTGGCTTGAACTTTGCGCCTTTTCGGATTATTTTATTATTTTTTTTACATAGGCATCATCACCACTTATCAAGGCCAAGAGACCACCCGAGGATAAGGGTTAAAGTGTACAGTAGAAATTGGACAATATAGTAATTGTTAGTAATGGAAGTTTTATTTATTTTTTGAATGGATATGTTTTTATTTTGGTTTGAACTTTCCCTTTGCGAATTATTTTGATTTTTCCTGCTTTTTTGGATGAATATTGGGGGGGGGGGCGAAGATTGTAGTTATAGGTATTTATTAAAAGGAAAATTGGCACAACATAACATGCACTGCCAAACTGAATGTGAAGAATTGTGAAAAAAAAAAAAAAAAAAGGGAGCGCATGAACATTCCGTGACGTCAGATTTGTGTGTACTATACGAACTATGGAAAAGCAGAAGCGACTTAATGATTTTTTAAAGTCTTTGTTTATCTTCTTCAAACTGCAATTAATAATTAATCTTTGTTATAATTTTGTTAGGTTTTAAGATTTACACAGTTTAACGATTAATAATATTATAAACATTTGTATATTAAATATGAAATACAGTTTTACTGAATGTTCATTTGCTTAACTACGGCTTCCATATTCTGGTTCGGTAAAAAGAGACAAACAAAATATGAGGAGGGACCTATAAAATGCTTAATATTTGTGCAATAATATTTTCAAATCGGTTTTAATCTGGAAATAAATAGCTGACAAGAGCCATGTTTATATTAAAACTTAATATTTAAAAAAAAAATTTAAACACAATTAAAAATCACTGTTGTAACGGAAAATTTTAAAATAATGGAATTTTAATCTTTTAAAAATTAATTAATGTTTATGAAGTTTCTTTTTCTTGGCAATTCAACTGATTATAGTATATATTAATTAGAAAAAAAACGCGATTAAAAAAAACAAATTTATATCACTTTTAAATTGCAACATCAAGGTAAATTTTTGTTCATTACGTGTATTTAAATTTAAAAAAAATAAATGTTTTACTTATTTGAACTCTTATGTTTAATAATAAATAGAAATTTCGATAGATTTAAATATTCTGTTCGAATTTCAAAAAAATAAAGGGGGGGGCACGTGCTAAAAAAATATTTTCCATCGTATATTTTACGGAAAATATAATGGAATTTAATTCTAAAATGGATAATTATTAAAAATTTCACGAAAATCTGACCATTAGTTGATTTTTGCTAGATTTATTAAACACAGGTATGTTTTCACGTTTGAAATGCTTACTATATGGGGAACGTTATTTTAAAGCGCCATATGTAAACACGATTTTCGTCTCACAATTTCATTATTTTCGTACGATGAAAATAGTTATTTAAAATTATTACGAGTTTAATTTGACCTTTTAAATGGCACTAAAGTTATATTGATAATATTAATTTATAATAAAGTTACATTGTTTTTTTAACGCTTTTTCGTTCTGTTTACCATAAAACAACTTTTTTATGGAAATAAGTAGTTTAGAGGTAAATTTTGTAGGACCCCCCCCAAAAAAAAAAAAATTGAGATTCTACTTTTTTAGGCAATCATCCCAAAAAAAACTTGTAGGTCATCATGAAATCGAAAGTGTCTTCGGGCAGTGGATCAGTTTTTGGGTTTGTTTCACATAGATTCGAAAAAGTTGTCAAAAAAAACAAATCTATAACAAATGTTATCAAAGGCAAGATAAGTTACTTTTCTACCTAACTGGATGATTTTTTTGTGATTTTATTTAATGTAACATGTTTATTCGGCTCGAAAAACAGTGTTTACCGATGTATTTGAAAAATGCAAATGGTGACATGCTTGCTGTTGAATATGGTAAGTTTGGGAAAACGAGTTATAAAAAAAATTATACAAAATACTGTTAGAAACTCACTCAATATATGCTACCGTGACATAGGCGGACAGATATTCTGTGGGGTTTTAACAGTATTTTGTATAATTTGTTTGTTTGAACTCATTTCCCCAAACTGACTGTGTTCAACAACGAGCATGCCACCATTTTTCTTTTTAAAATATATTGATAAACACTGTATGATTTTCGAACCGATTACACGTTTAAAAGTGAGTAAAACCACTAAAGACCTTTCTAGTTAGGTAGAAAAGTAACTTATCTCGCCTTTGATAACATTTATTTGTTATATATTTGTTTTTTGACAACTTTTTTGAATCTGTGTATAGTAACACAAACTCAAGTTTTTTTTTTGTGTGTGTGTGTGTGTGCCTTTTGTGAGAGGGGGATATAATACATAAATTCGAGTTGCAAGTCCCCCCCTTCCAAACTGAAACTGTCTTTGAATACGAATGGTACCTTCCCTAAAAGAAAACCCTCTCTTAATCCTAACCCTGCCACAAACTGCAAATCCGAATTGCAACTGCCTCAAAAAACTACCTTAGCTCTATCGCTAATCCTAAGTTCAAATGATAAGCTCCCACCCTCGCATCTAAAAAATTTTTTTGGTTAACTGCTCTAAAACAAAGAATAGCTCGGAAATAGATCATTTTACATTAAATTTGTGAAACTGATCCGGCACTCTAAATTCTAAATTTTGATTCTTATTAAAAAATCAAATCTCATGGGTAGAAGATGATTTAACTGATGGTCCTTAGTGTTTGTTTTTATTTTTAAGATTATCAAGTAATTTTTGTGTAGCTGACCTCGTTTCAAAATGGCAGCGTTTCTTAGAAATTGTCAAAAAGTTGTCAAAAAACTTTATTTTTTCTTAATTTTTATATTTTTAATTCTGATTATCGTCCTTGGCATTTTCTCTTCTCTCAAGAAAATTTGCATATTTTAAATAATAAAAAATGAAAAATTTCAAATAAATAGTAAATTCCCTTAGAATTATTAAAATATTTTTAAATGTACCTTTATAGAAGTCATAAATTACGACAGACTTCAAAAAAACAAAGACTTTGTGGCCTAGTAGGGGATGCCCCTTTTCTCTTCCCTGCAACCTCTTTCCCACAGAAGAGATGTTTTAACTTTAGTTTCATGTCAAGTGCTCGTCTGAGCTCCAATCTGTGGTCCCCCCTCGCCAAACATTCATGAGAAACACTTGTCTGGCTAAAAACACTATCAATAATTTCTCCCACACTTTATCTGTACCTAAACATAGATTCCATGAACAAAGCTTCTTTCTTAGAATTGCATACCTGTGGAACTCTCTTCCGTTCACCTGCTTTCCAGCTGACTACAATATGGCCGTCTTCAAGTCCTACGTAAACAAGTTCTTGATGAGCTGTTCCCCTTTAGTAATCCAATTTACCAAATTTACCAAATTTCTACTGATTACTATATTGTCCTTTTGACCACTCTAGACGTGTAAGTCATGTTTAGTTTCATAAAAGTTTCCGATGGTTCGTTGTTCTAAACAAGTTTTGAGAGGTGACTTGTTTGCAGTAGACAGTTCCACAGAGCAAAATATTCTTACTGTGTCGAGACGGAAAAACATGTGAAATTGCTCCAGAAAAGGCTTAATATTTATGAAGCAATTCTGGTTTCTGATTGGTTGGTAGCAGAACGTGAATTAATTCGATTCGTCAGTTCCTAGCGACATCGTTTATAAATAGAATCGTCCGACTGTGTGGGATCATACCCCATTGCAAGTCCAAAATATTGCAACAACCACTGTACACTCTTTAACCCTTATCCTCGAGTGCCCTCTGGGCCTTAATAAGTGGTGATTCCCTTGTAAAAAAAAAAAAAAAAGGCTGTTAGAATATGTCACTTATGATTTTTGCAAAAAAAAAAAACATAAAAAGAATTGGATAAAATGGATTATCTGAAATTGTATTTATAGTGTATTAGACTTATCTGTGACCTTTTGGGTCACAGCCACTATCACTATTCTATTTTGATTGTGAAAGATGATTCCTATTTTAGTCAGGTAAATTATTTAGATGAGGAAATATACCCTTATATCATTGTTTTTGTCTCTTCACTCACAAGACACTCTTAGTATTCGCAGCAGTAATACTTTCTTTTTTCTATTTTTCTCCCCCACCAACAAAATAAATGGCAACGATCCGAAACATATGAATGACATGATGTTCAAAACAAAAAATTAATCTCTTTTTATTTTGCCATTTCGAACTCCTGCATCACCTAAATTTGCATAATCACGCTCGTCTTGTATTTAAATGCTTGTATGTTCGTATGTCACTGCTTCCTTACAACAAGCACATGCTAACCTTAGTCGCTTATTACTTTATCTCTTTGTATTGTTACCACACCAGTGAAGTAAGCGAACATAATGCCACCTGTTCTTGGACCACAGATTTTACTTTAAAAATTCATAAACTGACATTTTTTTTAAAACATTTTCTTGCATAAATCACAATCGTTAAATAGTTGATGTTGACTGAAGATCTCAGTGTACCAGATTCGTGTCTGAGTCTGCTTCATTCGACAGAAGTACTTTCAGCAAACCAACACTTGACCTTATGTTTAACTTGGGATCTCCAAACTAGAGTCCACAGGCCAAATCCGGCCTGCTAAAATCTTTAATCTTGCCCATACAACTCTCATGGAAAAATTCAGGAAAAAGAAAAATGTAAAAAAAAATTTTTTTTTTTTTTTTTTTTTTCATAAATGATTAAAAGGCTAAGGTTTTGGAGAACCAGTTTCACTAAAAATCAAAACTAATGAATTAAAAACACATCGAGGTCATTTTGATTTTATTTTGGCCCATGTAGCTCTAAAAATCAGTAATATACTACACCCCCCCCCAAGCTTAAAAATCATGGAAACCCTTGATCTAACCTCTTGAAGACTATGTAAATAGAATAATTGAAATCCTCTGTACTTGTTACATAGAGATGTATTATTATTTTGACATCTTTTCATAAGTGTGGTTTTCCCAATACAAGGCATTCTCTGGTGTAGATTGTCTGTCATCTATATCACGGCAGTGTAACAAACAATAACAAACTGCACAATTGCTCTCAACTCTGAGATATAGGCAGCCCTTTTAGTGTGAGAGCCAATCTTCCTTTGTTGGCAAGAATCAAAGGAATGATCATTAGCGTTATCGGCATATATGCACGGAGAGGGGGTAGGGATGAATTCTACCATAACTTCATGTAGCTGTAGATCGCATCCGGTCCAGTAACTGTCCAATAGTTGCAGGCAATTCGAATACTCCTATGAGTTCAGCAGATGAAACTTGCAGTGTGAGAATGGTAACTGACTCCTCAATTAACTACAAATCATCTGCTTTAGTGCCATAAAGCGCCTCTCAAAGACCTGTTCACATGATGGTCACATGTCCAATCAAATCGACTATAGCCTGATTAATGCGAGATAATCTGCACAAGCAGTTTGTGAAACTTCCTTTGCAGTTCAGCCAATCTAAAGCCGACTACTAGAGATAAGTTTAAACTCGAGCTTCAAAATTGCTTTGTTCTTCTCCAGCCTAGTATTGTGTTGCAGCCAAAATTGGAAACGGAGTATGCTCAAGTCTGCTAGAGTGGAGGCAGTGCAAGTGCATTGTGGCAGTTGCATGCTGTTGTCATCAGGATTGGTAAAATGAGTGGCGAGACCTACAGGGCACCAGGTTTCCATGTTGATTCAGACAGACTGTAATGCACACACGCGTGGATTTGGCAAAAGGATGGAGAAAGCTGCAAAACACGCATGCATTCTATTGGAGCAAATGAGTTAAGGAAACTGTGGTATTAGTGAGATGCTCCATACCCAGCATAATACGATGGTAACTAGTTTGACAATGTCTTGTGCAGTTGGAAGCAAGCTGTTAAATCGCCTCCAATAACAGAAATTGATGCTGAACCAATTAAGGAGTATGATTGCAATACATCTTTGCCTATGGTAAAGTATGTTGAGCAGATTCTGCATCATAACAAAACTCTCGGCCAAATTTTTAATAACTTTTGGAAGGACAATTTTTTTTTTTTTACCTGTCCATTTATAAAAAAAGAATATCGTTTGCGTTATGAAAGAGAAATAAGATTGTAAAAACTTTTTTCACGTAGGGGTTCCTCAGCACGTCATTATTATTGGAAGATAAAAAGGTTGGGGACAGTTGCCCTATACTGGTCAGATTTAATCTTACTCTGACGTCATCAGAACTAAATCTGCCTTTAAGGCTCGTATTACACATCCGTTTCTCCATGCAACGCATGCCCTCAACCTTCACTGGTCAGGTTCCATGTCCTTACATCATCACACTGTGTACACATACCTGTCATGGTGAGAGAAATACTTAGCTAAGTGTGAGATGGGCGATTTGTTCAGTTAACTATAAATTACTACTTTTTTTTTTTTTTTACATGGGGGTCACCACTTAACAAGGCCCGGAGGGTTATTGCGTGTACAGTAATCAATGAGATAGTATTGTAGTAATCATTAGTATTGGAGATTTAATAGTGTCTTCCTTTAAGGGGGCGGTTTGTCAGGAGTTTGTTGAATTTAAAGACATCCAAGTTGTAGTCAGGTGGGAAACGGGCGAACGGAAGAGAGTTCCACAATCGTGCACTTCTGAGGAAGAAGCTCTGCTCATGGAATCTGTTTGGATTTAGTCACAGATAAAGAGTGGGGAAAATTATTGACAGTAGTTTCAACCAGACGGGTGTTTCTCGTGAAAGATTGGCGAGGGGGGACGAGAGATTGGAGCTCAGACGAGCATTTGCCATGGAAATAACGATAGAACAAAGACAGGCTCGCAACGTCTCTTCTGTGGGGGAGAGACTGCAGGGAAGAGAAAAGGGCATCCCCCACCAAACCACAAAGTCTATTTTGTACTCTGTCAAGGCAGGATAGGCTGTTTTTAGCAGCTCCTTCCCAGATGTGGCAGCAGTATTCCATCCTTGGATGTACTTGGCTTTTATACAGATAAAGAATTGCATCAGTAGTGAGATATCTTCTGGAGCGGTAGAAAGATCACACCATTTTCCCAGCGTCCCTGGCAACAGATTTGATGTACGTGTTCCATTTCAGATCAGGAGTAATGCTCAAACCCAGAAACTTGTCAAAACATGGAGCCTCCCCAAGACAAGAGCCATCCATTTCAATTGATGCCAGATGGGGATCAGAGCGTTGATGATGAAAAGATAGAAGCTTGGTTTTGGATGCATTAAAAGTGACCAGCCACCTCTTCCCCCATTGTACCACACGCTCAAGATCAGAGGAGAGGGAATCAGGGAGAGCTTTGTCATTTACGGCCTTTGATGTGTTGCCATAGATGGTCCTGTCATCAGCATAGATGTCAACGAATGATTTAAGTATGTGTTTTGGGAGATCATTGATGTAGATCAGGAAGAGAGTTGGGCCCAGGATGGACCCCTGGGGGACTCCAGCATTAATACTGTGGACCTCTGATTTCTGCCCATCAACCACTGCTCTTATGAACCTATCAAAGAGAAATGATTTAATGATTGAGAAAACATTTCCAGTAATATCGTAGCTGGAAATCTTGTGAAGTAGGCCCTTATGCCATACCTTATCGAAGGCCTTCGATATGTCGAGCAATTGCACTGGAAAAGAAACCTTTGTCAAGAGATTCACTAATCCTATGTGATATAACCGTTAGCACATCTGCTGTAGATCTTGCAGAGCGGAAACTATATTGCATGTCACTAAGAAGGTTGTTTTGTTGAGGTGATTGACTACTTCTTTATTTAATATGGATTCCAACAACTTACTCATGACACACAGGAGACTTATTAGTCTGTACTGAGAGGGAGATGACTTTTCATCGGAATTCTTAAATACAGGGCATACTGATGAGGTTTTCCAGGGTGTTGGAAAGCACTTCTCCTTAAGGCAACGCTTAAACAGTTTTGTAAGTATGGGGGCAAGTTCTGGTTGGAGCTTTATCAGCACTATAACTGGAATGCCGTCAGGGCTAGTTGCTTTACTGGAATCAAGGTTTTTGATTAGCTTGGCGACCTCACGCACAGATATTTGTATGTTGCATAGCGTGTTGTCTATTATAGGAGGAAATACAGGGAGTTGATGGCCATTGTCGCATAGGGTAGAATTAGCTGCAAAGTTCTTGGCAAATAGTCTGACCTTGTCTGATGCTAACGAGATGACCTTGGGTCCATTGATGATAGTTGGAATAGAACGCACGCTTCTGTTCAAGATCCTATTTGCTATTTGCCAGAACTGGTAGGAACCAAGCCGCTACTCAGCTACTTTGGATTTAACAGACTGAGCATATAGTTCTCTTGCATTTTTTATTACTCTTTTACAGTGGTTGTTTGCAGTCCTGAAAGCAGCTTTAGTCTCGGTACATCTATTACGTTAGTAGCTATGGAAAAAGTGATTTCTGTCCGCGATGGCAGCAGCACATTCAGGGGAGAACCACGGCTGGCTGTTAGGTTTTTGTTGGAATTTTTTGGATGGTATGAATCGGTCTATACCTACAATTAACCATTCGGTCAGGTCTGATACTATAGAGGACACATCCTTTTTAAACATGGAATGCAGAGGTAGGTCAGATATGAATGTACGGAAGCTATCCCAGTCAGCCATAGAGTATCGATATACAGTATGGTGGAGAGGTACATCTGAAGACTTATAACATTTCATTTTTATCTTAACTGCTACAACAGAGTGGTCAGAGGATCCCAGAGGAGATAGAACGGAACATGAACACAGCTCAGGGGAAGTTGTGAGGAAAAGGTCTAGAAGGTTTGCATATTGACCAGGTGTATCGAGCACACGGGTGGGCTCGTGAACAATCTGAGTGAGGTCATAGGCAATGGCAAAATCATGACAAAACCTCCCCTCGTCATCGGTTTTATTTGAGTGGGTCAGCCATTCCACATTATGGACATTGAAGTCACCGCAAATGTGAATGTTAGCCGAAGGATGAGCAGACAGGATGTGGTCAATTTTCTCAGATATACTCTTAAAGATAGTAACTCCACTGTTGTGGGGGCGATAGAGGGCAAATATTATAATTGCAGTGGTGTAAGCTTGTGCAACCCAGAAGTACATATAAGGTAAATTAGGGTCTTCTCTGGAGATATCCCTACCACATGGAGAGCCATCTTTGATGTAGGCACATATTCCATGCCCATGGCGATTTTGGGGGTCAGATTTAGATGTTAAGTTAGAGTATCCTTTAATTATGAATTTGTCTAGAGAAATGGTTGGCCCTATGCCAGTTTCACTTAGAAAGAATATGTCCGGTTTCGTCTCCTGTAATTGTGTTTCAACCTCTGGGAGGTTGGAACGTAGACCCCTGATGTTGGAGAAGGAGACCTGGTAGTCGGGGTCTACGTTGGAGGATGAGGTTCTAGGTTTATTCGTGTTTCTTTTTTGGAGATTTGTCATGATTGTTGACGTTTTGGGGTTTGTGGAGCAGGTCAGTAGACTTGGTTGGAGCAGGACAGAGAGGGAAAATAAGAGAGAAAAAGACTTGTAGCACATGATAAGGTAAAGCCGTAACAATTACCCACTAGTATGGCATCGAGAGGCCCTACCAGAAACTACTGTATGGTCCAAAATCCATTCACCAAATGCCAATACAGCAGCCCCGGTACTTTGCACCTGCTGATAGGACAGCCTCCTTAGTGGTTAATCCAAGGTTTGGGTCCTTGATTATCCGGCGGGTAACGTCAGCCCAGATGAAACGTTTACCTCCAGCACCCTTACTAGTGACATGACCACAAGGATAGACATAGAAACAAAAATTTTCCGACATCTCGGGCTACTCTTTACAAAATACTACCGACCTAGAAAGCGGCTTTTTCTTCACCCTTTGTCAGAAAAATCATTCATTGGAAATTACTGAAGGACAAAAAAGAAGCGAGAGTTACTGGAGCTGCCGATAAAACATCCACATGCATTATCTACTCTCCATTGAGAAAAATAAAATAAAATTAAAAAAAAAAAAAAAGGGTGGGAAGGACTTATTAATATCTACTTAATAGAACCCGTTGCCCCATTCCCGGCTTAGGATAGTACTTCTTTTAAACATAACTTAATCCCAGAACTAAAATATATTCTAGCATGTATTTTGTTTTATAAAAATATATAAGAAAAAAATCCTTTGAGAAACTCACATTAAGTCTAGTAGATTCTTTGGTATATAAACAAAAATTAGAAATGTACGCTACAGATTAAAACTAGATTTATTTCACAATGAAGAATATTACTTAAGACCAAAAATCAATTTTATCGAACATTTGGGCAAAAACCAATTATAATAGGGGATATAGTGTTTGGATTTTAAAAAAAAATTTTAAGATTAGGAGTACTGCTCCAGCTTAGTGGTAATAGTGTAGGAAAAGTTTTTATTTTTGAAGGGGGGGAGGGTTACCGCTCGAACCTAGCGTTATTATTAAAGTAATTTTTTTTTTTTTTTTTTTTTTTACACTAATCTTTCAGCATTAAGTCTCACCCCCTCGCACACCTCAGAATTTATATCCTATAGCAAAAACTTCTGTTAACTGCCTTATAAAAGCTAGAGTGTCTGGAAATGGATAATTTAACATTAAATTTTAGGTGTGGGATGGGTGGGGGGCAAGGTTAGGAAATTTATCTTAATTTCATGTTTTGGCATTGGCCGCTTACATCCCTAATTAAAACTTTGGTTATGAAGATTGATAATTGACAATCTTTTGGGCGTTGAGGGTTCAATCCTCATGACAGACAATACTAAGAATAACAAAAAAAAATGCTTCCAATTGGTGATAGCTGATGAAACGAGAATAATCTACCTCCATGGATTTAAATAATGGGTTCAGTTTACAATTTGGTATTCATTCCCAAGTTGTAAAAAAAAAAAAAAAATGCACCTGAAGAATGTTGGAGGTGAAATCTGTTGGAACGTGAGAATAACAAATCCAAATAATGTAAAAAAAAAAAACTAATAATGTAAAAACCTAAACCATGTTTTTGTATGTGATAAAAATAAGTTAAAATGACTTGCATATCATGAGAAGGTTGGTGATAGGAGGAGGGTCGGTTTCATTTTTGTCTTTGGGAAACGTAGCCGTTCTTGCTGCTCTATCTAGTTTTATCCCTTCTGCTGGAAGGAAGTGATTTGTATATGTATTCTGTTAACGGTTATTTAAAAGCATCACCTCCTGGTGGGTTTGGGGTGGAAAAATCTTCTGATGAAGGTTAAACTTCTAAGGAACCTTTTTATACTTGTTAACTTCACTAAAATTCAGTTGTACTGGTTTATAATATAGTTTAGGAATCTTGTGTTATGTGACTTTTGACAGAGTTCGGGGTCACCATCTAGCAATATTTCGCAAGCTTTACGCCAGACCCAACTCTGATCTACTTTCCAACTGTCGTGTCAGAGAATTTTCGATAAATATTGAAGTGTATTTTACGAGCGAACAACGCCTGATGGCCTGCTAGTATATGAGAGGGGGGGGCGGTATTTTGTAATTATTCTGTACATTCCCCTAACAATTTAATAAAAAAAAAAAAAAAAAGATATCGTAAAGCTTGAATTTGTTAGAAAAATCAATTAAAACGACTTATGTCATAAGATGGTTGGTGATCAAAGGAGAGTCCGCTTCACCTTTGACTTTGGGGAACCCAGTCATGTTCTTGGCTCTAGTTTTATACCTTCTGCTGGAAGGAAGTGATTTGCATATGTTTCTGTTACCGGTTATTTAAAAGTATCGCCTCCTTCCAGGAGGAAAGAGTATTATGATGAAGGTGTAACTTCTAAGGAACCTTTTATGCTTGTTGACTTTACTAGAATTCAATTGCACTGGTTTATAATATAGTTTAGGAATCTTGTGTTATGTGACTCCTGACAGTTGGGGTCGCAATTTAGCAATATTTTGCAAGCTTTACGCTAGATTCTTCTAACTGGTGTCGGAGAATTTTCAACATGTAGTAATAAAAAAAAAAAAAAAGTGGCTAGCTCATGAAAGACTGTCCTTTAAGTAGAATATCATGAACTTCCCTTATCGTTCTAAAATTTTTTTCCTTTATAAAGATGGTGACTATATTTTTCCGGACGTGTTTTCATTTCAGCAATTCACGAAACCTGGTTATAAGTTATTGTTTCTAATGCTTTCTTTTTACAAATAGAAAAATAATTTGTTTGGTTATAAATATTCTACATAATTTAACTAAAATAAGAACTTGAATATTTTAAGCTGTATTTTTTGTTTTCTATTTTGATAAAGTTGAGTGTTCATTTGTATTTCATTAGTAAACTAATTAACCGATCATTGTTTTAGAACACTGCTACAAAGCTTTAAAGCGGTTGACCAAAGTCGAGGGTGACCTGAAGGTTCCCTTTTCATTATCTATTACACCAAGATGTAGGAGAGGACGCCACTCCTTCCCATGATTACTCCACTTAACCTTGATCCTTACCTTATAATGGTGAGTGTTTGGCAAAGGAATATCAGCAACCGAAAAGGCTAACATGCTTGCCAGTCAGTTTGCCTCAAACTCCACACTGGACCCTTCCAACCACTCCCTACCTGAATTTCCTATGCAGACAGACGCCACGGTAGACGACCTGACAATCACCTCTGCTCAGGTGCATGCTATCATAAAAAACCTTGACACTTCAAAAGCATGTGGACCCGATCTCATCCCAGCTGTGCTATTAAAAAAGTGCTCAGCCAAAGTAGTTCAAGTTCTCTCCAAACTCTACAACAAATGCCTTAATGAAGCTTGCTTTCCAGGCTGTTGGAAAACTGCTTCTGTGGTACCAGTATTCAAGAACTCTGGCGAGAGAACTGACCCAATAAATTATCGCCCCATTAGCCTCCTCCCACTTTTTGCCAAAATATTTGAGACCATAATTAACCATGCTCTAGTTCATCACTTTACAGATGCTAAACTTCTGACTGACCAACAATATGGATATAGACAAGCCCGTTCCACAGCAGACATCTTAACTGTAATCTCTGAACGTATATACCATTCACTGGACAAAGCGGGAGAGGGCAGAGCGGTAGCCCTAGATATATCTAAGGCTTTTGACATGAGGGTCTCCTCAGGAAGATTAGATCATACGGTATCACTGGTAGAATACTTAACATAATTAAATCCTTTTTAAATAAGAGAAAAATCCAGGTTGTCCTTGACGGTCGTACATCTAAACAATATGATATAAATGCGTGAGTGCCCCAGGAGTCTATCCTTAAACCTCTACTGTTCCTGATATTCATAAATGACCTCCCCGACAAAATTGCCTCTGAGATGGGTATATATGCTGATGACACCACACTATAACAGGCACGACAGGAAAACAAATGAACATATATCTAAAGAAATGACAGAAACACTAGAGGATGACCTCCAATCAGTAGTGGAATGGGGACAAAAATGGATGGTCACGTTCAATGCCGCCAAGACTAAACTAGTTTCATTCAATAATTACAAGAAACCTTCTCTACCACCTATAGCAATGGCCAACGACTCTTTATCTGAGAGTAGGTCTCTCAAGCTCTTTGGCCTAACGTTCACAGGAAACATGAGTTGGAACAATTACATCGAGGGCATTGCCAGGGCCGCTGCAAGGAAGTTTGGCTCTCTCTACCATGCTAGAAAGCTACTAACACCCGAAAGTATCCTGTACGTCTATAAGGCAACCATTCGCCCATGTATGGAGTATTGCTGTCATATTTGGGCTGGTGCATCGTCTACTAGTCCTTGACAAGGTTCAAAAGAGTCGCAAATCTGATAGGCCCTAAACTGGTATCAAAGCTTCAGCCTCTGTCCCATTGACGAAACGTTGCATCCCTCTGCCTGTTCTACAAGTATTTTAATGGTGAATGCTCTGGCGAACTGCAAGCACTTGTGCCCCCACGACGTGAACACCCTCGACAGACCTGACAAGCTGCAAAATCCCACCCCCACATTGTAGAGATCCCTAGATGTAAAAGATCTTTCTGCTCCAGTAGTTTCTTCCCCAGAACCGCTAGACTTTGGAATTCCATTCCAGGTCACTGCTTCCCCAACTGTACTGACATGCAGAAGTTCAAGTGCAACGTGAACCAACATCTTGCTGCCCAAATCCCTACATAGTACCCCAGTAGTTGTTTCCCCTGATAGTAGCCCCCTACACCAAAGTGGCAATGTGCCTTGTTTGGAGTGAAAATGTAATAAAAAAATAAAAAAATAAAAATAAATAGATATCATTTTTTTTTGGGGGGGGGGTATGACTTGACTGAGGATTGAACCTTGGTTTCTTGACCCATTAGCTAACACTCTTACCAATATGCCAAAGACTTAAGAGTGGGTTATGTGGACTATATTTAGTTTTAGTCAAAGGAGGCAAAGAGGGGATGGAAACGAGTGTTAGGACGATTCCAATATTTTTACCAGTTCCATACCAAATTGCTGATTCCGGTACACTTACCAATTGAAAAAGCGCATTCCATTATGGACTGGAAATCATTAAGTTTTCAGCCATTACCTTAAATGTGTGTGTTCATTTGTTTTCCCCTTGTATCCATTATAGAGCATAGTATCAGTTATCTAGTGTAACGTGAACAGACATCTTGCTGCTCATCTCTTTGCGTAGTATCCCTGCAACTTATGTCCCCGATAGTAGCCCGCTATTTCAAAGTGGCACTGTGCTTTGTTGGGGTGTGGTGGGGGGTGAAATGGAATAAAAAAAAAAATATTCTGCAAATTTTCAATTTCTTTAGAGTATTTTAAAGGAGTACAGTCATTCTTTTTGCAGACTGTTATCCTCATCTTCATAGTTATTGTGCCACGTTTCGGCCAACTTATCCTCTGGCCTTCTTTAGGTGATTAACAGTGATGGGATGGGAATGCTGCGTCTTGTAACTTATCCTCAGTAATTACTGTCTTCCGCAGTCGTCTTACCACGTTTTGGCCAACTAATCCTCTGGCCTGCTTGATTGGTAGGATTGAAACTGCTCATCTGGAACCTATCCAATGAGCCACAGACCTTGAACCTATGGCGCAGTGAATAGAGGCTAATATATACCAATATATATATATATATATATATATATATATATATATAACAAAACATGTTGAGGCATTAAAGTGGCATAGTAGATAGAGGCGTTGAGTTTCTACAGCTGTGATTGAACAGTCTAATTTCTGAGGTCCACATAGTTACTAAAGGAAATAAACTGTCAATTCAGTTACTCCCACCCAATTACGGTCCATGGTTTCTTGTTTCATTTCAACATTGTCTTTAAATATAATAAGAATATTCATAAACTGATGTTTTTCTAAATAAATGTTCGTCTTATTGCAGAAACAATTTCACAAATAATGAATATTAAATGCAACATTTTATGAATTTCTTATGTGAAATAAATTAGAAGAAAATGAATAAGTTCCAAAAATATGAATTTTTCACATACAAACTACAAACTACATAATAAATACGAATTTCCAAAAAATATAGTTTAAAAGAAAAACAACAAAAAAAAAACATGTCAAGGATGAGAGTTCATATAGAAGCATTGTTTTAATTTGAATAAAATAAAATACGCATCAAGTGCGCTTGAAAACAAATATTTTGCTTTATATATTTTATTTTATATTGTGATAAATTTCAAACAAGTAAAATATTTATTTTTTTTAATATTACGTTGTGATTTGGCTTTCAAGCGCACTTGATGCGTATTTTATTTCATAATACACACACACACACACACATATATATATATATATATATATATATATATATATATATATATATATTCTTTTTTAATAGTTTACGAATATTTTTATAGGAAATCTTGGAACATAATTGGCCGGGTTCACAAATTATCTAACACCGTCTATTTTCTATGACGTAGATAATAGAAATGGCTCGAGTATGTTTATATGCGTGCTCGCCCGGCATTTTTATTTATTTTTACTGAATTCATTCTCTACAAATCCTAAAGAATTTTTAAACCCACAACTTTGAAACCTCGTCAGTCGTCATATTTATTGAAAGTGATTTTTGATAACCGGAAGTGAAATGCAAAAATACCGGAAGTTAGTGTTTTTCCAACTATATTTGCTGTTTTAGGACGATAAATAGAAACATAATTCCAAATTAATATTTTTCAGAGGTGAAGAAACCAATGAATTTTTCAACAAGGTTCATGCAAGAGTGCTCAATATCGAATTAGGGCAAGATATTTGTTTTCTTATGTAAAACAAAAAATATATCACTATACCAAACGGAAACTACATGAGATCACAAAATAAATTAAGACTGAAACCATTTTTATTGATTTGTGGTTATTTACCTTCTCATCCTGAGAAGATGTGACACAAGGTCAAAAGGTGGAGATTGAAAAGCTAACGCCCAAGAGGCAAAGCGCTCTGGTTTACAAAATTGTCTGAGCGCCCCCTCACCGTCAGCATTCCCCGATAGGAGCGTCTCTGGCAATTTAACTAATCTGTCAAAGGTTAGTTAAATTGCTGGGAGGAGTTGGGCATCCTGGAACTGGACAAAACCATATCTCAGCCCTACAGAAAAAAAAGGCCACCTAGCTTAAATGGTCCAGAATTTGCCGAACTAACTACTTGAGATCGTATCCATCCTAGACTTGGTATGAAACGTGAAACGATTTGACTTGCATTCCATCGCGACAAGATATGGCACAAGGCGGGGGGGGGGGGCAGTTTCCCAGAGTGTGTGTATGAAGAGGGAGGTACTCTAGGCTGTATACAAAATTAGCCATGAATTCATCGACATTACCCGGAAGGGGCGCCTTAGATAGTTAGCACACTTTCCTTCTCCAATGGAGAAGGTAATGCATGGAAGGCTGTATTTTGGGGGCCATTTCTAATCCCACGATACGGGTACAGTTCGTATTATAAAATTATCAGCGTGCTTTTGCTTTTCATCCGTAACTTTGATAAATGCTTATTAAAATTATTTAGTATTTTCTAGTATTGATTTAGAAGTCTAAAAGGAGAATTAAAATGAAATTTAAACATCCAATTAAAAAAAAAAAAAAAATGCAAAACCTGACTATATTTTCATTTTTTTTTTTTTTTCTAGAAGTCTTACATCCAGGCAATATCGAATACAGTTAAGTCAATATGAATAACCTTAAATAACGTAAAATAGTGAACGTTTTTCATTTGATAATAATAAAAACAAGCCAAAAATGTCGCTGTGCAAGAAATGATAATACTGCATTTACAGTAGTTATTTAAAAAAAATATTTCTCGATCGTTTGTTCTTAATTATTTGTTGTGTTGTGTTCCGTTTAAGGTGTGTACCCTCCTAGGCTTTATCTCACCTTTTTGGGGGGGGAGTGAAACAGTGAAACACTTTTTAATGCATATAGCATGGGAAGGGTTGGATGTTTGTTTGACGAGACTACAACTGTATTTTCCCTGCCCTCACATTAAAAACCTTGCGTCAAACTTGGCCCTCGTGAGGGGGTGGGGCGGACATAAGTAAATACTTAATTTACTGCCACCATCCCCTTCCGACATGGTTTCTTTTTTTCTATGAAATGAGAACAATAGACAACAACATGCTTGTTGACAAAATAAAAACAAAAACATCCCCACCCATTCGACATTTTAACCTGATTTTTAACACACGATTTTGTGTGTCAGAAACTCGTCAACATATTTACATTTAATAGAATTTTTTAAAAATGCGTTTTTTTTTTTGTTTTTGTTTTTTTGTTTTTTTTCGACATTTGTTCGTACACGTATTTTTTTTTTTTTTTTTTTTTTTTTTTCACAAATCTTTTAAATTTAAAGATGGGGGGGGGGCTCTAAATCTAACATAAACTAATCTCCGACTTTTTTTTTTACCATCACCATTTTTTTCTATCATGTTGCTAAAGAATTCAGGTTGTTTTTTTTAAATATAGATTTTATATCGTCAGATCTGCTTTCTTTATAAATTTAACGTAAACTGATCACTCATTTTATGGCCATATCGCTGAAAGAAACAAATTGAAAAATATATATTTTACAAGTTTCACAAATAACTTTTTTCACAAACAGTAAATTATCAGGGTACGTTTTACAATTCACAGAGGTACGAAACAGTGGTCAAAAATTTAAATATATAACAAATAGGCGCTTCTACACTATTGGGGCGAAATTTCGGGAATCGTAAAACTGAATTTCACATGAAAACAATGGTATCTACGTATTCCTCGTATTTTTAAGATGATTATATCCAAAAATTACGAAAATCGATAAGGTAGAAATTATTTATTAAAGAAAATAGAATTTGATGAAAACGATCGTAAGACAGAGTTCAAAAGGGAGGTAATTTTCCGTTTCAATTTAAACAAGATGGCGACAATTTTTCACCTGCTAACACAATTAAAGTTGTTTTATTTAATAATTCAATAATATTTAGGTAATTTCGACTGCATAATTTGGAAGCTAACATTTATTAGAATTGAAAAAAAAATCTGTTGAAACTTTTGTTTTTTTTGTTTTGTTTTGTTTTTCATCTGAAAGCTCCATTTATCGACTACAAAATCTCGTCCCAATTTTGTAGAAGCGCCAGTAAATGTTACCAAAACAATCTAACGTTACTAAGTTACTCTTGACACCTATTTAAAGTTTTGATAATGACTTAAAATAAAACAAAATACTGCTAGAAACCCAATATATGTTACTGTGATATATATTGCATGGGTTTGTAACAGCATTTTGTATAATTTTTTATTTTTAAGTCATTATCAAGACTTCAAATATTTAGGTATCAATCCACGGCCATTTTTCTTGTTCTCACGTAATGCTCGACACTTTTCGAACCGAATAATCGTTTTAGAATGAGTAAAATCACTAAAACCTTTTCCTGATAGGTAGAAGAGTAACTTATTTTGCCGTTATGGCATTTGTTATATATTTGAATTTTTGGCCATTTTTTCCTACCTCTGTGGATTGTAAAACAAACCCAATTATCAAAACTAAGTAGAAAAAAATTTTTGGTCCCATGACAAAAGGAGGGTGGACCTGTAAATTCACCATTGTTTGTCTGCACTTTTCTCAATAACTATCCCTATGAATTTTTGAAATTTTGCACAAACATTGAACATGATATGAGTAAAAAAGTAACAACGGATTTTCCAGGAAAACTCCGGTTGCCCCCCCCCCCAGGGGTGCCTTTTGGATTAAAATGGCTAAAATTGACACTTTTGTGCTTATTAAGAAAATTGATGCCTTAGATTTTTAGAAAACTTTCTGAAAAGTTATAACTATATAATTTTGTTTGTCTATACTTCGTGATAACTCTTAGGTGTGCCCCAGGGGCTCTTTTAGGGCTAATAAAAACACTCCATTTTTGGGACTATTTTACCATATTTGTCCAAAATTTTCTGTGTATGTCTATTTAGCAGTTTTGCATGGTACGGAACTCAAATTTAAATATGTTAAGGTCTTGGGGACTTTGGGGGCTAAATGGGGGTGGGGTGCCAATGATGGACTTAGTGATTTCTTTTTTTGCATGGTGCAGAACTCAAATTTACATGTGTTAAGGCCTAAAACTGCACCGTTTGTTCATTTTCACTTGGATTTGATGTCCCCTGGGGACTTTTGGGGCTAAATGGGGATGGGGGCAATGCTGAACTTAGTCATTTTTTTAATGCCTCGTTCATTGTGCACTCGCGGGGGACCATGCATGCTTCACTTGTTGATTTTCCAACAATCACAAATGAATTTGTTTTTCTTTCACAAAGTTTCAATTATAAAACTGGGTAGAATTGGCGAATCCGTCGCAAAAAAAAAACAAAAAATCTAATGTATCATGTCCAAACTTCTTTCTTTCACATAAATTCTTTTATGTATGTTGAATTCAACAGGGTTCCATGCGTATTGTTTGAAGACAGATCACTGTTCTTATATTGAACTAACCTTGTTGCCCGGTGTTTAGAGGTGTGTTGAGCAAAAAGAAAAAAAAAAAAAAAAGTGGCGTAAACAGGCAAGCTCGAACCTGTACTGTGAAGGAGGAAAAGAATGTGAAAAAAAAAAAAAAAATGTGACGTCTTTGCTGTTGCATTCATTACAAAACCGGAAGTGGCAAAGGTTTAAATTAAGGCTAGTCAATCGAAAAGAGGTGATGACTTTTGAAAATATCGTCGAAAAAAGTGACTCCTTCCTTGTAGAAAAGTGCCCAGTTGAGGGTGAAGGAATTAATGTTTTTAACCAATTTTTCGATATTTGTCTTCCAAAGGATCAAGCTTCAAAACAATATCAATCTCGTGAAAATCTGTCGCCTCTGTCAAAACTTTTAGGCAGACATACAAACATACATACATTTTAAACAGACAGGTGAGATTTATATATAGATGTTATTTTCACAACGCTTTAGTTGATGCAACCTCCGACCTTCGTTAGGTGTGACTTGTCAAACTCTAGAATCTGCATGGAATTTCAAACAGAATTTCATTTATTTAATTCACGTGAAATAGTATGCTTTTGTTCCCTTCAGCCAGAACCGAGTAGCAGTCCTAAATAATTTGCAATTGTATTTTTTAGTATCACACCCCCAGTGAGAATTGAACTATACCCCCCCCCCCAACTGAATTTTACCCATAACTTTGTTATGCCACAGGTACTATCTCTTGTGCATTAGGGTTCTGTTCAAAATTCTGTGCAGATCCCTGAGTTCGACAAGATACACTTGAAGAAGATCAGAGATTACATCTACAGAAATGTATTCTTTCTGTGGACTGTTATCCTCGTTTTCATAGTTTTTGTTTCACCACATTTCTGCCAACTCCTCCTTTGGCCTTCAGGACCCGTGGTGTAGTGAATTGAGGGTGTTGCATCTCTATGGTGAGCATTATCTAAAGATAACGGTTTCAATCCTAACCAAAAAGGCTGAGTTGACCAAAATGTGGTGAGACAACTATGGGAGGCAGTAATTACTGGGGATGCAGTTTCGAGACTCAGCATTCTGATCACATTGTGGTTAATCACCTGAAGAAGGCCAGAGGATGAGCTGACCGAAACGTAGTGAAATAACAATTAAGAAGATGAGGATAACAGTCTGCAAAAAAAAAAGAAAATACATTTCGGCAGATGTAATCTCATCTTCTTTAGGTGTAGTAAAAAAAAAAAAAAAAAAAACTTGGGGTGCCATCAGCCAGAAGCGAAACCAAAAGCAAAATTTTGTAAGCAAAAAAAAAAAAAAAAAAAATGATGCATACCGGGATCAAACTCGCATAACTGAAATTATTAATCGAATGTTTTTATCGATGGGCTGACAAGAACACCTGCTATCATGCACAAATTTAGCCATGTAAAATGAAAGAATGTATCAACGATTTCCACATGCAAATTGAAAAGCAAGGTTTTTATCTGACTCCCTCTTCAAATAAAACACTATTTCTACACAAAATAATGGACGATTTTTTCAATTTTTTAATATTTTTATCCAAGAGATCGCTCTTTCTAACGATACTGCATTGGTACTTGTATGATGCACATGACAAGTTTGTAGTGAACATCCAAACATACAGCCATTTGCCATAATAGAAGAATAGTACTAAGGAACACTGAATTTTAGTTTTGAAACGTTCATGTCAAAATTTTGTATATTATTGCCTATATACTAAAAAAACAAAAATAGTTCAGCCACACAAACTCATTTACTAGAAACTGATTTCCTCTCTTTAAATATAAAAAATTGAAAAAGAGGTGAATTTTCTAGCTACGTGATAGATATTTGTCACTAATCATCATCATGAACTCCCACTCGTGTCCCAATATTGGGTCCTGTTGTTTGTCACTAGTCTCCTATCTTTAGAGTGGATGTTTATGCATGATGTGGCCGTTAAATCCGAGTCTATAGTGGAAGAATCATTGACAGTTTTTGCAAAGGAGGGTAGGGGGGGATGAGGGGTCATTCTCCTTCTTCTCCTAGCTTCTTCATTCTCTCTCCTCTTCTCTTCAAAGTCCACGGTGCCATGGTGTGCTGCACTTCTCCGCGTCTTTCTGTCCCTGGCAGTTTCCTCACACGAGGACGGGTCGATTTTTTTTTTTTTTTTTTTTTTTTCCCCACGGTGCACTTTAGTTGGTCTTTGTAGCACGTTCTTGGGGGTTCCTCGTACTTTGGAACAGTTTTCCGTATAGCATTTTCTTGGGGAACCTTGAATTATCCACCATCCTGTGGACGTGTTCTACCCAGTGGAGGCAGTGGTGGATGATGGTGGTCTCAACACTGGTCACTGAGGCTCGTTCTAGAACTTAAATATTGGTGGTGTGGCTCTCCTAAGAGATTTTCAAAATCTGCTTCAGTTTAGTTTGCTATTTAAAAAAAAAAAATTTTTTTTTATATCGCTTCTATACAGCGTCCACGTCTCACATGTGTACAATAACATGGAGATGACTATTACCCAGAAAACCATTATTTTGGTGGCCATCGTTAATACATGGTTGTTGAATCTGTGGCAGTTGAGTCGACCAAAGGCGAAGTGGGCTGCCCTGATTTTGTTCTCCGTGTCCTTCTTGCATGTGGGAGCAGATGTTAGTATGCTCCCTAGGTCGTCCACTTCTAATGGTTGGTTGTTTAACAGTAAAATTTGGGAGTATCAATCCTAGTGGATGTTGGTTGAGGATCTTGATCTTGATCGGATTGATCTGCATCCCAAAACGTTCGGAGGCAGTTGTTTGCTAATGAGTGCAGGTCCTCTGCTGTCTGACCTGGGGTGGCATTATTGTCAGCATACTGTAGTCCTCATAATGGACACTAGATAGCCTTAGTTCTGGCATGGAGTTGAACGAAGTTGAAAACTCCTCCGTCTATATGGAATCGTAGATCGATCAAGAGTGTGTCTCGGGGAATCTCGTTGAACATTGCTGCCGTTTAGAATAAGAAATACGGAACTAGAACACAACCCTGCTTTAGGCTGCCGTTGATGGGGAGTGGGCCTAAGAGACAATTCTAACTATTCCATCATGGAGGGTACGCACCAGTTTGACGAAGTCAAGTTGACAACCATACCTTGCGAGGTCAACCCACGTGGCAGGTCGTGGCACTTTGTCGAAGGCCTTTTTCAGATCCCAGAAGATGAACATTACTGGCTTTTGTTGTTCAAGGCTCTTCTCTTGTTGTGCACAAAAGATCATATCTATGGTCCCACGGGAAGGTCAGAAGCCGCACTGGGACTCTGGTAGGATGTTTTCTGCAAGTAGAAGGAGGTGATCTAAGATAATTCGAGCGAAAATCTTGCTCACGATGCTTAGTAATGATATTCCCGGTAGTTGTTGTAGTTGAATCACTAATTGTATGCAGAAAAAAAAGTTCCGTCAAAATAAAGGGTTTTTCCCCCTTTATTTAATTTTTCAATAAATATTTGATTTGTACCTATTTACAATGCCTCCCCACGGGACAAAGTTAGACACCAGGGTCGTTTTTTAACGTGGAGAAAAGGTACAAAAATAAAAATTGTCTCAGTCGTGAAGGATTTCTCCTCCACCGAAAGAGAACAAGAAATAGAAGTGCAGCATCTAAACCCCCCTCCCCACACACATACGCAAGGAAGCATGTCTGATAGTTCTATTAATATGGAGACGATGAAACGTTTTTTTAATACAACGAAATCGGAAGTATATTAATTACCAAATTTAAACAAAAGATAGTCTCGACAGAAATTACACTTAGTTTGAATAATGTCACTAAGCTAAATAAATTTAACGTAAAATGATCCCTCATTTTTCGGGCCATTATAATGTTTTAGGGCTGTTAAATAATTTTTGACCACTAACCCCAAGTCCGACTGGCAAGATCGTAAAACCATAGTAATCACCTAAAAATGAAAACGAAAGAAAAAAAACGTAGGACATTTGCCTCTTATAGAAAATAAAAAAGAAAAGGGTACTGCCCTAAAACACTAGAACTGAGCCCGGAAATGCGATTCTTTTACGTTAAAATGACTATTTAAATTCTAAAATAAAATTTTCGAGGGTTTTACACGTAATCGCCTTAAAAAAAGCTTTACCAAAAAATGTTAGAACCAGAAATTGTACTTAACAAAAAAAAAAAAAAAATACTGATAATTATGTAATTAATAAACTAAATTCTTTAAAAAAAAAAAAAAAAAAAAAAAAAAAAAAAAAAAAAAAAAAAAATTCGGCAATGAAATGTGCTCTCCGAGGTAGACAATTGAAGCAAAAAAAAGAGAGAAAAAAACGAACAAAAAATGCAATCAATCAGCTGGAAATGAACGTCGTTAGTTTGTTTCTATTTCGGTTAGTTTGAGCTTGATTCGACTTTTGGATTTATTATCGATTTATTCGATTCCGTGTTTTATTTGCGTGAAAACTGATGCTACTATATCCCCCTCCCTTGGGTGAGGGGGGGGGGGGGCTCGGCGTGCATTTTTTAGCACGTGCCCAAATTTACGACCGTCTCTTCTTCACTTGTATTATCATATGGGCACTTGCAATATCTCGCCCTGCCGATGGGCAAGCTCGGCCCCCAGAGGCAAGGCTGAAAAGAAAAAAAGTATTAAACCACCCACCCCGCTCCGTCTCTTCTTTTCCCTTAACTGTCTCTTTTTCTTCTCTTCCTCATCCTTGTGCTATTTCTTCCCCTTATCCATTTTCAATATAATAAAAACAAAGCTGGCTGACTGCTTGACCTAGTTTCGGTGTTACGTTTATCGTTTTTATTATTTATAGATATGTAAAGCATGAAAAAAATGTCATAACCCCCCCCTCCCATCCCCTGCACAGATTTTTCCCCACCTTTGCTGCCTTTTATCATAATAACCTGAACGCGATTTGTGTGTTTTGTGTCATTTGGACACACACACACAGACACGACACGATTTCAATAGTTATAGTTTTTTGTTTGTTTTTCAATGTGAGCCAGATATAAAAACAAAAGAACAAACAAAACCTGCCCAACTGCTCATCATTTCGATTCACGGCTGTTCTTTTGCACCAGATCTTTCCAGTTAAAACTAGATCACCAACGAATCAGCAGTTCTTACTAACAAAACAAAACCCAAAATATACTAAAAAAAAAAAAAAAAATTGTACTCTTTGCCTCCTGTCAACAGAATTTTTTTTCCTGCAATCATACGTCAAACCTTGGAAATGCTTCTCTTTTTCTTTTTTTTTTTTTTTTTTTTTTTTTTTTTTTTTTTTTTTAGCGGGGTGAGGGGAGTAGACTTCAAGGTGGAGGTTCACTACAATAAATTTAATTTATAATTGTGTGTGTGTGTGTGTGTGTGTATATATATATATATATATATATATATATATATATATATATATATATATATATATTATCACACACACACACACGGTGAGTGCGCTAATGATTAGGTACGTGCAAAATTACTGGCCGATTCCAAAAATGTATAAACATTTTGACCACCTCCCTTCATTTAAAATTTCACCAAAATCCAGGAAATCAACCAATTTTAATGAAATTTTCAGTATTTATTAATCAACAATCACAGATTATAATGAATCATTTTTTTTTTTTTTAATTTTAGTGAAAATTTATTTTTGTAAACAAAAACACATTTGCCAAAGTTAAGGTTTTAAGTACTAAAAAACAAAAGACTTATGAATTTGTTTGCTTATATATATATATATATATATATATATATATATATATATATATATATATATATATATAAATTTTAAATAAAGCATTGTAGATGTCAACAATTCCAAAAAAAAATTCTTTTTACACTTTAGGATCATTACAAAAAACACTCCTAAAGTTTGTGTTAATGAAATCAATATAACTTGTAGAAAAATTAATTTCTCGAAATATCAATATTTTCATTGAATTAAGCATTGTTTATTTAATATTTTCACCAAAAAATATTATTAAAAAAATGTCATGTGATTTTAATAACAATTCTGACAAAAATTTCAAATGTAATATATTTTTCGGCACTTCTGCAGGACAGTGACATATTAGCAACAGAGACAAGTGATCAACCCCATTTCTTCAAAGGAGAAACAACATCCAGCGACCATTATGTGAACCTTGAATATAAACAAATGTTTACGATAACGCAAAAATATATAATGAAATAAATAACACAAACATATTGAAAATTGAAACATTTAATTTTACTGTATTGATGTAATTTCTTTTCATAACTGAAAACAATAAATATTTTAAAAACATGAAACATTTATTAGATTGTTTTTAGAATTATGTTTTTTACAGTAAGGTTGTATAAACATTTAGCAAAATATTTTTAAAACATGAAACATTTATAGCGGTTTAAGAATAATTTTTTTTTTTTTTTTTTTCAGAAAGATTGTATAAAATTTTAGTTTGCACGCACTTTTAGAAAAGGAGGATTATCGACCCCTGTTCTTTAGCTGATAAGCGACATCTGTCAGCGGTTTTTTAAACTAAAATACACACATTCGCCTCATGTCACTGACATGCAGAAGTGCCTATTTTTTCTTGTATGCATGATGGTGTAAACATTAGTGAAAAAAATTTTATGCCTAAAAATTCAGTACACAAAGTTAAGACACCGGAATTGGACTCGGTTTACCTAAATATGGAATAGAAGTCACTAAATATGAAATGAAATACAAGATTATATGGAAATAATTTATTTTCAAAAAATTATTTTAGTTTTAACATTTTTTTGTGATATCATGAAATGATAGAAAAAAAAAAAAAACTTTTTTTTTTTTTTTATAAAATTTTGTTTTTTTTAACACTTGTGTTATCATGAAAAAAAAACTAATGAAAATTTTGATTATTTACATTTCTATAAATGGTGTCTTTTTGAAATAATTTGTTCTCCACAAATTTTATCACAAATAATATAGGAAAGTGTTTTTTTATCAACACTTCTTTTAGAATAATGTTAATTGTTCACTCTGTATGAAATTTTCATAAACGTCTATAATACGTGTTATATGCATTTCACGGGACATTGCTTATTGTTTCCTAAGACGTACTGTTGGATGTTTCGGTTTTGGAATTCAATTGAAATTATTTTGTTATGATAGAATTATGTGATAAAATTTGTGAAAATTTTTAATTATTTCCATATAAATATATTAATATTTAGAAACTTATACAAATGTAAACTATGAAAGTTTAAATTACTTTTTTGACATGAAATATTTCCATACAAATATTTTAAATATTAAAGATATTTATAGAAATGTAAAAAAAAAAAAAAATAAATAAATAATAATAATAATTTTTTTTTTTTTTTTTTTTGTTTCATGATAACACCAGAAGTGGTTCCATATGGTTTCGTTTTTCGTTTAATGCTTAGTGACTTTCATTCCATATTTAGGTAAACAGAATCCACTTCCGGCGTCTTAACTTTGCATACTGAATTTTTGAACAAAGCTCAATATTTAACTTTATAGTGCACTTTTTGTGGTCTCCCTCGCCCCCCCCCCCCGCAATAACGTATGGAAACAATATTTAATGTTGGTGCTGATTTTGAATACAAACTATTTTGTTTTCCATCAAAGATTACATAGGTTTTTTCAAAGATAATGACCTTCCCCCTTTCACCAAAAAAATTAAATTAAAAATAAATTTTTGTTTTTTCTTTTAAAATGCTTCCGCACTGACTATGTCTTTGTCCCATACTTTTGAATAAAGCTAGAAAGGATACCCAAATGAACATAGAACACACTCGTTTCCCAAGAAACAAACCGATTTGTGAGCAAATCTTGTTTAACGTCTATGAACCATGCATTGCTCAGCCCTTCCCCAAATTCCTTTCATTGCCTAAAAAAAATACCACTACCCTTTTGGAAAATCTTTTTATATCCTCCCCTTAAAAAAAATCATCTGAAAAATGAAGCAACATTAAACACGTTAACACAATAATAAATTTACCCCCACCTCCTCTCAATAACAGAAATATATTCCTTTTATTTTGGAACAAGCAATGACATTTTCTGACCCCACAAAAAAAAATAATTTAAAAAATGGTTATGTGTCTCTTTTTAATGCTTATTTTATGCTAAATTGATATAGTGATCCATAACTCTACAAAATTTTATAAAATCCTTTTTGAGAATATTTTTTTCAGCCTGTTTACATTTAATTGCCATAAAAAAGTAGAATCTGACTATTCTTTTTTGAGATAAAAGAAACTACTGGGACTGTGATGGTAAAATTTTATTAATGGTCAACGATTTCTTTACCATATAAGGTCCGACAGGATGACCAATCTATTTTTTTTTTTTTTTTTTGATAAAAATAACAAGGATCGTTAATTAACTTCAATATCATTAATTTAGTTAATAGTTTAGAGATGCTGACTATTATGATGACTTCACGGGCTGACAACATGGATGTGCCAAGTTTGAATCCAGTGCGTTCCACAGAAACATTTTCATCAAAATTCACACCTCATCTCGAGAAGCGGTAAATAAAAAAACTAGTCTAGTTTTTGAATGTGAAAACTGATAAATATTATGAAATTCACTTTAATTTTTTTTTTTGTCATTTTAATATTTTTAGATGCTAACAAAATTTCTTTTATAAAAATATACAAGAATTTTTCCTCTCTTTTTTTTTTTCTAGTTACATATTTTTTTGGTGATAGACAATTTATTTCTAAAATTAGCTATACCTGCCAAACCACGCGTTGCTGTGGTGTAGTCTGGTCGATGCAACAAACACACACACACACGCATGCCATCACGCCATTACACAGACACACGAACGCACACACACACATGCCATCACGCCATTACACAGACACACGAACGAACGCACACACACACACACGAACAGACACCTAATGCACAAACTTTGCAAATAGTCAAGCATAAACAGTTTAAAGGCTTTCAAATCACACATAGATTTTTAAGTATATAAACTGCAAAAAACTGGTTAAGAACACAGATCTCAGCTGTAATAATCACTTAATATGTTCTATTTTTTATTTAGCATATAAATAAAGAATTTTCGTCTTTTTATAAAAGAAAGAAGTAATGGTTATTGAGGCCGATGTTTCAAAAAACAGAATGTACAATGTATCTACACAAAAAAGATTTAACACGGTAGTCAGACAGTATGGGTCTCGGCTATATTAATCAATCTGTTTTATTTTTTATTTAGCATATAAAGAACTTTTGTCAATCGTATTTCAAAAAAAAGAAAAAAAAAGAGGTTTATCTAGCTTTTATAAAATAAAAAAGAAATAATGGTTATCAGTGCCAATGTGTTGAAAAACAATATATCTAATGTATGTAAACATAAGATTTAGCACGGTCACATAACTGTTTAATAAAAATTAACATGTACGTTATACTTAATGTATAAGTGAAAGCGTTCTTGGCTTATAAACATTGTCTCGGTGTGTCACAGTTGTTTAATATGTTTGTATTAGGTGTATTTTATATAAAACGATTGCCTATTGTGTAAGGTGAAGCTATATTGGTAAATTTCTGGAGCGTTTGTTTTTGTAATAAGAGATTCTGGAATGAATGAATAGTCAGTTTCAGCCAATGAGATTTAGTGGAATGTGAGAAGGGAGAATTTATTATTTTTGTATTGAGAAATGGAAGGATTGTTATGGCTATGAGTATATGAGCCAACTAATAAGAGTGCAACCCCATATTCATCAAAAGTGTAGAAATCCTCCTGGTAATGACTGGGAATGGTAAGAGTACTTGGTATTTAGAGTGGGAAAATACAAACTACTTCCTCTAAAGATGGTTGTGATTGTGATGACGGTGCTCCTAGGATAAAATGTATGATTTTATTATGACGACAAAATGTGGCGTAAATGGCATTCAAAAGTTACATAAGATGGTGGATAATAGCATAGACATAATTTGTATGTGGTATTTGTTAATGCAAACCTACAGTAATTTGGTCCAGAGGGGAATTTCTGCAGTCAAAATATTATATATATGAGATGAAACATGTTTTTCAAATTTGTCCTGCATGATAGTGTGCATCCCCTTATCTTCAAGGGAAATGTCTACTTGTTGATACGATTGGTTTAATATAAGTTTAATTTGTTTTTCACAAAAAATATCCAAATTGAAAAAAAGCTAAACAAATTTGTACTTAGTTCTAAGTTAAGGTTTTTATTAAATTGGCTTTAAAAAAAAAATGCAACTAGCTGAATATTTACTGTGCTATAAATCATATTATAAAGATTCAATGTATTAGCTGTTAAAATGAATCTTATATGATCCAAGTTTGTTTTTGGTCCCACGACAAAAGGAGGGTGGACCTGTAAATTCATCCTTGTCCGTTTGTCTGTCCGCACTTTTCTCAATAACTAAGCTTTGGAATTTTTTACAATTTTGCACAAACATAAACATGATATGAGTAAAAAAAAAGTAACAGAATGGGTTTTCCGGGAAAACTCCTGTTGCTCCTCCGGGGGTGCCTTTCAGGTTAAAATGTCTAAAATTGACACTTCTGTGCTTATTAAAAGAAATTGATGCCTTGGATTTTTATAAAACTTTCTGAAAAGTTGTAACTAACTGATTTCTATATAATTTCGTTTGTCTATACTTTGCGATAACTCTTGGGTGTGCCTCAGAGGCTCTTTTAGGGATAATAAAAACACTCCATTTTTGGGACTATTTTACCATATTTGTCCAAAATTTTCTGAGTATGTCTATTTAGCAGCGTTGCATGGTGCTGAACTCAAATTTACATATGTTAAGACCTAAAACTACATTGTTCATTTTTACCAGGATTTGACATCCCCTGGGGACTTTTAGGGTTAAATGGGAGGTGGGGGTGGGGGCAAATGCTGAACTTAGTCATTTTTTTTTTTATACCTCGTTCACTGTGCACTCACGGGAAACCATGCATGCTTCACTTGTTTTGTATTGAATTTAGCAAATCTTGTTTCACCACGTTTCGCCCAACTCATTTTCTGGCCTTCATGTGATTAGTCGCAACCAGATAGGAATTCCAAGCCTTGTAACTGTATCCTCAGTAATTACTGCCTTCCATAGTTGTTGTCTCACCACGTTTTGGCTAACTAATCCTCTGGCTTGTTTGGATAGGATTGAAACTGCTATCTTCAAACAATGCTCACCTGGAACTGTACAGACTTGATGCCTCTATCCGCTGCACCACAGGCCCTGAAGTCTGCAAAAAGAATGAATGCACAAATCATGAAGCTTCGTTTTGAAGGATTCTAAGAATGGGTGTCCAGTGTTGCCCGAGTGTTTGGATGTGTGTGTTGAGAAAAAAAAAAAAAAACTGGTTGTAGGAAGGCAGACGTGAACCCATACCGCGAAGGAGGAAAAGAACGTGAAAAAAAAACGACGTCATTGCCGTTGCATCCATCACCAAACCAGAAATGGCTAGGGTTTAAATTAAGGCTAGTCAATCAAAAAGATGGGATGACTTTTGAAAACATCAGTGATAAAACCGACCCCTCCTTGAAGAAAAGTGCCCACTTGAGGGTGAAGAAGTTAATGTTTTTAGACAATTTTTCGATATTTGTCATCCAAAGGGTCGAGCGTCAAAACGATACTGATCTTGTGAAAATCTATTGCCTCTGCTGAAAGTTTTAGGCAGACATACAAGCATACATACATTTAAACAGACAGGTGATTTATATTATAGACTAGCGTAGGTGCTCGGCGTTGCCCGGGTGTTTGTAAGTATATGTTGAGGGAAAAAAAATGTTTAGGCAGGTATGTTCAAAACCTTGAAGTGAAAAAAAAACCTGACATTACTGCTCGGCCCTGACGGGAGAGGAAGTGAAAAACGTTCTAATTTAACGGTTAAAAAGTTGACATGCAGAAAGTGAAAATGAATGAGTTAACGCACGAGAAAAAACAAAATCACGCACTTAACTTCGGCTGGAAGCCAGTTCTTTCTGCCATTGTGGGGGAAATCTGCTCCCCCAAGAGTAGGGAGCTCTGGCAGTGTCTTAATGAATAGCAATTGTCTGATATGAAGGGGTATTCTCCACAGTGATCAAAGCTGATTGCCTTCGACACTTGCTGGCCACGGAGGCCAGCGACCTTTTTTTTTTTTTTTTTTTTTTTCTCTCTCTCTAATCAGCCAAAGAAACATGGAGAGTAAGAAATAGCGCAAAAATAGCATGTATAAGTAGCTGAAATAAGATGTGACCTCCTTTTGTAAATCGGAGGTATTATAATCTACGAAGTATATAAAAAGTTCTAAGAATCGGTGATCCCCCCCCCCTCCAAAAGCCTTTGCCAGACATAGACATAGACGCACACACTAAAACACGTTTTCGCTTTTGTATTATAGATGAAAATAAAATTGGTTTGAGATACTCAACTCTGTTTTTAATCTTCATTAATGATCTTCCAAATATTTTGCAATTATTTGTTGGCATGTATGCAGATGACACTGCTGTCTATGGCAGCACTTGGAAGAGTGTTGGTGATGGACATTTTGCTGATGCTTTTTCTGATCTGGAGCACATGGTACACTCGAAGGGAAGAATGAGCTGTTACTTTTAATATTTATAAAACCAATGTTCGAATCCTTGTTTCCGCAGTTGAAGTGAATAGCTCTCTCTCCCTTTGCTTTGACTTTCATTCCAGATCTAAAATAGGAGACATATCTAATCTGTTAAGGTTGCTGTAAAAATGATTGGATCCTTTTGCTGCTCCAGAAAGTACCTGATTCCTGATGCAACTCTCTCCCTATACGAGTCAGATATCTCCAAAGATAGAGTATTGGGGCATATCTCTGGAGGTGCCGCTCTGAGCACCTTTTTTTTTGCGTTGACAAAATCGATTTCACATCTAATGCGGATGATCATTTGTTTTGTACAACCATTCTCTCACATTGCTAATCTCTGGTTACTCTAAGTTATTTCTACGGAACGTACTCGACTGAGCTCCAATCTCTGCTTCCTCTTTGTAAGACATTCACAGCAAGAATTTGTCTTATTACCACAACTGCGAAGAACTTCCATGTGCCTAACATAAAATGGAAGTTTCAGGAAAAAGTTTATTTCCAAGAACATCCTACCTGTGAAACATTATCATGGAACTGATTCCTTGTAGATTACAACATGTTTTTTTTTTAAATATACCAACAAATACTCGTCATAACCCGTCTACATAAGTGATCAGACTTTGTTTGTTTCACTCGTCATTTTCAATCTTCGCATAATATCGTTCATCATGAAAAAAAATTAACAATCCAGCCATCACATTAACCTTTGCCCTCAAGTGGCTTTTGGCCTTGATAAGTTGACTTATTAGCTTAGAAAAAAGGTATCAAGTCGTCAGTTAAAATGAACTTTAGTTGTTACACATTCATTGTTCGTCGATGATGCTTGAACGTAGAACAATTATGAGCCTTTAAATAACCATATCACAATATATGACTAATTTGTAGGTGTCCTCGTGTCATTTTGGTGTGTGCATGTGATGACAGCCTCATTATTCAGCAGAGATCTGATCGATTTACTTTTTTCTTTTTTTTTTCTTTTTTTTTTTTTTGACCTATTCATCATCCGTTGCCTCAAGCAGATTTGTTTTCTTGGCATACTTTCATATTTAGTTCTGTTCATAATCCTTGTTTATATATATATATATATATATATATATATATATATATATATATATACTAGCAATGGGTGCCCGGATGTTTGGAGGTGTATGCTGAGCAAAAAAACAAAACAAAAAAAACGGTAATTTTTTAAAAACTTTGACCCCTTAATATTTATTGTTTTGGGCTCAAATCAAGTTATTTAATTAAATCCAGGTCCAAGGAACCTATATCTAAAATTTCAAGTATTTAGACCCAAAATGGTCGGAGGAGTTTGGTAGAGTTCTCAAAGGTCAAATCGTTGAACTTTGACCCCTTAACAGCAAAATTTCTGTCCAAAACCCAATCACATCGATTTTCCCAAATCTCAGTACCCTGTATATCAAATTTCGAGTCTGTAGACTAAAAATTGACAGTTATTGCGTAGGGAAATGTACACACACAGACACGTTCACTTTTATAGATATATATATATATATATATATACACACGCGCGCACACACACACACACAGCATAATCACATTGACGCACTGGTTCCTATCAGATCACCAAAGTTAAGCAACGTTGAGCCTAGTCAATACTAAAATGGGTGATTATTTGGGAATTTAGGTGCTGTATGTGTTCTGTGCTTATCTCGGCATTGCTTCCAGTCAGTCTTGGGGATTGTGCAACCCTTATATTTTTCCCCAAAACCTCTGGCCTTGATGGAGGGGAGATTAAAACTTGCTGCTATGGTTTCAAATGATTTGAAATAACAGCAAGGGGAGACTGGATTCCAAATATTTCTAATATGTTATATCTCCTTTCTTTTGGAAATAGGGTACGATTATGAATATCTCCAGTATCAAATAATCCTTATACACTGTGAAATTTACTTTATGTATGAAAACCAAAGAGGGGAGATATGACATATGAGAAATATTTGGAATCAAGTCTTGCTGTTATTTCAAATAATTTGAAACCATAGCAAGTTTTATTCTCCTCTCCATCGAAGCCAGTTTTGGGGGAAATATCAGATATTTTGTAATTCATATGCAAAACTAGGAAAACAAATAACTATGATTGAAATATTAGTAAAGGTGCGGTATCTTTCCACCCACAAAAAATCCTTAAAAATTACAACTATTATAGGTTTCCAATGGTGCTAAAAATGAAAAAAAGTTAAAATCCCAGGAAACAAGTAATTTCAATGATATAGAAAAATTATAATTTTGAAAAGTGGGGGATCACTTTTCTATATTAATATATATTAATAGCCAAGGTGGTCATAAAGTGGATGCTCATTTTACGTTAAATTAATATAGAAAAGTGATCTCCCACTTGTTTAAACAATAATGTGCAACCTTAAGAGCAAATGTCAGGTAGCCCACTACAAAATTCAGGTCATTAGCTTTCCAACCAACCTTCATTTGTTAAATTCTGATCAATAGTCATAGAGATTTCAAACTTATAAAATTTCCAAAAATAGTGGTGTGTGTGTGTGTGTATATAATATATATATATATATATATACTCATAGCCAAATTGAATGTTGAAATGCTCATATCTTTGGTTCTATGGGACGAAACTACATGAAAATTTGCAGGCTTTTTGAAAATTAAAATACTATTCTATGGTAAAAATTTTGACAATTGATAAAAAAAAAAAACAAAAAAAAAACGTAGATTTTCAAACCAATAAAATATGCTCAAATTTGCTTACATTTGTATATATTGTGTCCTAGCAGGTCAGCTTTAGTTTGCTGTTTCTGCTGTCTCCCCTGTGGCCTGGCAAGGCCACACACACACACACGCATATATATATATATATATATATATATATAAAATGGGTTCAAATGTATTGAACTAAAACAATATTTTTGTTCAAAAGTGTCCATACATAAGGAGCTATTATTAGAAATATATAAACAAAAAATTTCTGATCTTTATTTTGTCTTTTTAAATTAGATTTATTAGAATTTTACTTATATTATTATTAATAATGTTATATATGAGCAGGGAGACACATTGCCCGGGATTGAATAATTATTACACTATTCACACTACCATATTTTTGTTGTCATCGAAATCGGTGAAATTCTCCCCCCCCCTCTTTTTTTTCCAATCAAATCGATTAGTTGGCTGCTCTATTACCTTCATGTAAAATTTTATAAAAATCAGCCCAGCCGTTTTCAAGTTCATAGGGAACTCCCTCACACACACACACACACAGCAAAGTTCCTTTTATATAATAGTCAAGATAAAAAGAATACCAGTCCCAGGACGAGTAAAATTAATTCCCAGAATGTTTTACACCACGTTTATCTCCCTTTTTAGAAAGATTAAAATCAAGAGATCTTGTTGAGTCAACTTGAAGACGACTCGCAATGAAAACCTATCGGGTTTCGTTGAGGATAGAATGAAATCTTGTAAGAGTCAGAACGATTTTTGACAATACTTGATGATCATGCCAAGATAACTTTGTGTGCGTATATTAATGTTGGGACAATTAATCAGAATTAGGAATATCGGAGCTTTTTGGGGTATCAGAATCTGTATCGAAATCGGAAAAATTTGAGCCTATTTTCCAATGCCAAAACCGATTCCTTACATTATCTTATTTGATTTTGGTTTAAGAAATATATTCCACTGCTTGTAGTAATAAATATTTATTGATTTAAACTTTCAGTAAGACTAAAATCTCTAAATCACCCCCCCCCGTGTGTTTTCATGTTCAAGAAAATATAGGCACATTTAAGGTGTGATTTTACAATAATCAGGACAAAGTAACCATTCTATAGTTAAATATTGAGATTTATAAAGAATCGGAATCGGTAATTTAGTACAGAATCGGGAGAAAACTATTGGAATCGTCCCATCACTAGTGTGTGTGTGTGTGTGTGTGTGTGTGTGTGTATATATATATATATATATATATATATATATATATATATAATATATATATACTAGCATGAATGCCCGGCTTCGCCCTGAGGTGTGTGTTGAGCAAAAAAAAAGAAGTGGTAGTAGGAAGGCAGGCTCGAACCCATACCGCGAAGGAGGAAAAGAACGGGGAAAAAACGTGACGTCTTTGCTGTTAAGACCACCATCAAACCGGAAGTGAAATAGGTTTAAATTAAAGCTAGACAATCAAAAAGAGGGGATGACTTTCGAAAATATTGGTGAAAAAGGCGACCCCTCCCTGTAGAAAAGTGCCCAGTTGAGGGTGAAGAAATTAATGTTTTTAGCCAATTTTTCGGTATTTGTCATCTGAAGGGTTAAGCTTCAAAACGATACTGATCTTGTGAAAATCTGTCACCTCTGTTAAAAGTTTTAGGCAGACATACAAACATACATACATTTATATATCGGTAGCTCAAATTTTCAATTCAAACCGATTAAAAAGCTTGCTCTATCTCTGAATACCTTTTATGTAAAATTTCAAATGTTTAGACCAAAAATTGTCTTGAGTAATTTGGTAGAGACTGCAGAGGTCAAATATTTTTTAACTTTGACCCCTTATGTTTATTGTGTTGGGCTCAAATCAAGTTAAGTTAGATCGATGTCCAAGGAACCTATATCTAAAATTTCAATTGTTTATACCCAAAATTGGTGGAGGAGTTTGGTAGAGTTCTCAAAGGTCAAATCATTGAACTTTGACCCCTTAACAGCCAAATTTCTGCCCGAAAACTGATTACAAAGATTTGCCCAAAACTCCATACCCTGTATATCAAATTTTGAGTCTGTAGACTGAAAATTGAGAAATATTGTGTCGGGAAATGTACAGAAAGACACACACACAGACACTTTTACTTATATATATATATATATATATATATATATATATATATTTATTTACCAGTGGTGAAAAAAAAAAACCGGACTAAAGTGCTCAATGTGTAGTCAGAGCAGTATATAGGAAATTTATTACTGTGAGTCCAGAATGAGTTTACAAATTGTTTCAACTAGAGGAAAATCCTCAAAGAGAGGAAAAATCCAACTAGCATCATCAGAATTCATAGATGGACTAAGTTATAAAGTCAAATAAAAATGGAAAGATCGTAGATAAAGGGGAGTTAGAAAAGAAGGGGGAGTGGTGGGGAGAGGACGTTGGAGTTTAAAGTAGTAGGAGTGTATTAAAAAAAGAGAGGGGTTTATAATTAAATATTAATTATGTGTAAATTCTTATATACGTGTTTTTTAACGGTTTAAACTTAAAAGACGCTACTTTTGTTGATAACGGCATAAGTAACAGTTAATTTAAAGGATCACCATGGCAACAGGTTGGAGAGTTAATGTTAGTGAAGGAACGGGTTGAAAATGGGGTTTAAAGTAATTTAGCCGGGCGGGGAGAGATTGAAAGATATTTATTGTTTATAAAATGGAAAGAAAAAGAAAAGGAAAAATAAGTTAAAGAATTATACTTTACAGGTTTATTTTGATAGTGTAATGATATATATAATTAAATATAGTATATATATAAATAAATTAGCCGGGCAGGTAGAAATTATACGTTACAGGTTTATTTTAATGAAATAAAATAAAATAGGTGAAAGCTTAAGTAAGTAACTTAAATAATAGAAAAAAACATTTTTAATAAGTAACACACAAATATAAGCACACGCATAAATATGTACAGCAAATGCACATACGTAAATGGGGGAAAAAACACATGCGTGATCACACATACATACATATATATATATATATATATATATATATAATATACATATATACACAAACATACATATACAAACACATATATATATATGTACACATACACAGATACGTAAAAATACACGCATATATACATATATAAACATATATGCAAATACACATACATCCAGATGCAAACACTTACACATACATATATATATACATATACATATACATACATATATATACATATAAATATAAATTAGCTGGGAGGGGGGGGGAAATTGAAAAATATTTTATAAATAATTTTTAAATTTTCAGGCGTTGTAGTTGAAGGAAAGAGAGAAAGAGAAAAATATAAATTAATGAATTATAAGTTACAAGTTTATTTTACTAATATAGAAATAGGTAAGAATATCAGTAAGTTAATCAAATAATAAAATTCATAAAATTATTAGGGAGATATTTATAATAAGTGAATAAAACACATACACACAGAAAAACACACACACAAATATACATGTAGAAGATACGTAACCAAATACAAATATATATAAACACATACATATACACACATGTAGAAGATACGCACAAACACAAATACATATATATACATACATATACACACACACATATATATATACACACATATAAATACATACATACACACACATATACATACATATACAAACACACACACATACACACGCACACACACATATATATATATATGTGCACATATATATACATATATATATATATATATATATATAAATTTGCTGGGCAGGGAGAGATTGAAAAAATTAATTTTTTGTTTTTAATTTATTATTTATAGTTTTTTGAATTGTCGGGCGTTAAGTTGAAAGAAAGAAATGAGAAATAGAAGGGTAAATAGGTGAATTATACGTTATAGGTTTATTTAATAAAGTAAAAAAACTAAGGATATCAGTAAGTTAATTAAATAATAAAAATTAATATAATTATTAATAAAATGTAGATAATAAGTAGATAACAAAAACACACAAATACATAAACATGAGTACACATGTAAAAAAATACACACATCAATGGGGGAGGAGCATGTGCTTGAGTAAATGTACAAACACAAATACGAAAAATATGTAAATAAGCTTCGTGTTAAAAAATATGATAATTATTATTGAAAGAATTAGTAAGAGGTAAATATAAGAGAAAAGCGTATTATATATGTTATATGTAGATGGTAAATTAAATAATTAATTAAAATAGAAAGTAAGTAAATGATTAGTTGTTAACAAGTAGATAATAGACCGAGAGGCAAGTCGAAGGATACCAATTGTGATAAGTACGTAATTGAAATAATAGAAATCGAGACCTAATTATGGAAATAGCCAATAAGAGACTATGGGGCGAGAACCTTTAAATAATGACATAAGGAGTGATTAAGGCAAAGGGGGGGGTACAAAAATGAGTTTGGTAAAGAGAGATGTAGCTAAAAAATGGTAGGATAAATAGGTGGGGGTTCTGTGGAGGGGTTCTTTTAAAATGAATGGGGGACTATATAGTTTAGGTTGTAAATAGGGTGTGTGTAATTCGTTAGTGTTAGATTTTAGGGGTGGGTTATAGTTATTATTAGAAGGGTGAGAAGTTGCTTAAGAGGTGGGATTTATAATGTTTACAATTAAGTGAGGTTTCAGTTTTTTTATTTAGAAGTTTATCTCTATCTCTAAAATTAGTAATCAGTAATTTTTCAGTTAAGCATAAATAACATGGGGAGTTTAGTGATTTACAGGTACTAGCTCTATTAAGAATTTCCCAGCTAATAATTGGGGTGAGGTTGTTTCGGGTAAGTAGTAGATAGTGGTTAGTTAATGAAGTACTATTTGGGTGGTTGGGGTTATTTAGGGAGCATTTATGCACTCTAAATCTGTCTTTGAACGTGGTGCTTGAGAGGCCAATGTAAAATTTTTTGTTTTGTGGGTCTTCAGCAGGGGCAATAGTTGCTTTGTAAACCACATTTGTTGAGAGACAATTTTGCTGGAGCGGGCATTGGGGTTTGTTAAGGCAGTTACAGTTATTTTGACCATTGTTATTATAGTTGTGGTTATTTAGTATTTTATTGTTGTGTTTTTTAATTTTATTTTCTAGATTATTTGTGCAACTGTAGCTAAGCTTAATAGTGTTCTTATTAAAAATTTTATGTAGAATATTACTAGGGGGGAAGTGGTGATTAAGAAGCATGAAGAATTTTTTACCTAATTTAGTTTTTATCATATTATTATAGGGAGGGTTAAACCAGAGGACTTTGCGGGATCTGTTATTCCTATTTGTATTGTTGGGTTTATTAGGGTCCAAGTATGTAATATTAGGGTTGGAATATCCAGATTCCTTTAAAGCATTTTCAAAGAAGGGTTTGTGTAGGTTAAAAATGCTGGAGTTAGATGAGTTTGTGCTAAGCCTTTTTTTCTCTCCCCGCCCGGCTAAATTACTTTAAACCCCATTTTCAACCCGTTCCTTCACCTATTTTATTTTATTTTATTAAAATAAACCTGTAACGTATTATTTCTACCTGCCCGGCTAATTTATTTATTATATTTAATTATATATATCATTACACTATTAAAATAAACCTGTAAAGTATAATTCATTAACTTATTTTCCCTTTTCTTTTTCTTTCCATTTTATAAACAATAAATATCTTTCAATCTCTCCCCGCCCGGCTAAATTACTTTAAACCCCATTTTCAACCCGTTCCTTCACTAACATTAACTCTCCAACCTGTTGCCATGGTGATCCTTTAAATTAACTGTTACTTATGCCGTTATCAACAAAAGTAGCGTCTTTTAAGTTTAAACCGTTAAAAAACACGTATATAAGAATTTACACATAATTAATATTTAATTATAAACCCCTCTCTTTTTTTAATACACTCCTACTACTTTAAACTCCAACGTCCTCTCCCCACCACTCCCCCTTCTTTTCTAACTCCCCTTTATCTACGATCTTTCCATTTTTATTTGACTTTATAACTTAGTCCATCTATGAATTCTGATGATGCTAGTTGGATTTTTCCTCTCTTTGAGGATTTTCCTCTAGTTGAAACAATTTGTAAACTCATTCTGGACTCACAGTAATAAATTTCCTATATATATATATATATATATATATATATATATATATATATATATATATATAAAATTTTATTTAATTCAGGTAAACAAAATTGCATCTTAATTACAACAATAGAAATACTGTTTTGATCAATGTATTGATCTCATCAAGCGACCCAAACCTCCGGATGGTCTTGAGGTCAGTTTTTTAAATAAATGAAAACTAGGGAACTTTTTATTTTTGGCAATGAAATGCATGTAGAAGTCATTCGAAGGAATGGGAGAAAGGTTTATTTAGCCGCTTCGAGACCACCCAGAGGTTTGGGTTGCCTGTTGTTTTAATCAAGGTTTAATTTTGTTTACCTAAATTAAATAAAACAATATCCTGTTCTTTTTATCGAGCACTATCAACAACGTCGTTAAATTCAATGTTTTTACTTGTGGATACTGTTAACCTGGGATATATATAAACATATGAAACACCTTTTAATGCAGGGAACAAACTCTTACAAATTCATCAAAAAATCGTTTTCATTTTTCATTCTGAGTAAACAATTGGTTCAGCCTACCACCAAAATATTTATAATGTTCAGAATATATGGTATATTTATATCTTAGTAAGATCATCCTCATTGCAATCATCTTTATACTAATAGGATGGCGTGTGTGTTATTTATTTTGTGTGTCATACTTACATCCGAGTACTGTCGTTTAATTGTTATGGACTTCCATTTCTTGTAATAAATAATTTTGTGAAGAATTAGTATTAGGTTCTGGTTTTAGCTGATGGCACTCAAGGCATTTATTTTTTTAGAAATAATTTTATCAAGAATTTGTAAGTTTTGGTTTCATTTTCGATTATAGCTGATGGCACTCCAGTAATCTACTTTTTTATAAATAATTTTATCAAGAATTCTTTATAAGTTTTGGTTTCAATTATAGCTGAAGGAACTTATATATATTTATTTATTTTTTTTCACAAGTTTTGGTTTCATTTCGATTCAAGCTAATGCACCCAAGTTGTATGGATATTGTTTTTTTTTATTTTTTAAATCGCAACTTTATAATGTATAAAAATTGAAAGATTATTAGCTCTATGATAATATGTACGCATCTGCAAGAATTAAAATATCATAGTAAAGTCTTCTTTTCGACCGGGTTATGCCAGGCGTCCCTGCTAGCTCAGATAAATACTTTTGCAGTTTTAACAAAAGAGCTACAATAATATCAGGGTGTCTCCATTTACGCTGAACATCCACAGAATGCCAACATCAATATGTTACATATGAAAGAATCTTCTGTGGAATTTCCACAGGTCTCACTAGTTATTATTATTGTAAATACTTTAACAAAAGAGCTACAATAATATTAGGGCGTCTCCATTTACACTGATGATTTACAGGTCTCTGCTACTGTAAATAAACACATTTTAAAAAGTAGCCCTTCACGGGAAAACTGTTGCATTTTACATTTTAGAATTTTTGTTATGCAAGTTTTCTTTTTTTTTTTCAAAATACAATTATTTACACCTGTATACTAAGCTCATGACATCCTCACATCATATGCCTGCATAAGTACTTATACAGTGTGCCATTGATATACATTTTTCTATTTACGGACAAGTCATATATCCTGGGTCCAACTCTCTTCCTGATATACATCAATGATCTCCCAAATCACATCCTAAAATCATTTTTAGACATTTATGCTTACAACAATATCATTCACGGCAACATTTCAAAGGCTATAAACAACCAAGTTGCCTCTGATTCTCTCTCCTCTGATCTTGATCATGTGGTGCAATGGAGAAAGAGGTGGCTGATTAATTTTAATGCATCTAAGACCAAGCTTCTATCTTTCCATAATCAATGCTCTGATCCCCATATGACATCAATCGAAATGAATGGTTCTTATCTTGGGGAGGCTCTATTGTTTTGGCAAACTTCTAGGTTTGACCTTTATTCCTGATCTTAGATGGAACACATACACCAAATCTATTGCCAAGGCTGCTGGAAAAATGGTGGGATCTTTCTACTGCTCCAATAGATATCTCACTGCTGATACTATTCTCTACCTCTATAAGAGTCAAGCACGTCCAAGGATGGAGTACTGTTGGGCAGGAGTTGCTAGAAGCAGCTTATCCTGCCTTGACAAAGTTCAAAATACTTTGCAGCCTAGTAGGAGTTACAATTTTTCTGCCCTGCAACCTCTTTCCCACAGAAGAGACGTTGCAAGCCTCTCTGCTTTATCGTTATTTTTATCGCAAGTGCTCGTCTGAACTCCAATCTATGGTACCTCTCTGTCCTGACTTTCATGAAAAACACTCGTCTAGTTGAAACTATCAATAATTTCCCCCACTCTTTATCTGTGCCTAAACAAAAGGAGAGTGGACCTGTAAATTCACTCTTGTCCGTTCGTCTGTCTGCACTTTTCTCAATAACTACACCTTTGAATTTTTTTAAATTTTGCACAAACATTAAACATGATCTGAGTAAAAAAGTCACAGATTTTCCGGGAAAACTCCGGTTGCCCCTCCCCCCCTAGGGTGCTTCTCAGGTAAAAATGGCTAAAATTGACACTTCTGTGCTTATTAAAAGAAATTGATGCCTTGGATTTTTATAAAACTTTCTAAAAAGTTGTAACTAAGCGATTTCTATATAATTTTGTTTGTCTATATTTCGCGATAACTCTTGGGTGTGCCCCAGGGGCTCTTTTAGGGCTAATAAAAACACTCCATTTTTGGTATTGTACCATATTTGTCCAAAATTTTCTGAGTATGTCTATTTAGTAGTGTTGCATGGTGCTGAACTCCAATTTAAATATGTTAAGGCCTTGGGGACTTTTAGGACTAAATGGGGGGGGGTTCATTTTTTTTTTTTTTTTTTTGCATGGTGCAGAACTCAAATTTACATATGTTAAGGCCTAAAAACTGCACCGTTTGTTCATTTTCACCAGGATTTGACATTCCCTGGGGACTTTTGGGGGCTAAATGGGGGGGGGGGTACTGAACTTAATCATTTTTTTTTATACCTCGTTCACTGTGCATGTATGGAGTACCATGCATGCTTCACTTGTGAATTAAAAAAATGCCCGTGACATCCAGTATAGTTTTTTTTTTTTTTTTTTTCTGAATTGTGCTTGGTTTCAGAAAAAAAAAAAAAAATTGATTTTCACTTTTAACTACATCGCTTCCTTCTACATATTTTTAGGTTGGATTATGCCTACAACATATTTATATTTTTAGGTTGGATTATGCCTACAACATATTCATATTTTTAGGTTGGATTATGCCTACAACATATTTATATTTTTAGGTTGGATTATGCCTACAGCATATTTAGTTTGGATTATGCCTACAGCATATCTAGGTTGGATTATGCCTACAACATATTTAGGTTGGATTATGCCTACAACATATTTAGGTTGGATTATGCCTACCACATATTTAGGTTGGATTATGCCTACAGCATATTTAGGTTGGATTATGCCTACAGCATATTTAGGTTGGATTATGCCTACAACATATTTAGGTTGGATTATGCCTACAACATATTTAGGTTGGATTATGCCTACAACATATTTAGGTTGGATTATGCCTACCACATATTTAGGTTGGATTATGCCTACAGCATATTTAGGTTGGATTATGCCTACAGCATATTTAGTTTGGATTATGCCTACAGCATATTTAGGTTGGATTATGCCTACAACATATTTAGGTTGGATTATGCCTACAACATATTTAGGTTGGATTATGCCTACCACATATTTAGGTTGGATTATGCCTACAACATATTTAGGTTGGATTATGCCTACAGCATATTTAGGTTGGATTATGCCTACAGCATATTTAGGTTGGATTATGCCTACAGCATATTTAGGTTGGATTATGCCTACAGCATATTTAAGTTGGATTATGCCTACAGCATATTTAGGTTGGATTATGCCTACAACATATTTAGGTTGGATTATGCCTACAGCATATTTAGGTTGGATTATGCCTACAACATATTTAGGTTGGATTATGCCTACAACATATTTAGGTTGGATTATGCCTACAACATATTTAGGTTGGATTATGCCTACAGCATATTTAGGTTGGATTATGCCTACAGCATATTTAGGTTGGATTATGCCTACAGCATATTTAGGTTGGATTATGCCTACAGCATATTTAGTTTGGATTATGCCTACAGCATATTTAGGTTGGATTATGCCTACAGCATATTTAGGTTGGATTATGCCTACAACATATTTAGGTTGGATTATGCCTACCACATATTTAGGTTGGATTATGCCTACAGCATATTTAGGTTGGATTATGCCTACAGCATATTTAGGTTGGATTATGCCTACAACATATTTAGGTTGGATTATGCCTACAACATATTTAGGTTGGATTATGCCTACACCATATTTAGGTTGGATTATGCCTACAACATATTTAGGTTGGATTATGCCTACAGCATATTTAGGTTGGATTATGCCTACAGCATATTTAGGTTGGATTATGCCTACAACATATTTAGGTTGGATTATGCCTACAACATATTTAGGTTGGATTATGCCTACCACATATTTAGGTTGGATTATGCCTACAGCATATTTAGGTTGGATTATGCCTACAGCATATTTAGGTTGGATTATGCCTACAGCATATTTAGGTTGGATTATGCCTACAACATATTTAGGTTGGATTATGCCTACAACATATTTAGGTTGGATTATGCCTACAGCATATTTAGGTTGGATTATGCCTACAGCATATTTAGGTTGGATTATGCCTACAACATATTTAGGTTGGATTATGCCTACAACATATTTAGGTTGGATTATGCCTACAACATATTTAGGTTGGATTATGCCTACAGCATATTTAGGTTGGATTATGCCTACAGCATATTTAGGTTGGATTATGCCTACAGCATATTTAGGTTGGATTATGCCTACAGCATATTTAGGTTGGATTATGCCTACAGCATATTTAGGTTGGATTATGCCTACAGCATATTTAGGTTGGATTATGCCTACAACATATTTAGGTTGGATTATGCCTACAGCATATTTAGGTTGGATTATGCCTACAGCATATTTAGGTTGGATTATGCCTACAGCATATTTAGGTTGGATTATGCCTACAGCATATTTAGGTTGGATTATGCCTACAGCATATTTAGGTTGGATTATGCCTACAACATATTTAGGTTGGATTATGCCTACAGCATATTTAGGTTGGATTATGCCTACAGCATATTTAGGTTGGATTATGCCTACAACATATTTAGGTTGGATTATGCCTACAGCATATTTAGGTTGGATTATGCCTACAGCATATTTAGGTTGGATTATGCCTACAGCATATTTAGGTTGGATTATGCCTACAGCATATTTAGTTTGGATTATGCCTACAGCATATTTAGGTTGGATTATGCCTACAACATATTTAGGTTGGATTATGCCTAAAACATATTTAGGTTGGATTATGCCTACCACATATTTAGGTTGGATTATGCCTACAGCATATTTAGGTTGGATTATGCCTACAGCATATTTAGGTTGGATTATGCCTACAGCATATTTAGGTTGGATTATGCCTACAACATATTTAGGTTGGATTATGCCTACAACATATTTAGGTTGGATTATGCCTACAACATATTTAGGTTGGATTATGCCTACAACATATTTAGGTTGGATTATGCCTACAGCATATTTAGGTTGGATTATGCCTACAGCATATTTAGGTTGGATTATGCCTACAGCATATTTAGGTTGGATTATGCCTACAACATATTTAGGTTGGATTATGCCTACCACATATTTAGGTTGGATTATGCCTACAGCATATTTAGGTTGGATTATGCCTACAGCATATTTAGGTTGGATTATGCCTACAGCATATTTAGGTTGGATTATGCCTACAACATATTTAGGTTGGATTATGCCTACAACATATTTAGGTTGGATTATGCCTACAGCATATTTAGGTTGGATTATGCCTACAACATATTTAGGTTGGATTATGCCTACCACATATTTAGGTTGGATTATGCCTACAGCATATTTAGGTTGGATTATGCCTACAGCATATTTAGGTTGGATTATGCCTACAACATATTTAGGTTGGATTATGCCTACAACATATTTAGGTTGGATTATGCCTACAGCATATTTAGGTTGGATTATGCCTACAGCATATTTAGTTTGGATTATGCCTACAGCATATTTAGGTTGGATTATGCCTACAACATATTTAGGTTGGATTATGCCTACAACATATTTAGGTTGGATTATGCCTACAACATATTTAGGTTGGATTATGCCTACAGCATATTTAGGTTGGATTATGCCTACAACATATTTAGGTTGGATTATGCCTACCACATATTTAGGTTGGATTATGCCTACAGCATATTTAGGTTGGATTATGCCTACAGCATATTTAGGTTGGATTATGCCTACAGCATATTTAGTTTGGATTATGCCTACAGCATATTTAGGTTGGATTATGCCTACCACATATTTAGGTTGGATTATGCCTACAGCATATTTAGGTTGGATTATGCCTACAGCATATTTAGGTTGGATTATGCCTACAGCATATTTAGGTTGGATTATGCCTACAGCATATTTAGGTTGGATTATGCCTACAGCATATTTAGGTTGGATTATGCCTACAACATATTTAGGTTGGATTATGCCTACCACATATTTAGGTTGGATTATGCCTACAGCATATTTAGGTTGGATTATGCCTACAACATATTTAGTTTGGATTATGCCTACAGCATATTTAGGTTGGATTATGCCTACCACATATTTAGGTTGGATTATGCCTACAGCATATTTAGGTTGGATTATGCCTACAGCATATTTAGGTTGGATTATGCCTACAGCATATTTAGGTTGGATTATGCCTACAGCATATTTAGGTTGGATTATGCCTACAGCATATTTAGGTTGGATTATGCCTACAGCATATTTAGGTTGGATTATGCCTACAACATATTTAGGTTGGATTATGCCTACCACATATTTAGGTTGGATTATGCCTACAGCATATTTAGGTTGGATTATGCCTACAGCATATTTAGGTTGGATTATGCCTACAACATATTTAGGTTGGATTATGCCTACAACATATTTAGGTTGGATTATGCATACAGCATATTTAGGTTGGATTATGCCTACAGCATATTTAGTTTGGATTATGCCTACAGCATATTTAGGTTGGATTATGCCTACAACATATTTAGGTTGGATTATGCCTACAACATATTTAGGTTGGATTATGCCTACAGCATATTTAGGTTGGATTATGCCTACAACATATTTAGGTTGGATTATGCCTACAGCATATTTAGGTTGGATTATGCCTACAACATATTTAGGTTGGATTATGCCTACCACATATTTAGGTTGGATTATGCCTACAGCATATTTAGGTTGGATTTAGCCTACAGCATATTTAGGTTGGATTATGCCTACAGCATATTTAGTTTGGATTATGCCTACAGCATATTTAGGTTGGATTATGCCTACCACATATTTAGGTTGGATTATGCCTACAGCATATTTAGGTTGGATTATGCCTACAGCATATTTAGGTTGGATTATGCCTACAGCATATTTAGGTTGGATTATGCCTACAGCATATTTAGGTTGGATTATGCCTACAGCATATTTAGGTTGGATTATGCCTACAGCATATTTAGGTTGGATTATGCCTACAACATATTTAGGTTGGATTATGCCTACCACATATTTAGGTTGGATTATGCCTACAGCATATTTAGGTTGGATTATGCCTACAACATATTTAGTTTGGATTATGCCTACAGCATATTTAGGTTGGATTATGCCTACCACATATTTAGGTTGGATTATGCCTACAGCATATTTAGGTTGGATTATGCCTACAGCATATTTAGGTTGGATTATGCCTACAGCATATTTAGGTTGGATTATGCCTACAGCATATTTAGGTTGGATTATGCCTACAGCATATTTAGGTTGGATTATGCCTACAACATATTTAGGTTGGATTATGCCTACCACATATTTAGGTTGGATTATGCCTACAGCATATTTAGGTTGGATTATGCCTACAGCATATTTAGGTTGGATTATGCCTACAACATATTTAGGTTGGATTATGCCTACAACATATTTAGGTTGGATTATGCCTACAGCATATTTAGGTTGGATTATGCCTACAGCATATTTAGTTTGGATTATGCCTACAGCATATTTAGGTTGGATTATGCCTACAACATATTTAGGTTGGATTATGCCTACAACATATTTAGGTTGGATTATGCCTACCACATATTTAGGTTGGATTATGCCTACAACATATTTAGGTTGGATTATGCCTACAGCATATTTAGGTTGGATTATGCCTACAACATATTTAGGTTGGATTATGCCTACAGCATATTTAGGTTGGATTATGCCTACAGCATATTTAGGTTGGATTATGCCTACAGCATATTTAGGTTGGATTATGCCTACAGCATATTTAGGTTGGATTATGCCTACAGCATATTTAGGTTGGATTATGCCTACAGCATATTTAGGTTGGATTATGCCTACAGCATATTTAGGTTGGATTATGCCTACAGCATATTTAGGTTGGATTATGCCTACAGCATATTTAGGTTGGATTATGCCTACAGCATATTTAGGTTGGATTATGCCTACAGCATATTTAGGTTGGATTATGCCTACAACATATTTAGGTTGGATTATGCCTACAGCATATTTAGGTTGGATTATGCCTACAACATATTTAGGTTGGATTATGCCTACCACATATTTAGGTTGGATTATGCCTACAACATATTTTATGCCTGGAAAAAAATGTAAAAGTTTTACGGGGTTTTTTTTTTTCATCACTTAAAAAAAGTAAATAAATAAATAAAACACTCTTTGCACTCTTTTTATTTCACATGTTTTAAGCCAATGGCACTAAAAGTTACACGCCTCCATTTACTAATTTGTCAGAAAGTAATTGCTCAGTTTACATGAAATGTTTTTGCGGATATTTTTTCAAGCTGTTTGTTTGTAATTGTACAAAACAATAGAATAATTTTTTTTTTAATGGAGTAGATGACGATGGGTGTGATAATTTTTTTTTTACTACCAGCTAAACTTATGCCATCTTTCCCGGAAGTTCTTTTACTTTTTTATTTTAATTGTCATTTTCTTTTCTAAAATAGTTGTCATTTTGTTCTAATCAAAGGGAGGAACTCTGTATGAATACAGTGTTATGTCCTTTTTTAAAGATGATAGCTATTTCAAAACAAGGTGCTTGTGCATTATAATTAGATATTGGAAAAATGCATTTTAAGTAAAAACACGATTACATAATTATGTGTCGTGCTGAAATTAGTAAAAAGAAAATGAAGGGGAAAAATAATTACAAGAAAAATTTTAATTTATTGAATGCAGTTTTAGCATTTTATTCCGTACAACAATATGACTTATTTTCACTTTAGTTTTGATGCTTTAAATTAGAAAATGATGAAGCACTAGTTACAATTTTTTTTATTTTTTTGTAAGAAAATTACTTCTAGCAAATCTTTTATCATTTTTATTAATCGCTGGAATTTTTACTAATTTTGATATGACATGTAATTAATGCACTTTTTTTTCTTTTTCTTTTTTTTTTTTTTTCATTTTATTTTTAGATAGCCAATTATAATTGCAAAAATATTTAAAATGCCACCTGAAAGTATTTTCTGGAAAAAATGAAATCTAATTACATTTTATTTTTAACTTGCAACAATTCACTAAAAAAAAAAAAAAGTCAGAATCAAAATATTTTGTTGGAAAAAAAGTTAATGATGATAAAGAAATGATAAACTGACTAACTTTACTTTATATATTAGAGTAGATCAAATTTAAAGATTCTATTGTCCTAATCGTGTTTTCTGCACTTTTTTCTTTTCTCCAGATAAGCCAAAGTTGCCAGAGAATTACCAGCAGAACACCTGGCAGAAGTTGGAAGAGGCCGTTGAGGCAATACATAACAGCCATTCAATCAAGTCAAACTTAGAGGAACTTTACCAAGCCGTAGAGAACATGTGCTCGCATAAAATGTCTGCCACTATTTATGAACAGTTAAAACATGTCTGCGAAGCCCACGTACAGTCGAACCTCCAACAGTTTCTGGGATATCCTTTCTTTTGACGTTCATTGGCGTTGCATTCGTCTTGTCTTTTCTGATTGTATGCAGGTTTCTTTACAAGTTTACAGGATCGTTAAAGCAATTCCAGAGCCAATTCGTTTCGTTTTGGTTGGATTCAAATGAATGAATGTTCACAGAAAATCTTTTGTTTCTGCAGAATTTTGCAAAAACATGGTATGATTTGTTTTTTGTTTTTTTTTTTAATTTGAATTTTAAAAAAAATAATTTTTTTTTTGCAATTTAAAGATTTTAACTTAAAAATTATTTAAGTAAAAAAAAAACCCAAACAATTTTCACTAGGAAATTTTAATGGCTTTTTTATCATGTCCGATTACAATTTTTGATAACCCATCTTTCTCTGTCGCCTTTGTCTGCTAGCTACCAGGTAAGATCTTGCCTTTGAAATCCTAGTTAACCCTTCAATTACATTTGGTGGTGTGACCCTAATTTGGGAGCTTTGGTAAGTGTAAAATCATCCCTTAGTTGAGATGACTTCTAGGTCTACTCTGACTCAAAGTTGTATCATAGGTGGATCGTCTGTCGGAGGTAATCATTGACAAAACATATATATATATATTTTGTCTACTTCTTTTTTGCAGTTCTATTAGTTGTGATTGTGATTCATTGATGTTTGCCATTGATTATAGAATAGCTGCTGTAATGGTGAGATCTCAATTGTGTGTCGTAGTCTACATATCAAAACGTGAAAAATAGAACCCATTTATTACTTGTTTTATTTGGAATCTTCGAACTACTGTTCGAATCTTGATTGTCATTTTCACAACATTTCGGTCGATGTAACCTCTGACCTTCTTTTGGTGTACTTTGTCATATTCAGGAATGTCTCTATTGAACTCAGGAATTTGGACGGAATTTTGAACGAAACCCTTTATTTACTTCACGGGGTAACATGCTCTCGTTCCATCAACCATAATTGAATAGAGATCCCAAGTAATTTGCAATTGTTTTTCAGTCGCTCACACTGAGAATTGAACCTTCAACCTTTAAGAGAAAATCACTTTTACGATTGATTTTTTCAAAGTACTTTAACCACTATGTGAGTGGCCCTTGCGGACAGTTCTAGTAAGATTTTTCGGAGCCTTAAACCTATTTTTATTTCTAGTTGTGAATATATATATTTTTTTTTATTACATTTTCACCCCAAACAAGGCAAATTGCCACTTTGGTGTAGGGGGCTACTATCAGGGGCAACAACTACTGGGGTACTATGTAGGGATTTGGGCAGCAAGATGTCGGTTCACGTTACACTTGAATGGAATTCCAGAGTCTAGCGGTTCTGGGGAAGAAACTATTGGAGTAAAAAGATCTTTTACATCTAGGGATCTCTACAGTGTGGGGGTGGGATTTAGCAGCCAGTCGGGTTTGTCGAGGGTGCTCACGTCGTGGGGACACAAGTGATTGCAGTTCGTCAGAGCATTCACCACTAAAATACTTGTAGAAAAGGCAGAGGGATGCAACATTTCGTCAATGGGACAGAGGCTGAAGCTTAGATGCCAGTTCAGGGCCTATCAGGTTTGCGACTCTCTTTTGAACCTTATCTAGGAGCGAGAGACTAGTAGCAAAAGCACTAGCCCAGATGTGACAGCAATACTCCATACATGGGCGAATGGTTGCTTTATAGAGGTACAGGATACTTTCGGGTGTTAGTAGTTGTCTAGCACGGTAGAGAGAGCCCACCTTTCTTGCAGCGGCCCTGGCAATGCCTTCAATGTAATTGTTCCATGTTTCCTGTGAACGTTAGGCCAAGGAGTTTGAAAGATGTACTCTCAGATAAAGAGTCGTTGGGCATTGCTATAGGTGGTAGAGAGGGTTTCTTGTAATTATTGAATGAAACTAGTTTAGTCTTGGCAGCATTGAACGCGACCAACCACTTTTGTCCCCATTCCACTACAGATTGGAGGTCTTCCTCTAGTTTTTCTGCCATTTCTTTAGATATGTGTTCATTCGTCTTACTGTCGTGCCTGCCATAGAGTGTAGTGTCATCAGCATATATACCCATCTCAGAGGCAATTTTTTCGGGGAGGTCATTTATGAATATCAGGAACAATAGAGGTCCAAGGATAGAACGCTGGGGCACCCCCGCATTTATATCATATTGTTTAGATGTACGACCATCAAGGACAACCTGGATTTTTCTCTTATCTAAGAAGGATTTAATTATGTTAAGTATTCTACCAGTGATACCGTATGATCTAATTTTCCTGAGGAGACCCTCATGCCATACCCTGTCAAAAGCCTTAGATATATTTAGAGCTACCACTCTGCCCTCCCCCGCTTTGTCCAGTGAATGGTATATACGTTCAGAGATCAGTTAGGATGTCTGCTGTGGAACGGGCTTGTCTAAATCCATATTGTTTGTCAGTCAGAAGTTTAGCATCTGTAAGGTGATGGACTAGAGCATGGTTAATTAAGGTCTCAAATATTTTGGCAAAAAGTTGGAGGAGGCTAATGGGGCAATAATTTGATGGGTCAGTCCTTTCGCCAGAATTCTTGAATACTGGTACAACAGAAGCAGTTTTCCAACAGCCCGGAAAGCAAGATTCATTAATGCATTTGTTGTAGAGTTTGGAGAGAACTGGAGCTACTTTGGCTGAGCACTTTTTTAATAGCACAGCTGGGATGAGATCGGGTCCACATGCTTTTGAAGTGTCAAGGTTTTTTATGATAGCATGCACCTAAGCAGGGGTGGTTTTCAGATCGTCTAGCGTGGCGTCTGTCCGCATAGGAAAGTCAGGTAGGGGGTGGTTGGAAGGGTCCAGTGTGGAGTTTGAGACAAACCAACTGGCAAGCATGTTAGCCTTGTCAGTTGCTGAGGAGACAACCTCGTGATTGTTGGTTAGTGGGGGAATTGTTGATTGCCCATTATTTACTACACTGTTGTAGATTTTCCAGAAGTCTCGAGTTCCTAGTTTTTGGGCTTCGATGCGCTTTTTAGTGGTTTCCGTAAATTCTCTCTTAGCTGTCGCTATTTCTTTCTTAACGTTATTTCTAGCTTCTATATACTTCAGTCTGTTTAAACTGGACTTATGTCGGTTAAACCTACGGTATGCATGCTGCTTTTGAGCAATGGCAGTTGCGCAAGTCGACGTAAACCATTGGGGAGAGTGGGGCTTACTATAAAATTTCCGCATGGGAACATGCGCTTCGATTGCAGTTTTGAACCAGTCAGTGGTCTCGTTTGCACACTGTTCAGCAGGGAGAGAAAAAATATTTCTCCATGGGGCATCTCTGATTAGTTCCCTGATGGCTTCCCAGTCAGCCTTTTTATAATATTTTGTTGTTTTGAGCACTGGCTCTTCAGTTTTGGCTCTAGAGTTTAGGGCGATTTCAACCATTATCACTGCATGATCAGCGTCCCCGAGTGGGCTGTGGGCCTTCGTTATGCAGTCATCGGGAACTGTGGTCAAAAACAGATCTAGAAGTGATGCGTGTTGTTCTTCCTGGTCAGGGAAACGGGTTGGAAACGTAACAATTTGTGATAGGGAGTGAGATATAGTGAAGCTATGAGTTGTGCTGCCCGCTGCATCTGTGTAAGTAGAGAATCCAAGCCAGTTTTTGTGGTGGACATTAAAGTCACCAAATACATGTATTTGTGCGCTAATTTGCAGTTCAGCCCGGCTGTGCATAGACCCTATGTACTGTTCATAACTTTGTGCATATGTGTGTGTGTGTGTGTGTATATATATATATATATTAAAAAGTTTGACTTGTGTCCAGATAACCTACAACTAACATTTCAAGTGTTTAGACCCAAAATTGGCGGTAGTTTGATAGTCTGCTATGGTCAACTCTTTCAACTTTGACCTCTTGGCAGCCAAATTTTCACCCAAAAACTGATTAAAAAGCTTCCTGTATGTCTGAACAACCTTTATGTAAAATTTCAAATCTTTAGACTCCAAATTGGCTGAATAGTTTGCTAGAGACCGCAAAGGTAAAACCTTATGAACTTTGAGCCCCTGCTAGCCAAATTTTCGGCCAAAAACCAATTAAAAAACTTGCTTTATGTCTGAATACACTTTGTTAAAATTTCAAATGTTTCGACCAAAAATTAGGACTGCAGAGGTCAATTTTTTTTTAAAACTTTGACCCCAATTTTGACTTAACATTTATTGTTTTGGGCTCAAATCAAATTAAAAAGTTTGATCCATGTCCAAGTAACCCACATCTAAAATTTCAAGTGTTTAGATCCAAAATTGACTCCTTGACAGCCAAATTTCTGGCCGAAAACCAATTAAAAAGATTTTCCCAGATCTCAATACCCCTTCTGTCAAATCTCGAATCTGTAGATTGAAAATTGATAGAGCAGTTTGGTAGAGAAATGTGCACACACAGATAATTTCACTTTTATAGATATATAGATTGTTTACTTATTATCTATATATTATCATTCATAATTAACGTTAAATTCTATGCTGCAATATAGAAGGCTGGTGGTTACATCGACCAAAAAGTAGCAAAAATAACATTCAAGATGAGAACAATAGTTTGAAGATTCCAAACAAAACAAATAAGTAATCCTCATCAAAAAAATTCAGAAACATAATACCATTTATTACTTTGTATTTTGAAGAGAATAATGGATCCTGTTTTATGCTATGTGTGTGTGTGTTCTAACTCCACTTGTGTCCTAAATCAAAAAGAGCAAGAAACTAATTTTTTACATTTCTTTATTATTGCTCTTTCCTATTATCCAACATCACTTGCCGAAAAGTCATATAATCTTATATTTGAAGATATTAATAAATTAAAGCATAAAATGTTTTACTTAAATGACTGCATTCTGCATTAAATAACACAGAAAAGGGTTGACCTGCAGTAGAATAAAACTAACCAAACCATGAAGTTTCATTGTAGTTTTCTTTGAAGCTTAATCTGAGTCTGCCTATGCTACCATGGTTTTCAATCAGATCACTTCCGAGGTTTGGGTCACACAAAATTGGGAATGAACCAGGAATTATAGATCTGCAGGAACAACAGTTGCAAGAGCTGAGAATCCCAGGATCACTCAAAAGAATAAACAGACGCTAATAAAAGAAAATCACTAGTACGACAACATGATTGAATGCAGAATAAAAATGTTGAATATGCAATTTTCCCCGTTCATATTATGCAGAGATTGGTTAGCGAAATGACCTGACCCATAGCATGTTAGATTTTTCTTTGAACATTAAATCAATAAAAGAACTCGGAATCCGTCATAATGCAAGAATGCATAATATTAAATGCAAAAACGATATTGATCGCAAGTTGAAACCACGTAATTTGTCTTTATGTAAATTTTTTTTGATCGTCAAATATGATGATTATGTATTATTTGGATTCTTCGGCCTACTGTTCTCAACTTGAGCATTATTTTCATAACGCTTTCGACAATATGACCTCTGACCTTCTTCAGGGGCATCATTTCGAACACTGGAATCTTTCTATCAAACTTTGAAATCTGCACGGAATTTTGAACAGAACCCTTCATTTAATTCACGGAGGTAGCATTTTCTCATCTTGTTCTGTCAGCCATGACTACGTAGAAGTCCTGAGTAATTCGCAATTGTATTTTTGACAGAAATATCCCCATGGATTAAATAAAGGGTTTTGTTTGAAATTCCGTGCAGATACCGGGGTTCAACCTCGCAAGTTTAACAGAAAGATTCCCAAGTTCAATAAAATACACCTGAAGATCAGAGGGTATATTGGTTGAAACATTATGAACATAGCAGTCAAGATGCAAACAGTAGTCCAAATAATCAGAATTATATATGAATCCTCATCTCAAAAATTGAAAAATCTGATTTGTTTAATTACAATCCAACAAATGTCTTTGTTGGACTTTATGGTATGCTTCTATTTTAATCGGAAACATTCACTCTTCCAAGCTTTACTTTCTTTCTGATAAGGTAAAGGCTGTTTATTGCTAATTGCCTGCGGTGCCTCTACCGACAAATGCAGATGGGATAGCTCCAGGCATTTTTTGTTGGCAGATGAGATTGCTCAGGCATTTTTTGTTGAGTGCATTTCACCTCATGTACTGACTTTTCAAAACCCCACTTGACCTTGTGTCTAACATGATGCAAAGTAACATTTCTGAAGCATAAAGTAAATCAGTAGAAACAATTAACAAATGAGATTTCGTTTTTGACCAGAATTGATTCGTATTGAAGCAACAAAAAGAAAATATGTATGAGCTATGTACTCATGACAAAACAAAAATGTCCTATTCCAAAAATCTAGTAGTTTTATTTTTAAATAAGTAAAATCTTATGTGTATCCGAGGAGGATGAGCTTGCCTGCCATTTTGAAAAAAAAATGTCAAGAAACAAAGGGGAGTAATTCAGCAATAATTCATACCTATCAGATTTATGTTGTAATGTCCATGAATTCTCATTAATCGCTTAAAAATAATTTTCTTTATAAAAATAAAACCACTTGATCAATTTCAGTGATTTTTGGAATATATTTTTGTTTTGTTACGGGTACGTACATCATACAGATTTTTCTTAATATATAATTCTGGACAAGAACAGAAAATTGTAATCAAGTAAAAATGAAATTTCTACAAATAACAGAATTATGAAAACAAAAAAATTTCCATCGTTCTAATCAACACAATACTCTATCTACATCGTAGCCATGTCAACAAACGTATCAGGATAAATATGTCTTACTAAATGAAAATAATAGGTTGTAAAGAAAATGTAATTAATGAATAACGCGCACTGTAATTATACATAAATGACTAGCTAGTAATATTGTACAATGAGGTATATGTATATAACTGTCTCTATTATATAACCATGCATGTTGTATATTGGCTGGGTCAAATAGTCATATGTTGTATAACGGTGCATGTATATAATTTGTAATACACAGTCATCTATATAACGTGTATATATAATGTTCATCTTAATTTTGTATCTATAAATGTTTGTACAGGTGTAAATAATTAATATGTGTGTATGATTCATGTCTAACAATACATATTATCTAGAGTTTATATCCACACGTGAGATATATATATATATATATATATATATATATATATGACTTGTGTCTAGTGTTGTGCGAGTGTATGTATAACAAAACAGCGTCTCCTTTTGTGTATATAAGCATATATACATTCAATATAGTTTCTAATATTACGCAAGTTTCCTCTACACTTCTCACGGTTCTTCAAGTCAGCAGTCCCCAAATTCCACTTTGTGTGGTCATGTCTAATTACTTGTTTCCTAATTTTCCTTGGCCAGCCAATCTTCCTGTGAATTAAGCTTTCCGTACTTCTTCAGTGGTTCATTCAGGTGAATGAATGCTCCACATGACCATACCAGTATAACCAATTTGTTTTAACGATAACTTTTATGCTGAGCAAAGGTAGTTTTTTTTTTTTTTTTTTTTTTTTACATAGGTGTCACCACTTATCAAGGCCGATAGGCCACTCAAGGATAAAAGTTAAAGGGTGTAGAGTAGTCAAAAGGACAATATAGTAATCGATAGTTATGGAAGTTCGGTAAATTTGTTAACTTAAGTGGAACGGCTCATCAGAAACTTGTTCACGTTGGAGTTGAAGACAACCATATTATAGACAGCAGGAAAACGGAAGACAATTCCACAGGCGTGCAGTTCTAAGAAAGAAGCTTTGATCATGGAATCTATGTTTAGGTTTAAGCACAGATAAAGAGTGGGGAAAATTATTGATAATGTTTTCAGCTAGTCTAGTGTTTCTTGTGAAAGTTTGGCGAGGGGGGACCATAGATTGAAGCTCAGTTGAACACTTTCCATGAAAATAACGATAAAGCAGAGACAAACTCACAACATCTCTTCTGTGAGATAGAGGTTGCAAGGAAGAGAAAAGGACATCTCCCACCAGGCCACGAAGTCTATTTTGAACCCTATCAAGGCAGGACAAGTCTTTTCTAGCAGCTCCTGCCCATATGTGGCAACAGTATTCCATCCCTGGACGTATCTGGCTCTTATATAGATAGAGAATTGCATCAGCAGTGATCGATCTACTGGATCGATAGAAAGATCCGACCATTTTTCCAGCAGCCTTGGCAACAGATTTGATGTACGTATTCCATTTAAGATCAGGAGTAAAGGTCAAGCCCAGAAGCCTGTCAAAACTTGAGGCCTCCCCAAGATGAGAGCCATTCATTTTAATTGATGCCAGATGGGGATCAGAACGTTGATGATGTAAAGATAGTAGCTTGGTTTTAGATGCATTAAAAGTAACCAGCCACTCATTTCCCCATTGTACAACGTGATCAAGATCAGAGGAGAGAGAATCGGAGAGAACTTGGTCGTTTACTGTCTTAGATGTGCTACCATAGATGGTAGTGTCATCAGCAAAAATGTCTACGAATGATGTAAGGATGTGATTTGGAAGATCATTAATGTAGATCAGGAAAAGAGTTGGGCCCAGGATGGACCCCTGAGGGACTCCAGCATTTATACTGTGAGCTTCTGATTTTTGCCCATCAACTACTACTCTTTTGAACCTATCAGAGAGAAATGATTTAATAATTGAGAAGACATTTCCAGCTATAACATAGCTGGAGATCTTGTGAAGTAAACCTTTATGCCATATGCTATCAAAGGCCTTTGATATGTCAAGAGCAATTGTCCTAAAAAGGTTGCCTCTGTCGAGAGAGTCGCTAATCCTATGAGATATAACTGTAAGCACATCTGCTGTAGATCTAGCAGAACGGAAACCATATTGTGTGTCACTAAGAAGGTTATTTTTGCTGAGATGGTTGAGTACTTCTCTATTTAACACAGATTCCAGCAACTTACTCATGACGCACAGGAGACTTATTGGCCTGTACTGAGAGGGGGATGAACGATCACCTGAATTCTTAAATACAGGGCATACTGATGAGATTTTCCAGGGTAATGGGAAGCAATTCTCCTTAAGACAACGCTAAACAGTTTTGTAAGTATGGATGCTAGTTCAGGTTGAAGTTTTTTGAGTACTATAATTGGAATACCGTCAGGGCCAGTTGCTTTACTCGAATCAAGGTTTTTGATTAGCTTGGCAATATCACGTACAGATATTTGTATATCACATAGTGTGTTTTCTGATACAGGAGGAAATATTGGGGGTTGGCGGCCTTGGTCGCAAAGGGTAGAATTAGCTGCAAAGTTCTTGGCAAAGAGTTTGGCTTTGTCTGATGCTGACGAGATTAACTCAGGTCCATTGATGATAGTTGGGATAGAGCACACGCTTCTGTTCAGGATTCTGTTTGCAATTTGCCAAAACTGGTGGGAACCAAGCCGCTGCTCAGCTACTTTGGACTTGACGGACTGAGCATACAACTCTCTTGCGTTCTTTATTACTTTCTTAGAATGGTTGCTGGCAGTCCTGAAAGCGGCTTTAGTTTCCATACCATCTATTATGTTGGAAGCAGTGGAAGAAGTGATTTCTGTGCGTAATAGCAGCAGCACATTCTGGAGAGAACCATGGCTGGCTGTTAAGTTTTTGCTGGAACTTTTTTGAGGGTATGAAATTGTCTATACCTACAATTAACCATTCTGTCAGGTCTGATACTATAGAGGACACATCCTTTTTAAACATGGAATGCAAAGGAAGATCCGATATAAATGTACGGAAACTATCCCAGTCAGCCATAGTGTATCGATATGCTGTACGATGGAGAGGTACGTCTGAGGACTTATTACATTTCATTTTTATCTTAATTGATACAACTGAGTGGTCGGAAGATCCAAGAGGAGACAGAACGGTAACTGAACATAGTTCAGGGTAAGTTGTGAGAAAAAGGTCTAGGAGACTTGCATACTGGCCGTCATTGTCGGGCACACGGGTGGGTTCGTGAACAATCTGAGTGAGGTCATAAGCAATGGAGAAATCATGACAGAATCTCCCCTCATCATCGGTCTTGTTTGAGTGGGTCAACCATTCCACATTGTAAACATTGAAGTCTCCACATACGTGAATGTTAGCTGAAGGATATGCTGATAGAACTTGGTCAATTTTCTCAGATATGCTTTTAAAGATAGTAACTCCGCTGTTATGGGGGCGATAGAGAGTAAATATAAATGCCGTAGTGTGAGCTAGTGCTACTCGGAAGCACATATAGGGTAAGTTAGGATCTTCTCTTGAGATGTCCCTACCACATGGAAAGCCATCTTTTATATAGGCACATATTCCATGCCCATGGCGATCTTGGGGGTCAGATTTGGAAGTTAGGTAGTGATCTTATCATATCCTTTCACCGAACGTGTTGGGTTTGACCAGATTTCACATTGTAGAGCCATTTAACCATGGATCTGGCATTGCATTGCAGTCGAGGATCCAGCATTCACTGATATATAAGACTAGAAGGCTATTCAGCATTTCCCTGAGTAAAAATCTAACCTACTTCTATTAAAACTTTTCTCTCTACCTCTTCCTATCTTTCTCTACCCAACACCCTCCTCCTCCTCCTCGTAGCTTATTCCTCTCTAACTGAACATATACATGCATAACTCTCATTTATATAATGGATTCCTTGAATAACGAGTCTGCATCTTTCTAAATGAGTAGATAATGACACTAAAAAACTGCCGCATCTGACAAAACCCGACCCAGTTGATCCACAAAGAATCTAAAAAAAAATTTCTGAATTTTAGATATTATTTTAATCAAGAATATAACAACTTTGTGGATCTTTGTTTTGCAGTTTTTAATTTTAGTTGGACATATAACCATACAGAGACAACTGCCCTAGCAGGGCTACCTGGTGTTACCTGGGAGTATAAAAATAAAAGGTTAAGAAGTATGTGTAACATCATTATATTAAAACTTCTCTCTACCTCTCTTTCTCCCTTTTTCATTCCCCCATCCCTCTTTACCCCATGCCTCTTTGCCCTCTGCCCAGTTCATTGAAAATAAGAATGTAAATCATTCACCTCTCCTTAATACAATAAGATGACATTGAAAATGTATGGTGGGGGCCACCATGACAAAACTCAGCCCAGTTGACCCCCTTACAGAAGGAATATTTTTTTTATTTTATATATTATGCATATGGGTCAATACCAGTCAAGACAATATAAACTTTGTGGGTGTTAGTTTGGTATTTTTTAAATTTTAGCTGGACATACAAACACACAGACAACTACTCTTTATATTCTTGCTCGTCCGTCGAAGTCGACGATGACCAAGGTATCAATCAGTTCGGCGTCAGGGATTTGTGGGTCCTGAGATGGCTGATGAGGCCAATCCATGCTCGGCAGACTCTTCCACACTCTGGACACGTGAAGGCGGTATCGGCAGGCTGTGAACCGGCAGCTCTCTCCTTCCTTCTCTTGCGCTTCTGCTGGTCGTGTGTCATGCGTTGATTCTCTGCCCTGTCGGCTCCTAGGCTGATGACGCAACGCCAGGCCGAACGTTCAGCAGCGCGAATCTCCCAAGACTGGGGGCTGATGTCAAAGTCTTTAAGGGACGTTCTCAGACAGTCTTTATATCGTTTCTTTTGGCCCCCTGCATTCCGCTTTTCCTGGCTGAGTTCCCCATAGAAAAGTTGTTTGGGGATTCGGCTGTCGTGCATGCGATAGACATGGTCTGCCCACCGGAGCTGGGTTTTGCGGATTATGGTGGTGATGGTATGGAGCCCCGCGCGCTTCAAGACTTCTGTGTCAGGAATTCTGTCTTGCCAGCGGATGTTGAGAAGATTACGGAAGCATCTGAGGTGGAAGCCATTCAACTGTTTTTCATGTCTTTTATATGGCGTCCAAGTTTCGCAGGCGTAGAGTAGGGTTGTCAGGACGACCGCTCGGTATACTTTCAGTTTGGTTGCGAGTGTAATGCCTCTCCTCTTCCACACATTGTCTCTAAGTCTTCCAAATGCACTGCTCGCTGTGGAGATCCTATGGTTAACCTCAATGTCAAAGTTGGCGATGCGGGAGAGGGTGCTGCCAAGGTAGGTGAATTGCTCCACAGCATGGATCTTCTGCCCTTTGACAGTGATGCCGGGTTCATAGTATGCATCTCCTGAGGCGGGTTGGTACATAACTTCTGTCTTCTTCGTACTGATGGTGAGACCAAAGTTGTCACAACTGGTGGAGAATCCGTCCATTTGACGTTACATCTCTATCTCATTTGGGGCATTAAGGGCACAGTCATCGGCAAAGAGAAGATCTCTGATGATGGTTTCCCTCACTCTCGTGACTGCCTGCATTCGCCTGATGTTAAACAATTTCCCGTCACATCTGTACTTGATGACAATGCCAGAGTGACTGTCTTTGAAAGCGTCCTGGAGCATGGCAGAGAAAATCATGCTGAAGAGCGTCGGGGCTAAGACACAGCCCTGCTTGACCCCGTTGGTCACAGGGAAGGGCTCTGAGGGGTTGCCGTCATCCAGGACACGAGCGGTCATGCCCTCATGGAACTGCCTGACAATGGCGATGAACCTGTCTGGACAACCAAATTTTTCCATGATCCGCCAGAGGCCATTTCGGCAAACAGTGTCGAAGGCCTTGGTCAGGTCGACGAACGTGGTGTAGAGGCCCCGGTGCTGCTCGACACACTTCTCCTGCAGTTGGCGTGCAGCAAAGATCATATCAGTCGTCCCGCGGCCCGCTCGAAAGCCACACTGGCTCTCGGGAAGACGACCATCTTCAAGGTGCTCCAGCAGGCGGTTGAGAAGGACGCGGGCCAGGATTTTCGCGGCGATGGAAAGAAGGGATATCCCGCGGTGGTTGTCACATGACTGAAGATTTCCCTTGCGTTTGTAAATGTGAATGATTGTAACATCACGAAAATCTTGGGGTAATTCTTCACTCTCCCACATGGATTGGAAGAGTTCTGTCAGTCTTAAAAGCAGTGTCTGAATACACTTTATGTAAAATTTCAAATGTTTAGACCAAAAATTGACTGAGTAATTTGGTAGACTGCAGATGTCAATTTTTTTTTTTTATCTTTGACCCCAATTTTGACCCCATAACATTTGTTTTGGGCTCGAATCAAATTAAAAAAGTTTGATCCATGTCCAAGTAACCTACATCTGAAATTTTAAGTATTTAGACCAAAATTGGTGGAGGAGTTTGCTAGAGTTTTCAAAACTCAAATTATAGAACTTTGACCCCTTGACAGCCAAATTTCTGGCCGAAAGCTGATTAAAAATATTTTATTAAATCTCGATATCCCTTATGTCAAATCTTGAGTCGGAGGGAAATGTACACACAGACATTTTCACTTTTATATATATATATATATATATATATATATAACCTTAAACACTAATGCATCCTCATGGAACTAAAAAAAATATTTCGGCCTTCTCTCCTGTAACATCCCAATTATATTTTGAATAAGCAATTTTTTTATAATTCATGACTTCTAACAATTTCCACTTATTTTCACTCACTTTTATCCTTTTTTAATCAAAAGAAAAAACATAAAAACTTGGAACTTTTTGGTTTTTCCAAGGAAAATATTAACTGTCTCTGAGTTGTTTAATGTTCATATGCCATCCAATGAAACCCGTGTAAGACAAAATATAATATTATGAAAGAAAAAATATACACATATATATTTTGGATTTAGAATATAAATTGATATATATATTTATATATACACATACACACACCTCTCAAATATTGAGGTAGTAAAAAAGTTAAGAACATTAATTTTTCTCTCAGTGATTAACCAGTTAACTATATTATAAGATATCTTTATTCTGGTATCTTGATATTACTGGATTCCAGGACAAGAATTTATCTAGTCTGGTGGAGTATCCAGCTTAGTGCTGTTAGGTGCATCATCTATTTTATAAATCTCACCTGTCTGTTTTAGATGAATGTATGTATGTATGTGTATGTCTGCCTAAAACTTTCGACAGACGCGACAGATTTTCATGAGATTGGTATCGTTTTGAAGCTTGATCTCGGATGACAAATATCGAAAAATTGGTTAAAAACATAAATTCCTTCACACTGAACTAGGCACTTTTCTACAGGGAGGGGTTGCTTTTTTTCGCTGATATTTTTGATTGACTAACCTTAATTTAAACCTTTGTCACTTCCGGGTTGGGGATGTAAGCAACAGCAAAGACATAATTTTTTTTTTTTTTTTTTTTTTTTTTATAAACGTTCTTTTCCTCCTTCGTGGTACAGGTTCGAGCCTGCCTGCCTACTACCACTTTTTTTTTTTTTTTTTTTTTTTCTTCTCTCAACACACACCTCCAAACATCTGGGCAATGCCAGGCACCCAAGTGTGGCAGTGTGGGTTAGCCATACCAATGGGATCTTATTTAAGCTTTTGTTTTGAACATTTAATGAGGGTTTATTTCTAACTAGCAGTTCAGTCCGGCTTTGCTCGGGCCCTATGTACTGTTTATAACTTTATGTATGTATATATATATATATATATATATATATATATATATATATATATATAAAATAAAATAAAAATTACAATTAAATATATATATGTCATCCACATAAAGTACTGATTTAAAAAAAATTTCGCAAATGTCAAATCTTGAGTCTGTAGACTGAAAATTGACAGTAGTTTGGTAGGGAAATGTACACACGCAGACATATACACAAACAATTTCGTTTTTATAGATATCTAGATGAGGAGTATCCTTCTGCCAGATTGTCCTCACAAACCAGTGTACAGAAAAACCAAAAACACTTAGGATAATGTCATGTTCTCTCCAGTAATGTGTGCATGTGAATTGGTGGCTTGAAATGTTAAAAAAAAATCACATGATAATGAAATAAAAAAAAATAAATAAAAAATGAATAACCTGAATCTGTATAGAAATCTTAAAGAAAACACCTTGTGGAAGCGCAGAATCTGACTACCTTTTCCTTATTTATTGGTCAGTTTTGCAACGTGTTACACAATATAAGTATATAGACACAAATAAATACACCTTGCTCTTTATTATAGACTGGTGGATTGTGATGGATTGTTAGTTGATTCTTGAATGTCATATGCATAAAATCATGATTTAGGATCAAATAGATTTGAGGCACTCCAAAATGAGCTACATTGAAAAAGGACACATTTTGTTGTAACACTTTTTCTTTTTTTTTTTTTTTTTTCATACTTCTGATTGAATTAACAAAACGATATAGCATTTAAAATTTAGCCTAAAAATACATAGTTTTATTTACAAACATGTTTTGTTCTATGTACATTTTTAATTAAAAAATGTTTTTCTTTTCCTTTATGGAAATTGCTCCAGACAAGGTATGATACTACTTCAAAGTCAAGAACTAGCCGACTATAAGAGTTAGATGAATAGTGTCTGACTCTGAAGACAACTATTTTACTCCATTTTTCAGAAACATTGCTAAAGGGCAAAATAAAGGAAGTGAGTTAGGAAGCTGATGAAGGTAAACACAAGGTTTACTTTCTACACGCTTTAAAAAGAACAATTTTATGTACAAAATATTTTCTTCAGGAATTTGTGGTATTAGATACGTTATTACTATGATGTTTAATGTATTTAAATTTTGAATTTCTATTTATAAAATATTATTAAACTATTTTTAGGAAATGTTTTCAATGTAAACTATTTTTAGGAGATGTTTTCAATGTAAACTATTTTTAGGAGATGTTTTCAATGTAAACTATTTTTTAGGAAATGTTTTCAATGTAAACTATTTTTTAGGAAATGTTTTCAATGTAAACTATTTTTTAGGAAATGTTTTCAATGTAAACTATTTTTTAGGAAATGTTTTCAATGTAAACTATTTTTTAGGAAATGTTTTCAATGTAAACTATTTTTTAGGAAATGTTTTCAATGTAAACTATTTTTTAGGAAATTTTCAGAAATATTTATTAACTAGCGGGGGTACCCAGCATTGGCCGGTTGTTTGGAGGTGTGTTAAAAAGTAAAGAATAAGCGAAGTAATAACCCTGTTTAAATATTTAAAAAAAACAAAAAAAAGATAAACTTTTTAAAAATCGGTGAAAAAAAAACAAAAAAAAACAGCCAACAAATGTAAGACTTCTTTAAAAAAGAAATCGGAAAAGCAAAAATCCGGGAAACAAATGATTCATAAAAACAAAAGCAAAAAAAACACAGCGAAAAGCAAAAAAACACAGCGAAAAGCAAAAAAAAATGGCATAAATAACCTTTTGATTCAGTTAAGTCCATGATGCGTTTCACCCAGTAGAAAGCATAAAACGAAAAGGAATGTTAAAATTCCATTCAAGGTTTTTTAAGCAACTACGAAGTAAAGAAAACCAGTGTTCCTTCGTAACTGTCCCTTGTGAACGATCCCGGAAATGGTGGGGGAAGGAGGAATTAATTAGAGAGAAAAGATTTTACTACTTCCATTGATTTTAACCAATTTTGGCAGTGAACTCTCAGCAGAAAAATTATAGGGATCTACAATTATCGAGGAAGTGGAGAGGTAATAGGCCTATAACACACCTCAGATATTGTGCTGCAGTTTTTGCATATAACATTTGTATGAAATGTCTTGAATTTTTAATCCTATTAAGGTCAAAATCAGAGGGGGAAAAATGAGTTAATTTTATATATATAAGGACTAGATAAAACCATTTTAATTATAAAAAAAATACTGAATAAACTATTTAAAAATGTTTTCAAATTAAAAAGTAAGCATTTCAGTTAAATTTTCTCATGTGCTAATATAGTTGGAATAGTTATTGAAAACAATTTTTAATTGACCCCCCCCCCTCCGCTTCTTTAACCTAAAAATAAACGCTGGCCTTAAAAATATAATAGGGAACTGTTTTTTGATAAAGATTTATTTTTTTATTTCAAAAACTGCAATTTTTGCCATCTGTACACTTTTTATTTCACCAATAAAAAATATTTTTATTTACAAACTTTCGATTTAAACAAAATGAAAAAAAAACGTGATGTAAATAAAATTACGTGCAAAGATGCGGTCACATAATTTGAAAATTAATTTTAGAAAATATTGGATCGTATTAAAAAAATTTGGTTTGTCAGCTTAAATGCTATTTGGGTTTAACTTTGAACATCTGACAAGCTAACTTTTTAAATTAGTGCGGCATTCCATCTAGGATAGGTTTGGAATAGTTTTCTCCCTCATCCACATGCATGTAAAGAAGTTTCTAGATGATTTCTGGTTTTTTTTTAATCATTACTTATCAAGGCCAAAATGCACTTGGGGATAAGGGTTAATGAGATGAATTGCTTGTCAATTGAATGATGAAAACTATGAGATGATTGAAAAAGATAAATCAAATGTAATGAATAAAATTTGATTACTTATGAGGATGAGGTTTATAGCATGTCTTTGACATTGGATTTAAAGACAACCATGTTGTAGTCTGCAGGGAAGCAGTTCTGTGGCAATAAGTTTCACTGTTTTACTTGCTAACTTTTTTGTGATGGGATGAAAGTATATACATATTTATATACAAATAAATACAAATCGGTCTTTATAATAAAGTGGAGGATTTGTATATATAAAAGATTTACTCTTAAACTAATGAACTGATCATTTTTATATATATATATATTCCGGGCAACTTGGTGATTAACTTGGGCACATTATTTTTTCTTCTCACCTTTTATTTTCATAATGTTTTGACCGTTCAAGGGCTGTGGAATTGAAATAAATTTATTTAAAATGTTTGAGCTGGTGCACATTAGTTGAATCTTACATAGACATAAGAACTTTTGCGTCCTGTGATGTATGTGGCAGTTAAAGAATACGGTTGTTTTCTGATCTGAAGCCGCATCCACAGTGTCTCTTTAACATCTTCCCATTGCTATCAAATCGTTCTCGATTTGTTTTCAGTTCATTTTTGATTTTCCTCTTTTTTCCGCCATTAGAGCACTCGTTTGGCAATTTTCTCTGGGGCCAATTTTCTGTGTATACAAGCCAATCTAGATGATGTTTGCAGATTATTAATATTTGTTAGTAAGATTGACGACTTGATTGGTAGTTCTATTAGATTGCTAGAATTTTTCTAACGTATGTGGAATTAAACGCATCTAATTTCCTCTCTTGGGTGAATTTTGAGATGCTAAATTAAACTTCCATCTCTATCAGTGTCGACAACAAAAAAAGATAAGTGATCATAAAAAAATATTAAAAAATGTTGAAGATGTAGAGTTGTGATAAACATGTCCATCTTTAAGATCAAAAATCTTTCTATTTATGAAATTATGACTTCACTGTAACTTTGTTGATTTTATAATTTATAGAAAACTAGCAGTATTAATTTGATGATGCTTATATGAAAATGTATTGTTGGTTGTTTCTGAATTTTTGAGGTGATGATTATTTGGATTATTCGAACTACTGTTCTCATCTTGAGTGTTTTTCACTCAACACTTCAATCAATGTCTTCTTCAGGTGTAGCATGTGGAACTCGTGGCCGATCTTTCTGTCAAACTTTGTTTTCATTTCCAAGATGAAATTTTAAATCAGCAAAATCTTTTACACCATCTTAATTTTAAAAAAAATGTAAATATACTAAACATGATACTTATAGCATATCTAATACAAAATATTCACAAATAAATTGTTTTTTTTTTGTTTGTTTGTTTGTTTTTGTTTTTTTCTACTCTTGAATCTAAGCAGCTAAAAATGATGAGGACTGTTTTTTGATAAATACAGTTTGTCAATTTCCAATTTCAAAACCAGAAGCCATCACCAAGTAGAATAGTGTAACTGCTACATTATCGAATAATATATGGAATACTGTTGTCATATTTGAGCTTGTGAATCTGTCCTATTTAAAGGTTTATAAGCGTATCTGTAATTTGGTTGGCCCCCATCTTCTTTGTCCTCTCTCTCAGACGTATTGCTGCTAGTCTCCATATTTTCTACAATTACTATTATGGCGTGTGTGTTGCTCAGAATTGTCTGATCTATTTCCTGCTTCCTTTGTTCCAGCTCTTTTGACTTTAGTGTGATGATCTTCACCATTTTGCTGTTTTGATACTTCTTGTAATACAGCTTATTTCAGTAGCTTTTTACAATAACTGCAGGCTTTTGCATCAACCTGATAGTTTAATCAATTTTAAATTCATATCTTTGTTGCTGTCATGTATACATGTGTGTTGTCTACCTCCAAGAACTGACTTTTTTTTTTTTCGTTAGCTGCAATCAATGGTAAACTGCTGTGTACTTCTTCTTACACTAATTTTCATGCATGTTTAATTCAAACGATACATTCAGATGAATAGTAGATTTTATTCAATCATATCATTTTGTAAGGATTACTGGAGACCGAGTTGTTTGTGTTTTAAGCACATAGTTTAATTATTTAATATTTTCGTAGAACATCTTTCAATATGTGTTCTCAGCATGATCAGTTCTGAGTTGCAATTGTTCTCTCTCTGTCTCTAATATCTGGCTAAATTTCTTTTTCTTGCGATAGAACATTGATCCTTTGTCTGAAATATTTTCTCTTTTTAAATATATCGCAACACTAGGTACAAACAACTAGTAGGCATAACCTGTTAACATTTAACAAAAAACGTTAAATATCTAATAAATTCTAATTTTGTAGTTTCATTATTTCATTAATTCTGTTCTTTCGACATCCTCTAATTGATGACCATCACCACTTTTTTTTTTTTTTTTTTAATGTATTTGTTAAAAAATTTTTCTTCATTTTTTTTTGTCAATATTTTTGTCAATTTTCCCTTAATTCTACCACGAAAACTATGGACTATGAGATGTTTTTGAAAGCAATCGACAATTGTTGGCAGGACCATTGTAGACAGATGGTAAGTTGATTTTAATTTATAATTTAAAAAAAAATTCTTTGAATTTACATCAAAAATGAAAAAGTTTCATTTGCTTTTAATCTGAATAATTGAAACGGTTGGATTTTGCAGCAGATGAATTTTATTACAAAACATTTAATTTTTTTAGTTTTGCAGAATTTTTTTTTTTTTTTTCTAATTAAAAAAAATTGTTTTACATCTTTATAAAAAAATTAATAATTTTCAAAAACATTCTTCATTTGATATATATATATATATATATATATATATATATATATTTTAAATTAAAATTTATTTTATTAAAAAAGAATTTTGTGAGGTTTAATTTTTTTTCACACTTTTCTATTTTTTAAATATGTAAGAAAATTCACATCCCTTTTTGTGTGTGTGTGTGTGTGTTTTAATATTGTTCTGGAAACTTTTTCTATTGTGATACTTAAGTTTTTAAACAAATCCGAACATCAACCAATTTTTTTGAAAGAGAAAATGTAACCTGGCTATCCAACTGAAGACATTACGAAGCTGTTAGAATCCAAAATATCTAGTGTCCACATGTTTTCCTTGAGCTTAGGGAATAACCAAAAGTCACAGGGAGCAAGGTCTGGGCTATAGGGAGGGTGAGGAACTGTCTTGATGTCCATCTTGATCAAATAGTCTGACAAGGACTGATGCATTCGTGCAAATCTTTCACATCTTCAGTTCCTTGTGAATAATTGTGTGTACAGTTCCCACACTGACATCAAACTGAGCACTTATTGTTTCTATAGACACATGACGGTCCTTATCCATGAAATTCTTTATTTGGCCAATCAACTGGTGTTCGACTTCCTTACTCCTCTCACACTTCTCATCTCTCATAAACTTCCTGCCTTCCTTGAATCTCTTATGCCACTCAAAAGCTGATGCTCAATTCATGCAAGATGGTTCAAAAGTAGTCTAAAACATTCCATACGTTTCTGTGCCATTTTTTCCAAGTTTAAAACAGAACTTTATTGTATATTGTTCTTAAAATATCCTCACATCCAAAACAAATTTCTTCTACAAAGCAATCAAACCAAACATCATGAATAAATATTTGAAAATATATAAATCTTGATGCATAAAATTTTTTTCCAAAGTTACTGGATTTGGCATAACCGGAAAAGGGTTGATATGCCATAAGATAAAACAAAATCCAAACCAAATAATTATCAGAAATATTTTTTTATATCCTGGATAAATGCTTAGCATGTCAACCAGTTTGTGTACAAAAAATGTTAATACACAGCTGAGAACACGGCAAAGTTATTGAGGTTGTGCAGGCATTTTGTAACGTTTGTGAACAGAAAGGAACTGATGCCACTGGTGTGATTGTAATAGGTAGGAGTGGATGGCATCAGTTCAGGGAATTTCTGCTATTAAAAATTTTTTACCTCTGTTCACAAATGGATCAGACTGTTAAGTATGTGTATGCAGTGTGATGTATGGAAGTGGAGCCTGACAAGTGAGTTGAGGACATGCGTTGCATGAAGAGAAATCCTAGAATCATTCTAAGATGTAATGTCGGTTTTAAAAACAGGCTTAGATCTGATGATCTCATAGGAAAATTAAATCAGGATGGTATTTCTCTCCAAGCAACACATGTCCTTAACCCTCATTGACCAGGTTTCACTTCCATACATCATTACACTGCATATATATATATATGCCTGATAAAATATTTGGTTGATAGTGATAATGTTCTGCTGGTTAGTAATGGTAGAAGTTCTCTATCCACTTCCAACTATTGGTATTGTATTAGCATTTGCTACATTCTCCATTCTGCCAAGTCTTTAAACAAATAAATCTTCCATTGTTTCACAGACAAATACTGAATTTTCAGCATGCAGCATCTCTTCACAACAATTCATATAAAACTCGCTTGACAATTTGTCGAAGATACAAAAAAAAATGGACACTGTAAAGAACGATGATGTACTTCTATTTTAACATTAAATCTCTCATTAAATGTGCTGTTAATTCTAACATGTCTTTGTGCATTTCCATACATCGCTTAAAACAACATTCACCGACCATTCATTTGCCTCTAGGCAAAGCCCACCAGATAATCCTTAATCTTAGATCCAAACATACTTTCTTCACATCTGACTTCCCATCCATCTTTATTGTCTTATTTACAGGGTGGAACGATAAAATTGTCGTCCTAAAGAAAACAACACTACGGCTTTATTTTAAAATTTATTGAAAAAACAATTCAGGTAACTTGATTATGTAGTAAAGCTGACATCTATTCAATCACTACCTCGGTACGGGTCTGGAACTGGGACTATGCCAGTGGGAGCTCAGCGAATACTTGGCGGATGGCGGCAATCAGACTGGCTGTGGTGTTGTGGGAGGTCATATTGGTGATGTTCTCGACGTATGATCAAACAAAGTAGTCCAATGGGTTCAGGTCATGGGAGGAGAAGGACTATTGAGAGAAGGGTATAAAATTGTAGCACTCTTCCTGAAGCCAAGCCTGGATCTCTTTGGGTTTGTGGGCCGGCGCTGAGACCTGCTGTCACACCCAGGGTCTGCCAGCGGCCACCTGATTGCACCTGGGGATCACCACACTCTTTAGCACATCCAGGTTCACTTTGGTGTTGACTTTCAAGCCGACTTTGAAGATGTGAGGTGGCATGATGTGGCCCTCACTTGAAACCACAGCAAAGTTGCCGGAAACTTTGTTTTGATCACCCTGGGTATGTCCCTGTTATTGTGGCAGTCCAGCGATACAATTTGAGGGTGCTAGCAATGGTCTTGTTATAACTTGGATCAGTTGAGAGCATGTTATACAGTGGCGCATCTCTGCTCTCGGTTGTTAAAGATTTGTCACTTTCAGACATGATAGAAGGCTCCTATCGCCCTTAGGATTTGTACACAACTGACCAACTAGTTTTTTTTTTTTTTTTTTTTTTTTTTTTACAAAGGCATCACCACATTATCAAGGCCCAGAGGCCACTCAAGGATAAGGGTTAAAGAGTGTACAGTAGAAATTGGTCAATATAGTAATCATTAATAATGAAAATTTGGTAAATTTAATAACTTATATGGAACGGCTCATCAAGAACTTATTTACTTTAGACTTGAACACAACCATATTGTAGTCAGCCGGAAAGCAGGAAAACGGAAGACAATTCCATAGGCGTGCAGTTCTAAGAAAGAAGCTTTGTTCATGGAATCTACGTTTAGGTTTAGGCACAGATAAAGAGTGGGGGAAATTATTGATAGTGTTTACAGTAAGACGAGTGTTTCTTGTGAAAGTTTTGCGAGGGGGGACCATAGATTGAAGCTCAGTTGAACACTTTCCATGAAAATAACGATACATCAGAGACAAACTCGCAACATCTCTTCTGTGAGATAGAGGTTGCAAGGAGGAGAAAAGGACATCTCCTACGAGGCTACGAAGTCTATTTTGAACTCTATCAAGGCAGGACAAGTCCTTTCTAGCAGCTCCTGCCCAGATGTGGCAACAGTATTCCATCCTTGGACGTACCTGGCTCTTATATAGGTAGAGAATAGCATCAGCAGTGAGATATCTACTGGATCGATAGAAAGATCCCACCATTTTTCCAGCGGCCTTGGCAACAGATTTGATATACGTGTTCCATTTAAGATCAGGAGTAATGGTCAAGCCCAGAAGCTTGTCAAAACTTGAGGCCTCCTGAAGACGAGAGCCATTCATTTCAATTGATGACAAATGTGAATTAGAATGTTGATGATGTAAAGAGAGAAGCTTGGTTTTAGATGCATTAAAAGTAACCAGCCACTCCTTTCCCCATTGTACTACGTGCTCAAGATCAGAGGAGAGAGAATTGGAGAGAACTTGGTCGTTTACTGTCTTAGATGTGGTACCATAAATGGTAGTGTCGTCAGCATAAATGTCTACAAATGATGTAAGGATATGATTTGGAAGATCATTAATGTAGATCAGGAAAAGAGTTGGGCCCAGGATGGATCCCTGAGGGACACCGGCATTAATACTGTGAGCTTCTGATTTTTGCCCCTCAACTACTACTCTTATGAACCTATCAGAAAGAAATGATTTAATAATTGAGAAGACTTTTCCAGCTATACCATAGCTAGCGATCTTATGAAGTAAACCTTTATGCCATACCCTATCAAAGGCTTTAGATATGTCAAGAGCAATTGCCCTAGAAAGATTGCCACCGTCGAGAGATTCGCTAATCCTATGCGATATAACTGTAAGGACATCTGCTGTAGATCTAGCAGAACGGAAACCATATTGAGTGTCACTAAGAAGGTTATTTTTGTTGAGATGTTTGATTACTTCTGTATTTAACACAGATTCTAGCAACTTACTCATGACGCACAGGAGACTTATTGGCCTGTACTGAGAGGGGGATGAGCGATCACCTGAATTCTTAAATACAGGGCATACTGATGAGATTTTCCAGGGAGATGGGAAACTATTCTCCTTAAGACAACGTTTAAACAGTTTTGTAAGTATGTGCGCTAGTTCAGGTTGAAGTTTTTTGAGTACTATAATTGGAATACCATCAGGGCCAGTTGCTTTACTCGAATCAAGGTTTTTGATTAGCTTGGCAACATCACGTACAGATATACGTATATCACATAGCGTGTTTTCTGATACAGGAGGAAATATTGGGGGTTGGCGGTCTTGGTCGCAAAGGGTAGAATTAGCTGCAAAGTTCTTGGCAAAGAGTTTGGCTTTGTCTGATGCTGACGAGATTACCTCAGGTCCATTGATAATAGTTGGGATGGAGCACACGCTTCTGTTCAGGATTCTATTTGCTATTTGCCAAAACTGGTGGGAACCAAGCCGCTGCTCAGCTACTTTGGACTTAACAGATTGAGCATACAACACTCTTGCGTTCCTTATTACTTTCTTACAATGGTTGCTGGCAGTCCTGAAAACGGCTTTAGTTTCCATACATCTATTACGTTTGAAGCAGTGGAAAAAGTGATTTCTGTGCGCAATGGCAGCAGCACATTCTGGAGAGAACCATGGCTGGCTGTTAGGTTTTTGCTGAAACTTTTTAGAGGGAATGAAATGGTCAATACCTACAATTAACCATTCAGTTAGGTCTAATACTATAGAGGACACATCCTTTTTAAACATGGAATGCAGAGGTAGATCAGATATAAATGTACGGAAGCTATCCCAGTCAGCCTTAGTGTATCGATATACTGTACGATGAAGAGGTACATCTGGGGACTTATTACATTTCATTTTTATCTTAATTGATACAACAGAGTGGTCGGAAGATCCAAGAGGCGACAGAACAGAAACTGAACATAGTTCAGGGCAAGTTGTGAGAAAAAGGTCTAGTAGGCTCGCATACTGGCCGTCATTATCGGGCACACGGGTAGGTTCCTGAACAATCTGAGTGAGGTCATAGTTGATGATCTCCAATAAAAAAAACTTTTCATCAAACTGGAATCGTGTTGTCTTTGCTAGGGTGACAATGTTATCATTCCCGCCTGTATTTTGTATGTTTTTAAATTGCTTGAATGTTTTACTTTTGTCATATGTTTAATAAATCTGTATTTTATTTTTTTCAGATTATGATACGAAGTATTTTTCTCTTCTTAGACCGAACATATGTGCTACAAAACACATCTGTGTTATCTATATGGTAAGTCCATGTAACTTTTTTTTATTTACACAAAAATGTAAAAAAAAATTCAATTATTGAATTTTTTAATTTAATCAAGATTTTCTTTCTCTACAGATTTTGTTTCAATTGTGGTTTTATTTGTGATTGAGCACTATTGCCTTAGACTGATGTATTTTTTTGTGTAATACAGAAAGTGTACATTGCTGAAAGTAAATATAAATGGGAAAATGGGCACAATCATTTAATTTCGGAATTTAAATTATAAAAATTTTTAAATTATTTTAAAACTAGCGGGGGTACCCGGCGTTGCCCGAGTGTTTGTTTCCGGGAAGGGGGGACGGTGGGGGGTGTTTTAAAAAATGTTATGGTAGGTAAGTAGGAAGGATCAAACCCGGAGTCATGAGTAAAAGTAGGAAAATAAAGTGTGAAAAAAAAACAAAAACATCTGCAACGTTAACAGTTCGGCCACCAAGAAAAGTCCGTTCCAGTTGTTTAGGAAAAAAAAAAAAAAAAAAAAAAAAAAACGACTACGGTAGGTCGGCGCGAACGTGAAAATATAATGTGAATTGTCCAACACGCTAACCACTACGCCACAGAGCACTGCAGCTTAGTTTAGTGATTTTAAATAACTTCACATGAAAGAACTACGAAGTCAAACCGGTGTTCTCTTCTCAACTGTTCCTTGTGAACGATCTCCAAACGGTGTTAAGTGGTGGCAGAGGGAGGAGGAGGAATTTATTAGAGAGAAAATATTTTACCACTTCCATTGATCTTAACCGATTTTGGCCGTGACTTCTCAGCAGAAAAAGTATAGAAATCTAAGATTATCGAGGAATTTGAGAAATAATAAGCCTATAACACACCTCAGATATTGTTCTGCCGTTTGTGCATATTATATTTGCATGAAATATCTTGATTTTTAATCCTATTAATGTCAAAATCAGACGTGAAAAAATGAGTTCATTTTATTTATATAGAGATAAAAACAAAAACATGCAACGTGTACTATCAGATTTCAGATATAAGACTTTTTTTTTTTGAGACGGCAAATTTCAAATTAACAACTCTATTTTCTTTAATTGCAAATTTGGCAACTATCAATTGTTTTGAGTTCAGCTTTGTTTGGTAATTCATGAAGAGACTAACAACTGAACAGCATTTACAAATTGTGCAAATATATGTTTTATATTTGGATGAATAATTTCACAAAATGAATCTGCCAACCGACCACCTCTTTAGGAATACGTAAATTCTCAGGTCTACACTGATAAACCAATGGACCATTTCGAAGACAACATTCAACATATTTTTGTTGAAATGCAGCCTAATTTAATGCAGAGAGTTTGAAAATTGGTCCTCTGGATCATGCTATATATACAAAATATTATTTAAATTATAAATGCCAAAAATAAATGTTTGAAATAAGCCACATATTTGTATATAAAAAAATGTTCTTATGTCATTTATTTTAACCTGAAGTTTTGTGCTTCTAAAAAAAACATTTTAGTTTTATACAAAGGGACAAGGAGAGGGTGTAAAGCCTTTCTGAAAATTCAGATGTTTCTAGTTTTTGTGTCTTTTTGGTTGAAACAGGCTCAAATCAATTGCAGAACATGCAAGAAGTGTTACCATAAAAGATGCATCAAATTGCCAATATTATGCGCAGCAGATGCCGCTAATTTCATTTGCAGCATCTGTCAGAATCAGACCTCCACAGATAGATAAATTGTTGCAGGTATCGACAGAGTCACTAAATTCACCTACCTTTCTGAATTTTTGAGATGAGGATTGGTTATTCGTATTTGGATTCATCGGATTACTGTTCCCATCTTGTGATTTTCACGTTTCGGTCGATGTAACTTCCGACCTTCTTCAGGTATATCTTGTTGAACTCGGGAATTTGGATGGAATTTCGAACGGATACCTTTAATTACTTCACGAGGTTAGTGTGCTTTTGTTCTATCAGCCATGACTGGATAAAGGTCCTAAGTAATTCACAATTTGCAACCGAAAAATACAATTGCGAATTACTTAGAACCTCTATCCAGTCATAGCTGACGGAACAAGAGCATGTACTGTTAGAGATCCCATCCAAATTCCTGAGTTGGACAGAAACATTCCCAAGTTTGACCAGATACACCTGAAGAAGGTTAGAGGTTACATCGACCGAAATGTTGTGAAAATCATACTCAAGATGAGAACAGCAGTCTGATGAATCCAAATAATACGAATTCACCTACCTTGTCACCACAGTTGATTCCAGTGGGAGAACTGACAATACTATAAGATGAAATGTATCTGCCTCAATTTTATAAAATTATATCCGAGAGCAGCAGCTGCATGGAATACACGTCCGGCATGTACCTTTGTATAGCAGAGAAATGTGGTCAATGACAAAATATCATGGCGACAATCTAGGTGAATTCATCTGTGAAGTTATTGACTCAGCATCAGCACTAGACTGGAAGAAATGTTGCAATGACCAACTCATAATTTGTCTCTGGATGCTGAACTGAATCTGGACTCTCACCTTCATAGCTTTCATCGTTGAAACCCTGAATGGTTTGCACTCGTAACGGAAGCAGCCTTGGATAGCCATGCCTCGTCAGTTAATGTTTGGGACATGGTAAACTTATTGGAAAGAGCCAATCAAACCAACCCAGGGTGAATGTCGCAACCATGACCAATCCTTGCTGCAGTGCATCAGATAAAGAAAATTACTGGTTTAGTTTTACAGACCTCGATTAGAATGTGTGTTGCACAACCATGTCACAACTGATGCAATCATGTTATCTGCTGTCAATCATCAAAAACATTAAAAAATGTGTCCCACATTGATGTCGATGGTCCAATGCATTATGATAGGCAATAAGACTCAAGACATAGAGAGGATATTGGCAGCTGGCACAAGTGAAATTGTGAGAGACAGAAGTTTGAAACCATTTACGAAACATCTAACTTCAGTATGAGAAGAGAGGACAAAAAAATGGAAATTATAAACAAATATTCATCGAATTTTAGTTTTATTGGATTATTTTAAAAGGATTTTAAGAGATCATAATATGGACATAATCTCCCATATGAAGATTCAAATATTTCAGATTTACATTAAATTTAATCGGTAAGTACTAATTAAGCAACATTGGGAAATGAGTACTTCTGCAGTTTACAGACACTGCTAAAATGTTATTTAGAAACACATTCTTAACATAAGGAGGGGGCTTTTTTTAACTACTCTGTACTTTCATCTAACAATCTAATAAACAAGTTTATGTAAAAATTAAATTCAACTTGAAAATCTATCTAAAAATAAATTGTAATGAATAAATTAATTTCAACAGATTTTTTTTCAAAAAATATAGATAAAAAAATTGTCGTTCAAACTTTATTAAAACTTTTTTCTTTCTTCTAACCAATTTTTATGTTCACATAAAAACGTTTCCTTTTTAATAAAATTTTGTATATTAATCTGTAAAAAAAATATATGTACCAAATTTTTGGGGTTTCTGTATTTTTTATCCTCTCCTATCTTTCATAGGGACATGGGATTGGATTTATTCAGAACGCATATCATTAGCCATCAGATTGTCCAGACGAAAACAGTGAACGGTTTATTACAATTGATTGAACGTGAGCGAGGAGGTGAGGCGGTCGACAGGCAACTCTTGAAGAGTTTGCTACGAATGTTATCAGATTTACAGGTGAGTTGTATTAAATATTCGATCACATACGCATGCATACATATACATTTTACTCATCTTCACCCCTAAACAACATGGCAAATTGACTTCAAGGCGTAAGGGATAACTGTGAATTAGGGACCATGTCTACAGGGATGTTTTGAGTAAGTAATTGAGCTGCAAGATGTCTGTCATTTAGAACTGATTGTTAATTATCACCTTTATCCCTTGAGCCATATGTCCATATTGAGACTTTTACCCAATCATGGCTGATGAAACAAGAACACTCTACACCAATAGATTAAATATGCGGTTGAATTAAAAATTCTGTATAGGTGCTACATTTGAAAAGATGTCTATCGAAGGTTACATTGGCTGAATGCAGTTGAAAATAAATTGCAAAAGATGGCAATAGTAGTTTGAATAATCTAATTCAAATTATTAATTCACATCAAAAATACCAAAGCATAAAATCGTGTTTCAAATAAAAATCATGAAATGCATTCGTTTCAATTTTATCATCACATGTATATAAAAAAAAAATTTTTTTATTACATGTAATATTTGGATTATTTGGCCTACAAATTTTATCTTGGTTTATTATAATCACATTTTGATTGATCAAACCTTTGAATTTCCTCACGTGCATCTGTTTCTATTAAAATAATCAGTAAATTAAATCCACCACCATGCATTTCGGATTTCTTTGTGAATAAGTTAACCAATTTTTATCTATTGTAAACAGTTGAAAATGCAAGAATGAATTACTTTGTGACCCTTAAAAATTTGAAAGGAATTTGGAATCATTTAAGCTATTGAATAGAAAGTCGTTTTAAATTATGAATATATCTTTATCAATTAAGATGAAAAATTTTTTAATCGATATCAGAATTTATAATTTGGACAGCATACATTAACAATTAGTTTTAAAATAATTTGGTTCTATTAACAATTTAGTAATCAAATTTAATGACTTTCAGATTCTGTTTAAAAAGAAAACGTATTTGATATCAAAACTGCATGATTTACACAACAAAAAATCTGCACACAATTTACGGGACGATGAACTGCAGTCTGCACCACAAATGAACTATAGTTTAATAATAATAAATGCATAATTTAAACAAAAAAAAAACTGCATAGTTTTTAAACAGTTTAAACAAAAAAATTGTACATTTTAAACGCAAAAGCCTACTGTACATTTTAATCTTGCAAGGTAATTAATATTTAATTGTATTATGTATTCGGTACTCATGCAGAATATGAACTGCGTTGAAATAATATTTAGAAACCTGTTCTTAACATAGAGAGGGGTGGCTTTTTTTCCGCTAACTATTCTATACTATTCTAACAATTTAATAAACAAAAAATACTGTGAAAATTGAATTTAACAAAATCCTATCTACAAACTATCCCATCATTCCATGTAACAAATTCTCGTTATTTTGACCTTTTTCTGCTTTTCTTTGTAGATTTACCAAGAGGCGTTTGAGAAAAAATTCTTAGAAGCAACAGATCAATTGTATGCAGCTGAAGGTCACCGATTGATGCAGGAGAGAGACGTAAGTGATTTATAAATATAATAGAAAATATTTGTGTTGCGTCTCGTCTTCAATTTGGGTTTGATTGTTTGAATCAAGAAATGAATATTGCTGGTTGTGGTTGCAAACATGCTATCACTTCTCCCTGTTACGCGTTGCTTGCAGAAAGGCTTAAGAAGTATCTGCCAATCCTTACACATCATTCGCACAGACTTGGAAAGTCCTTGAATTTTGACTTTTGCCTTGAAAAGGTTTTATTTCTATTAATATCTTGAAAAATTCTTGAAAATATGAAAAATGTCTTGAAAATTGTATTTATGTTCAGTAAAAATTTGTGTAGAAATATTAAAAATACCATAAAAATATTTTTTAAATATTGAAAGTAAAATCGAATAAAAAGACATTGTTCTGAAATTGCATGATATATTTTGGATGCAAGAGTTATGTCCCTTTATCACAAAACTACCTAGTTTTGTGATAAAGGAGCATAAATGACGTAGTTTTCAATTATCACAAGTTTGTTTTTTTCTTCACTTTTCCCGGAAGATTCAAATCTCCCTCTATTTTTGCTTTCGTTTATAATTTAATTGGGGAGGGGGACATAAAAGGGAGGAATAGTGGCGCCCGCCATAAATAAAAATGAGCATGAGTTTGGTAATTTATAAAGATCGTGGCCATGGAACTACGCAAGAAAAAATCTGTTTCGGCAATGAAACTAAAAGTGTGTATGTTTAAGATGTAACTAAATTGTCAGCTTAACTCTGATCTATTTGAATAGTGTTTTTCTACAATTATTTTTTATTGACTTATTGCATGAAATGAATTACGGAAGGTGTATGTCATGAATCCTAGTTAAAAATGACATCAATAATTTGAAATATAAAAACTTTTGTCATTAAATAATCTGAATAAGAGGTTGATATGTCGTCGATTTGCCAAACTATTCATTCTGAATGTTTTATTTATTTTTTCCCCCCAGGTGCCAGTGTATTTATCCCATGTAGACAAGAGATTAAATGAAGAATCTGAGCGGTTGTTGCATTACTTAGATCAAACTACAAAGTAAGTCTTTCCTTTTAATTGCTTCGTCATCTCATGAGATGGCCAAAAAAAACTTCCAAAAATGATTCTTTATGTTGAAACATCTACCAAGACATTCTTTGTGCGACAAATAATGTCTTTACTTCTATATTATTGATATAATTATTTAGTATTATATACGGCATAATCGCGTTGACACACCGGTTCTCGTCAGATCACCAAAGTTAAGCAACATTGAGTCCGGCTAGTGTCAGATGGGTGACCATTTGGGAATTCTAGGTGCTGTATGTGTTCCCCGCTTATCTCGACATTTGTTTCCAGTCGTCCTGTGCTTCACTTGCCACTGGTATTAAACAACGGCGTCTCAGGAGAGGCGTGGTTGGAGATTGCGCACCTCCTGCCACAAAAATTTAACGTGTAGGCAACCCTTCGTGGGAATCCTTAGTCTGTCCAAGACTGAAGGAGCCTGTTATATTTAGTAATATTATAATTATTATTGGTATAATTATTTAGTATTATCATAATTATTATTGATATAATTATTTAGTATTATTATAATTATTGTTGATATTATTAATATTGATATTTATTGATCGTATTCAATAGTTTTCACACAGGTCATCATCAGAAATTATTCACTGCTAATAAACCTGGAGTCTAGTTATTTCCAGTACTTGCCACCTCTTTTGATAACTTTTGCAAGTGATTTTGCATTATCGCAACAGCCACTTGTCATTGATTTCTTGCTGGCAGCAACCGTTAGTCTTCATTCAATAAGTCTCCCCAAAGTTCCAGTCTGCTTTGCATTCTTTCAGTGGAAGTCCGATCAGTGCTCTCACTTCTCTTCTTTTCATCCTCCTGGGCATTCACGACCATTTTGTGATGCCTTTTTATTTTATTTAAAAAAATTTTTTTATTCATTTATTTTTTTTTAATATCTATATAAGATGATGTGCAGTTTGAGTCTCCTTGATTTATTTTATTTCTGTTTTTACTTCCTTGTGACTGGTTAATGTTTATAGTTTATATAGGTTGGTTTCAGCATTTGAGGGTTTATCTTAAGATTTCAGCTGTTTTTATCATTGCCATTCCTTTTGATTCCAATTTCTCATCATTTTATCAGGGTTTTTTTTATTATCATGCAGAAATATTATTATAATGGTTTATTTATTAGTCCCCCGATTTATGTTTTCAGTGGCGTTCGTTAGTCTGGACGATTGCCAGATAATTGTCCATTAATTTTTCCTGAAATTTCTCCACAAATTGTATTTCATTAAATAGATGTGCACAGTAAAAAAAAATTTTTTTTTTTTTTTTTTTTTTTTTTTTTCGAAAATTCCCATTGCGTCCTCAGGGGCTTAAAAGAGGTCAAAAATGCCCCCAAATGACACTTTTTGCCTCATAGCGTTTGATCCATCTGTTAGATTTTCCTGAAACTTGGCCAAAATCTGGAGGCCATTGTTTTTAATATAAATTCAATATGGGTGACCCTGGCAAAATTCTGCTCCGCATCCCTCTGGGACTTTAAGTGCTAAAAAAGCACGTCTTTTTGGAGCTCTTTTTTCGTATTACTCAAAAACTTGATATGTATGTCTATATAGTGGTTTTCCATGGTGCTGGATTCAAATATACATGTCTTAAGGTGTGAAACTGCACTGTTTGTCCATTTTCACTGGGATTCGGCATTCCCAGGAGCTCAAAAGGGGTCACAAATGCTCCCAAATTGCAAAAAATGACACTTTTTACCCCATAACTTTTGCCCCATCCATTAGATTTTTCTGAGACTTGGCGAAAATGTGAAGGCAACATTGGCCCTTCACACATACATCATTTCTTCATTATTTTTTTTGTGGCATCCTCACATGCAGCAGCAGCAGAGGGGGACCACGCACATGGGACTTGTTATTTTTATTATTATACAGACGTTTTATTATAATAATTTGTAATTCATTCTATTTGAATCAAATGATTCTATTGTTGGCATTGGTTTCCTAGATATCTTTTTAATCCAAATTCTTTCTCGAAAGGCATTAAGTACTTACAGGAAGGACCACGTAAAGCTTGCTAGTATCATAAATGAACATGCTTCTGTAGAACTGAATTCGAATTTGGTCCACACCACAAATTGTCATTCCACCTAAACTGCACCTACACAGATACACTGACCAAAACACATTTCCACACCATCACTTGCACGTGAAGAAGGACCATGACATAATATAAACAACTACTAAATATTGCATTGGCTCAAAATAAATACAAATACACACAGCACAAGAGAATCACACACATACACACGAAGGATGATGAATATACTTCAATTAAAATAAAGAATCCTAAGTCCAGAAATCCTATCTGCTAATCCCGAATGTTCATAATTATGACTTGCAGAGGGCAAACTAACCTGGACATCTAAACAGTTACACACTTCAGTAGACTCAGCTGTTATGGTCCCCCAGAATGTACTGAGGATTCTACAAAGGAAAATGAAAGGGTACACTCAACTTTGAGGAATGATACACACAGGCATGCTTGCATGGAATTTTAAATAAAGAATTGAATTGACATTTTTTTTTCCATTACATTTTCACCCCAAACATATTGCCACTTTGATGTAGGGGGCTACTATCAGGAACATAAATTACAGGGATACTGTATAGGGGGTTGGGCAGCAACATTTCTGTTCACATTACACTTGAACTTCTGCATGTCAGTACAGTTGGGAAAGCAGAATCCCGGAAGAGAGTTCCAAAGTCTAGCAGTTCTGGGGAAGAAACTATTGGAGTAGAAAGCTCTTTTACATTTAGGGATCTCTACTGTGTAGGGGTGGGATTTAGCTGCTAGTTGGGGGATATTTATATGGGGGGCTTGCAGTTTCTCGGAGCATTCACCATTAAAATACTTGTAGAACAAGCAGAGATGCAACATTTCGTCAATGGGACAGAGGCTGAAGCTTAGATGACAGTTCAGGACCTATCAGGTTGGCGACTCTCTTTTGAACCCTGTTTAGGAGCGAGAGACTAGTACCAGCCCAAATGTGACAAAAATACTCCATACATGGGTGAATGGTGGCCTTATAATGGTATAAGATACTTTACGGCATTAGTAGTTTTCTAGCACAGTAGAGAGAGCCTACCTTCTTCGCAGCAAGCAGTCTTGGCAATGCTCTCAATGTAACTGTTCCAACTCATGTTCCCTGTGAACATTAGGCCGAGGAGTTTAAAAGAAGTACTTTCAGTTAATGTGCCTTTGGCCATTGCTATTATTGGTAGAGAAGGTTTCTTGTAATTGAAGGAAACAAGCTTTGTCTTGGTAGCATTAAATGTGACCATCCATTTATGTCCCAATTCCTCTATCGATTGGCGATCTTCCTCTAGTGTTTCTGTCATTTCCTTAGATATGTGTTCATTTGTTTTCTTGTTCTGCATGTTATTGGTTTGAAAAATGGGCTTGAAACCTGTGTGGCTTAGAAATATAAAATTTTAAATTCAGAGTGAGAAAAATGTTAAAAAAAAAAATGTTTGAAAGCATTAAATAATAAATTTAAAAAAATTATATTTGAAGAGTTTGAATGCAAACATCCCCAATTTGTCCAAATGGAGACACCAAATAATAGAGGAATATACAAAATCTAGGCTTTGGCTAAAGACGTAATGTTGGTTGAAATCGTAATGAAAATATGCTTTGATTATTTTATGTAAAACATGATCTTGGTCACGTGTTTAAGTAATGATAACTTTGTAACTGGCATTTGCAATCGACTCTACTCCCCCCCCCCCCTTTATTTTTATTTATTTATTTATTTTATTTTTTTTTTTGCATCTTTTGCTAATGGGAAGTAGGAATAAAAACTTGGGCATTGGAAATAAAAATACAATTGTTTGACGTTTCTAAATTTTTTGAGATACAGATTGGTTATTCGTATTTGGATTCATCAGACTACTGTTCTCATCTTGAGTGTCATTTTCCGCAAGGACCTGTGGCACAGTGGTTAGAGTACTTGGAAAAATCAATTGAAAAAAGTGATTGGGCTGGTGCATCTGCTACTTGTCTCTCGCTCCTGGACAAGGTTCAAAAGAGTCGCCAATCTGATAGGCCCTGAACTGGCATCTAAGCTTCAGCCTCTGTCCCATCGACGAAATTTTGCATCCCTCTGCCTGTTCCACAAGTATTTTAATGGAGAATGCTCTGACGAACTGCAAGCACTTGTGCCCGCACAACGTAAACACCCTCGACAAATCCGACAGGCAGCTAAATCTCACCCTCACACAGTAGAGATCCCTAGATGTAAAAGATTTTTCTACTCCAGTAGTTTCTTCCCCAGAACCGCTAGACTTTGGAATTCCATTCCAGGTCCCTGCTTCCCCAACTGTACTGACGTGCAGAAGTTTGTGAACAGACATCTTGTTTCCCAAATCCCCACATAGTACCCCAGTAGATGTTACCCCTGATAGTAGCCCCCCTACACCAAAGTGGCAATATGCCTTGTTTGGGGTGAAATTGTAATGAAAAAAAAATGGTTGAAGGTTCAATTCTCAGTGTGGGCGACCAAAAAATATAATTGCAAATTAGGATTTCTATCTAGTCATGGTTGACGGAACAAGAGCATGCTACCTCCATGAAGTAAATAAAGGGTTTCGTTTGAAATTCCGTCCAAATTCCTGAGTTCGACAGAAACGTTCTCAAGTTTGACAAGATACAACTGAAGAAGGTCGCTGGTTATATCGACCAAAACATTGTGAAAATCAAACTTAAGATGAGAACAGTAGTCCGATGAATCTAAATAATATGGACAATTGTTTCTGCTCTGTTGTTAAATGTTAATCATCAAACTTAAACATTAAACAGTTCTCGTAAATGTTATTATGTATAAATGAAAACATGAATTATATTAGCTTTTAGTTAATTATATATATATATATATCTTCTGAATGTGAAAGAATATATAATTATTTCCACAGCCAGACAACATTGCAGCTCACAAGAGCCATGACAGCCAACAAACCAGAAGTCCAAGACTCAAGTTTCACCTTCGTTTGGGCTCATCAGTTAGACACATCCAAATTCGGGATTTGAAACCCACGCCTCTTGCATGCGAGGTGATCACTCTGCCTAATGAGCAAACACACCACACACAAGAATGCCTATTAACTGACACAGATCAAGCAAACCGCGGCAAGATCTGACAGTGGAATAAACCTTGTACTAAAGAAGGAACATGATCATAACCGAAGCCGACGTCTCACAAGTAGGAATTTTACACTCATAAGAACGATGTCATCAGAACACGCTAACCTAGCAAGCAATCAGCAATAGAATGTTCAGAATGTGATTTTCACATGGTTTGCTTGATGTGTGTCAGTTAATAGGCTTTCTTGGGTGACATGTTTGCTCAGTTGGCACAGTACTCACCTCACATGCAAGAGGCTCAGGTTTCAAATCCTAAATTAGGATGTGTCTAACTGATGAGCTCAAATGAGGGCGAAACTTGTCTTGTCAGGACTCTTGTGAGCTGCAACATTGTCTGACTGTGGAAATATTTCCTTACTGAGTTTCTGTCATTATACATATATCTATGTAAATAAAACTGTAGATGTGTGTCTGTGTGTAAATATTTAACTGATAAACTCTTAAACTACTGATCACATAACACTGAAATTAACAAGAAAATCGTAATCGTACACTAAGAATGGTTTCTAATAATTATAATCTTTGCTTGGATGGATGACGTGTACGGACATATATCGGCAAGTTGAAATGCAAACTGTTAATTTTACACCTTGCAGACATATTTTTATTCCTAAATTGAATTTATTTCTTAAAGTCATTTAATATTAAACCTTTCTTAGCTATCTTTCGATAGCTACATTGGTAGGAGATGCAGGTGGAACGCTAAATGTTTTGGTTTCGGTTCTAGCTGATGGCACCCAAGTCTTTTTTATTTATTTTTTTTTTTTTTCAACTTTTGAAATCACTACTATATATGAAGTATAATAGAAAACTTGCTCTCTAATAATGAATATGAAATCTGCATGAATTAAAATATATTCAAGCATATTTTACGACCTGGCAGAGCCGGGCGCTCCCCACTAGTTGATAAATAGATATTATGTTATTTTTTTTTTTTCATTTTTCTTAATAATTGAGCACTCTGGTAGGGTTATCTTCCATTAACTTAAATATTCCAGTCCTTTTTTTTTTTTTTTTTTTTATTTAAATGTTTATCTTGTCTTTCTTTTGATCCATACTTTTGCTATGATTTTATCTTCATTTCTTTTTCCCTTCAGGAAACCCCTAATCACTTGTGTGGAAAAGCAGCTACTGGAACAGCATTTATCGTTGATGTTACAGAAAGGTGAGCTTCGGAAATCTTTTCGTTTGCAATTCATTTGAAAAAATGAAAAAAAAAAATGAATTCATAACTAAGTGAGAATAAGAGAAATTCAGGTGCAATGAGAAAAGTAAAACTTCTCTTCACATATACAAGTTTTTTTTTTGGTTTTTTCATATAACGTAGTTGAATACTCAAATTTAGTCATTAATAGCTTTCTTTCGTCACAAGATTTTAGTTTTAGTTTTTGCATTATTTAAAAAAAAAAAAATTTTATGCGAACATGGACTCTAATTTTCACTAAAAATGTATTTCTATTCAATTTTTTTAAAAGAAAACTGTTTCCTCCTGTGAATGCTTATAAAATCATATCTTTTAATAAAACCGACAGTGATATAAGCAGCAGCAGCAGCCGCAACCATTACAATTAAAACTTTGTAAAATATCCAGCCTGCTATACAGTTGTCACCCTAAAGAAAACAACGCAACAGCTTTATTTTAAAACTTTTATTGAAAAAATCAATTCAAATAACTTGATTATGTAGTAGAGCTGACATCTATTCAATGTAGCCGCCTCCAGCTTCAATCACCGCCTTGATACATGTTCAGAACTGAGACTATGCTTTTTCCCCAAGTGCAGGTGGGATTCAGTGAATACTCGGCGGATGGTGGCAATCAGGCTGGCTTTGTTGTTGTGGGAGATTGTGTTAGTGATGTTCTCAAAGACTGATCAGACGAAGTAATCCAGTGGATTCAGGTCGGGAGGAAGAGTACAAAGTCGTAGCACTTCTGAAGCCAAGCCTGAATCTCTTCGGACTTGTGGGCCAGGGCCAAGCCCTGTTGCCAAACCCAGGGTCGGCCAGCGGCCACCTGATTGCACCTGGGGAACACCTCACTCTTCAGCACATCCAGGTACACTCTGGTGTTGACTTTCAAACCAACTTTGAAGATATGAGGTGGCATGATGTGGCTCTCATTTGAAAGCACACCAAAGACCATAACTGTGACCGGAAACTTTGTCTTCATCACCTTGGGCCTGCCCTTGTTATTCGTGGCAATCCAGCAATGTATTTTGAGGGTGCTGGCAATGGTCCTGTTGTCATAATTTGGATCTGTAGAGAGCATGTGTTGTACAGCAGGGCATCTCTGATCTCGCTCGTTGAACATTGTGTCACTTTGAGGCATGATAGAAGGCTTCTATCTCTCTTGAGATTTGTATACAACTGGCCAACCAGTAGATGATCTACAGCAAAGAAAGAAAACAGGGTTTCATCAAACAGAAATGGAATCATGTCGTCTTTTCTAGGGTGACAATTTTATCGTTTCACCCTGTATATGGTTCATATGATAGATAATCTCGTTGGGTATCTTTAGGTCCAATTTCTGATCTCTGGTTTTGACATCCTCTTTCATTTTTTCTTTTTTTTTTTTTTTCTTTTTTTTTTTTAATAGTGTAACACCAATAATGCAATTTTGTTTTTTGTTAACAGATCCGCTATTTACTTGTGTGTTGAGAATATTGGCTAAACAATTTACAGTATTCATGAGTGGGGGTATACCCCTTTCAACAGTTAATACCAGTAAAAAATAAAGCTTTGTTCTGGAAAAAAATGTATTAACGCCGAAAGCTCAGCTTTAAAAAAAATTTTATTTAGTTAAAACAAGATACAACATTCTTATTGGTTTTGAAATTTTTAAAAATCACAGACAAAAACAATATTTAAAAAATGTAACCATTATTAAAAAAAACTTTAAGAATTTACTTAAATTTTGAAGCATTTCATCTGTTGAGTAAAAAAAAAAAAAAAAAAAAAAAAAATTTTTTTTAATATTGAAAGTTATGACTTTTCAAAAATGAAAACACTCCTGGGTTACGGCAGGTAGGGACAGCTAATTATTAATATTATTATAAAATACTTGTATTCTACATTTTGTGATTTCATTTTATTTTTTTATCGATTCAGGCAAACGTTTTCTTGGTTTTTTTTCTGAAGCATGTTTATTATTCGTATTGTTTTTACACGTTATCACTACTTATGAAAGTATAACAATATGCTTCTAGGTTTTTTTTTTTTTTTTATTTATTTATTTTTTATTCAATTTTCACCCCAAACAAGGCACAGTGCCACTTTGAAGCAAAGGGCTACTATCAGGGACTTAATTAGCGGGGTCATTATGAAGGGAGATGAATAGAAAGATGTTTGTTAACATTACACTTGAACTTCTGCATATCACTGCAGTTGGGAAAGCAGAATCCCGGAAGGAAGTTCCAAAGACCCGCAGTTCTGGGAAAGAAACTATTGGAGTAAAAGGCTTTCTTGCACCTAGGGATCTCTACTGTAAAGGGATGAGACTTAGTAGCTTGTAGGGTTTGTCGGGGGTAGTTACGTCGGGGGGGTACAAGTGTTTGCAGTTCATCAGAGCATTCACCATTAAAGTATTTGTAGAACAGGCAGAGGGATGCAACATCTCATCGATGGGACAGAGGCTGAAGCCTAGATGACAGTTCAGGACCTATCAGGTTGGCAACTCTCTTTTGAACCCTGTCCAGGAGCGAGAGACAAGCAGCAGATGCACCAGCCAAGATGTGACAACAGTACTCCATACATGGGCGAATGGTGGCCTTATAGAGGTATAGGATACTGTCAGGCGTAAGTAGTTTTATAGCACGGTAGAGGGAGCTAACCTTCCTTGCAGCAGCCTTGGCAATGCTCTCAATGTATCTATTCCAGTTCATATTCCCTGTAAACGTTAGGCCGAGGAGTTTAAAAGAAGTACTTTCAGGCAATGTGTTCTTGGCCATTGCTATTGGTGGTAGAGAAGGTTTCTTGTAGTTATTGAAGGAAACAAGCTTAGTCTTAGCAGCATTGAATGTGACCAACCATTTTTGTCCCCATTCCACTACAGATTGGAGGTCATCCTCTAGTGTTTCTCTGGTGCTACAGGATCAGGCTGCCCTGTGGCTTCCTGAGACGAAATGCACCTACATTGACGTTTTTTTGTTTTCTGATCTTTTTTGTAAAACTTAATGATGTTCTGCAAAACCAAAAACAAAAACAACAGCCTATTCCCCCCCCCCTTTTTATTTTATTTTTTCCTACCTTACTCCCGGTCCTGGATATGACCTTAAACTACATCCGATGGTGAGGTCCAGCTTACGGGCTTGGGGAGTGTGGAGCCACCTCTTAATTGCCATTGCTCCCAGGTCCACCCTGACCCGGAGTGGTAGTACCTGTTAGGGTCCCAACTATGGGTTAAATAGAAACAGATTTTAAAAAGGAAAAGAAACAACAAAAAAAGAAAGAAAAAGAAAACAAATATATTCTATTAAATTATCTATTTATTTATTTATTTTTTTGCCCTGTCGGTAGGGCATGAGAACAAACCGACTGTCCCCCTGCAGAGGGTAAAAATCCCTCAATGGGGCAACCAGTTAGCCGTGGGTTGCTACCCGTAAAGTCTTAGGACGTGATCCTGGTGATTGAGCGAACCTAAACCAGGATACATAGAAGTTTAGGCACCGCAACAAATTACTTTGGCCCTTACTTCGATTAGACGGGCGGTCGGAGAGGCCCGATCCGACCAATCGGCCAGTCACGCCAAGCCCCACCATATATTGCCCATTCCAAAAACCCACTACTAATACAACACATCCCCCCTCTCCCACAAATAACCCTACTCCCTAATATATGATGGAAAGCGGTGGCTGAGGGTCAATCGATTAGGTGTGAATATCGATGACGAGGCTGTAAACCCCTCAGGATTGCTACAGATCCCATAGCAATATCAAGAGAGAACAGATAATCATTATGATACCACCAAAGTCGGTTATATCATCATTGTATCCCTGTAGAGGCTGGGCGAATGGGTTTCCCCCCAGGCTCTTCCCAAATAGGACTCCGAGGTGGGTGGGGAACAAAGATGACGAAAAAAGAAAACAAAATATATGGCTTATTCCTCCCAAAAACCACCCAACCACCCAAAGAGAACCCACTCTGATGTCTCTGACATCAGTAGCTCTGACGAAGAGATGATAAAACCAAGGAACTCAACATTCGTAGTAATAGAATCAATGGAGGAAACTCCTTTGAGCAAACTATCACCTTTTAAAATTGAAAAAAATCTTAAAACTCTAAAACCAAAGTCTATTAAAAAACAATTTAACGGCAGCCTACTAATAGAAACCCATAACGAAGAACAAACTAAAGAAATATTGAAACTAAAATTATTTGAAAACATCAAAGTCAAATGCTACAGACATCCAACCCTAAATACCTGCAAAGGAGTAGTGAAAAGCCACGAACTTGCACTTTGTCCCTTGGAGGAAATCCGGACAAATTTACAGAAACAGAATGTGTTAGATGTTCGCAGAGTTCAAATTAAAAAAAACGGTGAGAAAATCGATACCAATACATATATACTAACTTTCGATTCCCTCACCATACCCAAAGAAGTGAAAGTCGGATATATGAAAATAAATGTAGAAATTTATATTCCAAACCCCCTCCAATGCTTCAAGTGCCAGAAGTTTGGACACCATCAAGATCGGTGCACACGATTACCAGTGTGTGGAAGATGTGGAGAAAGTGGCCCACACATCGACTGCAGAAAAGATTTCAAGTGTGCCAACTGCCTGGGAAACCATGGAGCTGGCTCTAGATATTGCGAAATATGGAAAAGAGAAAAAGAAGTGACCAAACTAAAACATATAAAGAATATATCCTACCCAGAGGCCAGGAAAATCATCGAAACTAAAACATATGCAGATGCAACAAAAAAAACTAATCCAATCAACAATCAAAATGGTCATATACATGTAACGGATACAACTGACAAGAAAATTGATGTCCTAAGCAAACTAATAAAGGAAATGAAAGAACTATTAGAAGAAATGAGGAAAATGAATAGTGCAATGTCTGCAACCAATCCAAGGATAATATTAAGTAAAGACACTACTGAACCACAAAAAGAAACAAAACCACAAACCATTTCTACAAAAACAACCGAACAACCATCAAACACATCACAAGCCAGAAAAGAATCAAAAATCCCCCCAGACAAAAAAAAAAAACAAACAAAAACAGGAAAAGAAAGATCCCGATCTATATCTCGAACAGGGACTCCGACAGAAAATAGATTTGAGGGATTGGAGACGATGGAAGTTGAACACAATTCCAAATGATGAACAAAATATTACAATGGAATATCAGAGGGATAAAAGCAAACCAAAATGAACTCACATTATTAATAACAAATATGAGCCCAGCACTTGTCTGTCTACAGGAGACCTTTCTGAAAGAAAATAATACCATCAACATAAAACACTACACATCTTACAACTACATAAATAAAGATACGGACAGAGCTTCTGGAGGCACATCAATACTTGTGAAGAATGAAGTCCCTCAAAGACAAATAAATATAAACACAAACTTGCAAGCAATTGCAGTTTCAGTGACTCTACATAGAACTATAACACTTTGCTCAATATACATCCCTCCAAAAGATACAATCAACGAAACTGAGATAACTCAATTAATAAAACAACTCCCTAAACCCTTTTTTCTACTAGGAGATCTCAACAGTCACAATGTAATATGGGGAAGTAAAGAAACAAATAAAAAAGGAAAAGAAATAGAAAACATAATAAATAAAAATAATCTATGCCTCCTTAATAATCAAAACTACACCTATATGTACCCAGCAACAGGTACTTTCACCGCCATTGACCTTACCTTATGTGATCCTTCCATATATATGGACTATGACTGGAAAGTACACAATAACACCTGTGGGAGTGATCATTTCCCAATCATCCTGGAAAGTCTAAGTACTAGCACTGAACAAAAAACACCCAAATGGAACCTACATAAAGCGGATTGGGAAGACTTCCAGGAACAGTGCAAAAACCAATTAATTATCGAAAAGAATGATGAAGATGACCATTTGAACTACTTCATTAAAACACTGACAAACATAGCAAATAATACCATACCGAAAACAACCAAAACCAACAATCACAACAAACCTTGGTTCACAAAAGAATGCAGAAAAGCCATCAGAGCTCGACGAGCTGCCTTGAGAAAATTCGAAAAGTATCCAACAAGCGAAAATCTGGATTTCTTCAAAAACAACAGAGCAAAAGCCAGACGAATCATAAAGGAATCCAAAAGAACAACCTGGAGAAATTATATATCCAAAATTAATGTGAATACCAAGGCGAAAACAGTTTGGAACATGATGAGGAAAATAGAAGGAAAGTGTAGTAGTACACCAATATCCCACATCTCTAAAGGCAACAAAATATACACCGATCAAAAAGACATTTCCAATAACCTGGCAGATAATTTATCAAAAATTTCATCATGTGACAGACAAACAGAGAAATTCAAAAAGATTAGAGAAAAGGAAGAGAAAAAAAAAATTCTATTTAAATCACAAAATACTGAAAAATATAATCAACCTCTTACCTTGCCTGAATTAAAAGAATCGCTAACCAAATCCCATGACACAGCTACAGGGCCCGATGAAATTCCATATGAAATCCTCAAAAAACTTCCAGAAACCTCAATGAAATACCTACTTGAAATTTTCAATATTATATGGTCCAGTGGAAACGTACCCGAGACCTGGAAAGAGGCCACAATAATACCAATCCCCAAATCTGAAAACTCAAACATCCAATCCCAATCAAGTAACGTCTCAGATCCATTGAATTTCAGGCCAATAGCTCTAACAAGCTGCATTTGTAAGACCATGGAAAGGATTATAAACAAAAGACTAATCTGGTTCCTGGAAACAGAGAATCTTATTACAGAATTTCAAACAGGATTCAGGAAAAACCGAAGTTCAATAGACCACATAGTCAGACTTGAAACCTTCATCAGAGAAGCCTTTGTAAGGAAGGAACATTTAACAGCAGTGTTTTTTGACATGGAAAAAGCCTACGATACTGTGTGGAAGTACGGTGTTACAAGGGATCTGAAGGCGCTTGGACTAAAAGGCAGAATGCCAATTTTTATTGAAAATTTTTTAAAAAATAGACAGTTCAGAATAAAGGTTGGCACAGCTCTCTCGGACTTGAAAGAACAAGAGAATGGAGTACCTCAAGGGAGTATACTGTCAGTGACCCTGTTCAGTATCCGAATTAACAACATTGTAAAAAACCTTAACCCTGGGGTAGATTGCTCCCTATATGTGGATGACTTCCTAATATGCTGTAGATCTAGATATATATATATAATAGAAAGGAAGCTTCAATTGTGCTTAAACAAAGTAATGAGATGGACGGAAGAGAATGGATTTAGATTCTCCAAAAGAAAAACGAAATGCATGCATTTCTGCAAACTAAAGAACATGCATAATGATCCTGTCCTAACTATGGAAGGAATGCCCATACCAGTTACTGACCAGTACAAATTCTTAGGGATTTTATTTGACAAAAAGTTAACATTCATCCCACACATAAACTATCTGAAAAAAAAATGTAACAAAGCTGTAAATCTTTTGAGAGTGGTAGCACATACCGATTGGGGTGCAGACAGGGAAACACTCCTTAAACTTTACAGAGCACTAGTCCGCTCAAAGCTAGACTACGGTTGTTTCATATATGGATCAACTCGAACATCATATATAAAAAGCCTAGACCCTATTCACCATACTGGCCTAAGATTGGCCCTAGGAGCATACAGAACTTCCCCCGTGAACAGTCTATACACGGAAGCACACGAACCCCCACTAGATCTAAGGCGAGAAAAGTTAGCCCTTCAATATTTACTGAAACTGAAGTCTTGCCCAAACAACCCTGCATACCAATGTACCTTCTATCCTAAATATGAAGAACTCTTTAACATGAGAAGAAAAACTATCAAAACGTTCGGGCTCCGAATGAAGGAAAGCATTGAAGAATCGAAAATTCCAATCTCCAGCATTCACAACTTCATACTGCCTAAAACACCCCCATGGACCATGAAACAAGTTGAAATAAAACTCAACCTAAACAAAAAGTCCAAATCTACCACAAACCCTATTGAATACCACGACGAACTTCAACATTTAAAATTACAATATTCAGACTACACCTTTATCTACACAGACGGGTCTAAAAGCAACAATCACACTGGATGTGCAGCAACGTACCATAAAACCACAATGAAGAGAAATCTTCAAAATGAAGCATCTATATTCACTGCAGAGACTATAGCTATCGATCTAGCACTCAACATAATTTCAGAGGAAACCACCAAAAACTTCATTATTCTCACAGATTCTCTATCAGTCCTATTATCTATACAAAATCAAAAACAAGAAAATCCACTAACAACAAAATTAATAGAAAAAATCAATATCCTTTCAACTACTAAAAACATTATTCTTGTCTGGATCTCCAGCCATGTGGGGATCAAAGGCAATGACAGGGCAGATACAACTGCAAAAAGATCTTCTCACCTTCCAACTGACAATTTTAAGATTCCACATACTGATCTTAGACCCCAGATAAAAGCATACATACAGGAAAAATGGCAACTGCGGTGGAGTCAGCAAGAGGGCAACAAATTATACTCAATCAAACCTGAACTTAAGGAACGATGTCCGGACATCAAGAGATCACGCCGAGAAGATGTGATACTGACTCGGCTGCGCATAGGACACACCAACTTTACTCATTCTTATATACTAAATGGAGAATCGGCGCCAGAGTGCATCCCATGCCAGGAGACACTCACAGTAAAACATATCCTAGTTGGGTGTGATGACCTTGCCCCAACTAGAAAATTATATTATACAGAAAGCAATATGGAAGACCTTTTTGAAAAGGTCAACTCAGCAAATATTCTAGCATACCTAAGGAAAGTAAATTTATATAAGAAAATTTAAGGAAATTTAAAGTCACCCAAATATACACATCCATGTATAAATACAACATTTAATTTCTTAGTTCAATTTTATAAAAAAAGGGAGGAAAGGCTGAAAAAGTCATTCCCCCCCCCCTCCCAATAAAAAAAGTTAAAAAAAAAAAAAAGACTCCGGCATTAAATGACCACATAGGTTGATATGCCGTAAAACCAATCAATCAATCAATCAATCAATCAATCTAGTGTTTCTGCCATTTCCTTGGATATGTGCTCATTTGTTTTCCCCTCATATCTGTTATAAAGAGTGGTGTCATCGGCAAACATACCCATCTCCGAAACAATTTTATCAGGGAGGTCATTTATGAATATCAGGAATAATAGAGGTCCAAGGATAGACCCCTGAGGTACTCCCGCATTTATGTCATATTGTTTAGATGTACGACCGTCGAGGACAACTTTGATTTTTCTGTTACTTAAGAAGGATTTAATTACATTATGAATTCTTCCAGTGATTCCATATGATCTAATTTTCCTTAGAAGACCATCGTGCCATACCCTGTCAAAAGCCTTAGATATATCAAGGGCCACCGCTCTACCCTCCCCTATTTTGTCCAATGAACGGTATATACGTTCAGAAACTAGTTAAGATATCTGCTGTTAAACGGGCTTGCCTGAATCCATATTATTTGTCAGTCAGGAGTTTAACAGCTGTTAGGTGCTGGACTAGGGCTTGATTAACTAAGGACTCAAATATTTTGGCGAAAAACGGGAGGAGGCTAATGGGGCGATAATTTAGTGGGTCAGTTCTTTCACCAGAATTCTTGAAGACTGGTACCACAGAGGCGGTTTTCCAGCAGTCGGGAAAGCAAGATTCATTAAGGCATCTAAGTTTGGAGAGAACTGGAGCAACCTTGGCAGAGCATTTTTTTAATAGCACAGCCGGAATGAGATCTGGTCCACATGCTTTTGAGGTGTCTAGGTTTTTTATAATAGCATGTACCTGAGAAGGGGTGATTTTCAAATCGTCTAGTGTGGCGTCTGTTCGCAGAGGAAAATCAGGGAGGGAGTGGTGTGGAGTTTAAGACAAACTGACTGGCAAGCAGATTAGCCTTGTCAGTTGCCGTGCAAGTGACCTGATGATTGTTTAATCGTGGAGGAATAGTTGACTGTCCATTATTTACTACGCTGTTGTAGATTTTCCAAAAATCCCGGGTTCCTAATTTCTGGTTTGTTTTATTTATTTATATATATATATATATATATATATATATATATATATATATAATTAAAGACCTAATAACTTAACATTTCACCCTTTACCAATGTTTCAATCATAGTTATTTGTTTTTGTTTTCTAAGTTTTACATATGAATTACAAAATATCTGATATTTTCCCCAAAACCTTTGGCCTTGATGGAGGTGAGACAAAAACTTGCTGCTATGGTTTCAAATGATCTGAAATAACAGCAAGGGGAGACTTGGTTCCAAATATTTCCTGGTGCTACCAGATCAGGCTGTCTAATGATATTGGTTTCCTGAGACAAAATGCACCTAACATTGATGCTTTTTGTTTTTCTACTTCCTTTTGCAAAACTTTGTTCTGCAAAACAAAAAACAAAAACAACAACCTAACTTTTCCTCTTTTTCCGTCTTCCCATTTCCCCTTTCTCTTTCTGTCTCCTCCTCTTCCTGACTGGTTTCCTAACTTAAAATGTATCAAATATTAATACTGTAAACCTCTTTTCCCTCTACCATTGCAAAACTCATGTTCTGTTGGGCAGGGAACAAAAACGATAAAATCTACTATAAAACAACCAAACCAAACACTAAAAACTAGCGATTGAAGATACAAAGAGCTTGAAGAATAAAAACCTACAAAATAACTGGATTCGGCATTAAATAACCCGAAAAGGGTTGATATGCCATAAAACAAAATAACCAAACCAAATATTTCTCATATGTTATATCTCACCTCTTTGGTTTTCATACATAAAGTAAATTTTGCAGTTTATAAAGATTAGCTGATAATGGAGATATTCATAATCGTACCCTATTTCCAAAAGAAGGGAGCAAGTTTTCGTCTTCCCTCCATCAAGACCAGAGGTTTTGGGGAAATATATATATATATATATATATATATATATATGGATTAAATAAAGTGTTCCATTTGAAATTCTTAAGTTCAACAAGATACACCTGAAGGAGGTCAGAAGTTTTATCGACCAAAACATTGTAAAAATAATACTCAAGATGAAGAACATGGTCTGAATAATCCAAATTATCAATCCTCATTTCAGAAATTCAAGAACAGAATATAAAAATAGTTGTCTCCATTACAACTAAAATTATATTTCTTTTTCAGTATACGTTAAAAAGATGGACAGATAAATAAAAATTATTACTCCAGTGTATCCTGGGCAATACTAAGAAAAGACGGCTTATATTCAATATTCTGATTAATATTTTTATGTTGGCGATAATTTTGACTTGGTCTTCATTGTTTTCAGGGCTTGAACATTTGTTGAATGAAAATAGGATTTCTGATTTAACTCTAATGTATCAACTGTTTTCTCGGGTGAAAGAAGGTCTAAAAGAATTGTGCTATGCATTTGCAACTTATATTAAGGTAAGTCAACGCTCGTCATCTTCTGTTATTAATAAAAATAAACATTTTCACATGGTTTTTTTTTTTTTTTTCCAACATTGATAATTAAACATTTTTTTTTTTTTTACTATCAATCGAATATTTATTGAAATAAAATGAAAGTATATTTCAAATTTTAATATTCGTTCTCTTCTACCTTTTACTCGCACATAAGGCTGATAATACATAGTTTATCCCCCTCCCTTCATTGGTCACTTAATCAGCACCTCTCTCTTTTTATCAGTTTGTTGATTTAGTACGTTTGGTACTTAGCTTATTTAAAGATATTTTTTTTTAATGTAGTTGAAAGTGTTTGTGATGTTTTTTGTGTTTTTCCCACAGGGAACTGGTCGGTTGATAGTAATGAATACAGAGAATGATCCTGAAAAAGATAAAGAATTGGTCCAGACGTTGTTGGGTAAGAAACATTTTTATGTTCTCAGTTAAAGAAAAAGGCTATTTTTTTTATTTATTTTTTTTTTTAATCATCTTCATATAATCTAACATAAAGTCAGATCCAAATAGTGATCTGTCTTGCATATTAATAATTGATTTTTCATTTTCTGTCCCTGCCACTGTTAATGGTATGGATAGGTTTTCATTTTTTTTCCCTAAATAATTATTCCAAAAAAGAAAACTCAGGTAGTAGAAACATTTTACTTTATTCATTGAATTATTATTAACCATTAATGATATTCGTTCATCACTTGCAAAGATGACCGTGATCATGCAATTGTTTTGTGCATTCAAAGATCGTTTGCTAGACCAATTGAAACACAAGTATTTCCTGCACATTGAACACCTGTGGGATGATTTTCTAGCAGAGGTGCTGACTTGTCTTTTTTAATGTCACATTTCCTCTTGCGTTCTTCATTGTCTGCAGATTCAGCAATTGTAGCCCCTTTGTGGCTTGCGACATGTCAGAAACATCTGTCTTGGGTTAGGCTTTCCCACAAGTTATAATACAAGCCAAACTGCTTGAGGTTGGCCTTCAGATTCTCCTTGAACTGTTTTGTCTGTCTTCCTGCAGTTTTTTTCCTTTAAACTGCTCGCCATGAAGGAGCTGGTTTGGGAGCCTTGAAATTGACATGCAACATATATGACCTGAAGAAACCTGACACTGCTACAATATGTATATTGACAGGCGGTTTGACTGAGCTCAAACCTCTGTGTTGGGTAGTTAGTCTTGCTATTTGATTTTCAACAATCTATGGAGGCAGGTCATATGAAAATGGTTCAGTTTTTGGTATGTCTGACACATATGGTCCAAGTTTCACAAGCATGAATGAAGATGGTAAGAATTACAGCTCGGTATACTTAAAGTTTGGTCTGCAGCTGAACTCCTCTACGCTCCCACACAGTGGTTCAAAGGCAGTGCTAGTCTTGGCTATCTTACAGTCACTTTCGTCTACTGTACTGCCCTGGATACCCAAGTAAGAAAACTTGTCCACAGCTATTAAGTTGGTTCCATGAATTGCAATCTGGTACTCAACATCTTTTTCATGGAGCAAGCTGGTATATTACCTCTGCCTTTATGCTAATAGTCAGCTCGAAATTGTTACCTGCCTCAGAAAAACTATCAATATATTGCATGTTTGCCTCTGTGTTGGCAATGAGGACACAATCATCAGCAAACAGAAGGTCTTGCATGATAGTGATCTTAATCCTGCTGACAGCACTAAGTCGTTTTGGGATGAATAATTTTCCGTTTATCCGTTTATAGTTGATGCTTACTCCAGGGGTCTTCTGCATTGAATGCATCAACAAGCGATGCTGAGAACATCATCCTGAAGAGTGTTGGAACAAATACACAGCTTTGTTTAATATCACCATTGACTGAGAATTCATTGGAAGCGTCTCCATCACCTATGACACAAGCCATCATCCCATCATGAAATTGTCTGGCGATGGAAATGAATTTGTCAGGTCATTCAAATTTGGCCATGGTCTTCCATAGACTTGCCTGGTTTAATGTTAAAGGCCTTTTTTAGATCAACAAATGTTGTGTAGGTGCTGTTGTTGTTGATTTTTTTTTTTTTCAAAAGTGTCACCACTTATCAGGGCCCAGAAGCACTTGAGGGTTAAGGAGTGTACAGTAGTTAATGGGACAATATCGTAGTGCCATTCATTTTAATTGGTTTTAGACGCATTAAAATTAGCAAGCCATCACTTTCTCCATTGTACTCTGTGCTCAAAATTAGAGGAGAGAGAATTAGAGAGAACTTTGTCATATACGGCCTTTGAGGCTCTGATCGCATAGATGGTAGTGTCATCAGCATAGATGTCTACAAATAATCTTAGGATGTGATTTGGAAGATCATTGATGTAAATTAGGAAGAGTTGGGCCCAGGACACACCCCTGAGGGACTCCACCATTAATACAGCGAGCTTCTGATTTCTGCCTATCAACCATTGCTTTTATGAACCTATCAGAGAGAAAACATTTCAAGCTATATCATAGCTGGAGATCTTGTGAGTTGACCTTTATGCCATACCCTATCAAAGGCCTTTGATATGTCAAAAGCAATTGCCCTAGAATGGAAGCCTCTGTCGAGATTTGCTAATCCTATGAGATATAACCATTAGCATATCTACTGTTGATCAGCAGAATGGAAACCATATTGCATGTCATTAAGGAGATTATTTTTGCTGAGGTGCTTGACTACTTTATTTAACACAGATTCCAGCAAATTACAGGAGACTTATTTGTCTGTACTGAGGAGATGAGCAATTACTTGAATACTTAAATACGGGGCATACTGATGAGTTTTTCCAACATGTTGGAAAGCAATTCTTAAGACAACGCTTAAACAGCTTTGTAAGTATGAGAACTAGTTCTGATTGAAGCTTTTTCAGCATTATAATTGGAATGGTGTCGGGGGCCAGTTGCTTTACTGGAATCAAGATTTTTGATTAGCTTGGCAACATCACGCATAGATATTTGTATGTTGTATAACATGTTTTCAGATACAAGAGGAAATAGGTGGTGGGGGGGTGGGTCTCTGATCGCATAGGGTAGAATTAGCTGTAAAGTTCTTGGCAAAGAGTTTGACTTTGTCCGATGCTGACGAGATTACTTCAAGTCCATTGATGATGGTTGGGATTCTGTTTAGAACCCTGTTTGCTATTTGTCAAAACTGGTGGTAACCAAATCGCTGCTCAGCTACTTTGGATTTAACAGACTGAGCATACAACTCTCTCGCATTCTTTATTACTCTTTTGCAGTGATTACTGGCTGTCCTAAAAGCGGCTTTAGTCTCAGTACATCTATTACATTAGAAGCAATAGAAAAAGTGATTTTTGTGCACAATTGCAGCAGCACATTCTGGAGGGAACCACGGCTGGCTGTTAGGTTTTTGCTGGAATTTTTTTAAGGGTATGAAGCAGTCTATACCTATACTTAACCATTCCATCAGGTCTGATACTATGTCAAAAAAAAACACATTTCCTTTCTGGAAGGAAGTCATCTTTCAGGTGCTTTGTTAAATGATTGGATAGTAGCCTGCAAGAATTTTACCAGCTATGCTGAGAATAGAGATGTTGTTGTCACAGCTCTTTGAATTCTATGAAGGATTCGGTCCTTTGCCCAGAATGAAAGAACGTGTGTAGCTTTTTTATCAATGTGGGAACACCTGTCTTATATATATATATATATATATATATATATCTTATGTGACATGCTATCAGTGGCTGGAGTTTTGCCGTAAGAAAGATGTTTTACAACTTTTTCAATTTCTTGGATGTTGGGCAACTCATCAAGAGTTTTTGTTTTGATTTATGGAAGCTGTGCACTTACTTCATCATTGATTGAAGAAGACCTGTTCCGTAAAGTTGTAGTGCTCGATAAATCTGCCTAAAATACTGGATCGCTCTGTTATCAGTTTTGTTTCATATGCGTTTAGCAATGGAGATGTGCCGTAAATCTGTGTTCCATATATCCTTTTGGAGGGCATCCTAGAATGCCTTTGAGCTATACATATCTGCATATTTCTCTATTTCCAGAGATTTGTCATTAAACTATTTATCTTGTATTTTGCTGTATTAATCTTAACCGGTAAAAGGGGAGTAATTATGAGTTATTTTTCTTGATTTCTGCAAAATTAAATATCTAAAAACTTATGCTTCTATATATTAAAATGATGTTTCTGCGTTCATTACAAATTTTATTCTTTAGGTGCTTATTGCGAATTACACTTATTTACAAAAACAAAAATGCAAAAAATGCTCATCATGGAATTAAGATGTCACATTCTAAAAAAAATCATGAATTGATCAAGTAGTTTTGTAACTACCTAAAATCAAGTTTTATGACAACGTGAGACGTAGGATTTTCGTAAACCATGTTAAATAAATAAGAGGAAGACAATTCAATTCGAAATATCAGGATCAAAATCAGCCTTATAATAGATACATTTAATATTAAAATTGCTAAAAATTGTAAATTTTTATTTTCTTAGTAAAAAAGAAAAATACTTGATCAGTTTGTGATTTTTGGCATATGACGTCTTGATTCTGTAAGGAGTATGTACATTGTAAAGATTTTCTGTTTTTTTTTTGTTTTTTACGTGAGTGTAATTCTAAATAAGCACTGTTCTTTATTATTAATCAAGTAACGTTAAGTGTTAAAACAATTCACAAAATAATTTTATTACGAAATAAGTCAGTAAAAATAATTTTCTTCATAAACAATCATTTTTTTTTTTTTTCCCAGACAGCACCAGGTAACTCCAACTAATTAACAATCTTTGTTCTTCACTCATTTCATGAATCTTTATATTGATGAATTTGTAACTACTTCCCATGTGTCTGTGTTTCTCGCCTCTACATAACTAACACGATTACTATTAATCAACTATTTATTTGAAATAAAAAAAAAATAGAATAAAGTAATCTACCAAAAGAAAATTTAAAAAATAATTGTCAAATGAAATGTATTTGGTTAAAAAAAATATCAACATGCAACTACCTATGTAAAGAGACAGAAAATATTTGTCTACATATCTGAATGTTTGTCTAATGCTGGTCTAAACTTAGATATGTTAGTCGTTGTTGCGACCGTCTTTGGCAGACACGCAAATAGAGAAAGTTGCTTTCTATAAGGATGAAAGCAAGGATGGCACATCTTTTGCAAGTTTCTGCGATAAAACGCTCAAATGAAAAATTCATCGAAAGGTAGATTTAAATTCCTGTTGATGATACATAGCAGAATCAAGTCTCCTCTCATCATCTGTTGCTCAAACGAAAACAAATTTAATCTTTGGAGTTGCTTTGTGTAAGAATGAAAGTTTTGTCACCATCCTGGATGCCAATCATTGAACATGGTCCAGGTGTATAATGTCTTTTTATCGATAAGAATTTTTTTGCTTGGATGGCATAGAATCAAAACTGGGTTTATCAGAGTTTTTTATAAAGGATGGAAACCTGTCTGCTGTTAGGTTGGGAAAGGATCTTTTGTTAATAATTATTGAAATGTTTACATGTGTTCTTGTTGTTTCTTTTTGTTTTGTTTTTTTCAATGTTTAATTTTTATATATTTTTCTTGACAGATTTCAAAGATAAGATTGACAATATAATTGCTGTGTGCTTTCAAAAATCAGAGCGATTTGTGAGTGCCATGAAAGAAAGCTTCGAACACTTCATAAATCAACGACAAAACAAGCCAGCCGAATTGATAGGTGCGAATACTTTTTTACTTTAAATGTTTGGAATTTGTGAAGATATTTTATTTATTATAATCTAATGAGATGCGAGTGAATGACAGTGCAGGTTATTAATTTAATTCAAATATTAACAACTTTATTGACTCATGAGTGTGTGTCAAGAATTCCCCCTAAATTAAAAAAAAAAACAAATGAAAAATCTGTATGTTATATGTACCCATGATAAAACGAAAATATCATGACGTTCCAAAAAATCATGTAATTTGATTAAAGTGGTTTTAGTTTTATAAATGCAATAATTTTTAAGCGATTAATGGTAATTGGTAGACATTACAACAAAAATCTTGCAAGTTTGAATTATGTTGAGCTATTGCTTTTTTTTTTTTTTTTAAGGCTGTTTTCTCAGCCATAAAATTTGATTCTTTATTTAAAAATAAAACTTCTGGATCAATTTACGTGATTTCTCGAACACAATATTCTCTTTCTGTCAGATTTTTCTTTATTCTTGTTTTCTAATAGAGAGGGAATTCTTTACAAGCTATATCCATATTAACAGGCTACTGTATGGTTCAACTGACAGAATGGAGGCAGTTATAAAATAAAAATCAGAAGGAGCAACAAAGTTTTTATTTTGCTAAATTAAACGAGATTTTCCTAATTGCAAAGAAATATTAGCAATTAACTTTATTTATTACTGTATTATTGGGTTATGTTAAGTATCCTATACTAAAATTGTTTTTATTTTACTTAAAAACTTTCAGTATGGGCACATAAATTTTTACGAAAGAATAAAGAGCAATACTATATTTATTTTGCTAATGCAGCTACCAAATTATGACCGTTCAAAATTTCTTGTGTGTTATTGCTCCAGAAGCCAATTTTCACAGTGTATAAGTAAAAATGTAGTTGAAGTTCTTTTCAAATCTAATGCCCTCTTGTGGTAAATATGAAAATTAATCATAATGAAAACAGTAATTATTAGATCAAATAAGCTTAATCATTGGGTAAAAATTGTTCCCCCCCCCCTCACATACACAAAAAACATGCAAATATGACACGGAAGCGCAATTTAATTCATAAGTTTTATTTCAACAGTTAACACATTGAATGTTCATAATGATTCATAGTTTGTTAAAGATTAAGGTAGATTTTTCTTTTAAAAGTAATATTTAAATAATATAATATAATAATATAATAATATTTAAAAGTAATATATATATATATATATTAAAGATTAAAGTAGATTTTTCTTTTAAAAGTCAATCAATAAAAAATAAAGTCCGATTTGGATGCAAGTGAAAACCAATGGAAACAATTTAATAATGGTGAAAAGATGTCTTGAGTATTTGATTCGATAAAGGTTTCAAGAGGTATGCAATACCAAATTTGAATAACACAGACATTTTTTTGCACAAAAAATGTAACCATACTTGAAATAGGTTAGAAAAAAATGTTAATGACACCAGAAAAAGAATTGTACATTTATGAAGAAAAGAAAATCGTTTACATAAAAATTTTATCAAAATAACCCAAAAATGAATGAGATATTACAAGTTGAAATTGATGAGAATTTCATTATATTTTATTTATATTTGTACTACCGAAATCTGTGGAAATTTCACACAGGACTCATTCAAATGTAATATATTGATGCTGGCATTCTATAAATGTTCAGTGTAAATGGAGGCGCTCTGATATTATTGTAGCTCTTTTGTTAAAACTGCAAAAGTGTTTATCTAAGCTAGCAGGGTCACCCTGCATAGCTCGGTTGTAAAATACGCTTAAATATGATATTTTAATTCTTGCAGATTTTATATATATTATTATAGAGTTAATGTTCTATCGATTTTTATATATTATAAAGTTGCTATTTCAAAAAATAAAAAAAATATATCCATATGACTTGGGTGCATCAACAAACCAGAACTTATGAACAAAATATATACATACATATAACTCGAGTTCCTTTAGCTATAATCGAAATTGAAACCAGAAGAATTCTTGATAAAACTATTTATTACAAAAAATGGAAGTCCATAATTAAACAACAGTCACTCGGATGTAAGTGTGACACACAAAATAAATAATACACATTCGCTATCGTATTAATATATTAGATAATTTGGACTACTATTCTCATTTTGGTGGTACCTTTCACAACATTTTAGCTGATGGAACATCTGACTTGTTTCAAGCGCGTCTTTTTTTGAACTTGATAATTCTAATGAACCACCACATTAATCCAGATAAATGTGTTGGCTAGCAATCCACGTGCCACGCTTCTGGAGTTTGAATTTAATAATTAATTCTTCTAGCCAGTTTTGGCAGATGGAACAAAAAAAACCGTCGTACCATCATGGATTTAATAAAGCATTCAAAATTCTGTATAGGTCTCAGCATAGATTCCCAAGTTAAAAAAAAATGCACCTGAAGATCGAAGGAGCTTCCATCAGACGAAACATTATGAAAGTAACAAGATGAGAGTTGTCGTCCAAATAATACAAATTTTTAATATTTTGTTTAAAAAATTTTAATCCATAAGAGAGAACAACTAAAGATAGAATCAGATGTTAAAAAGAACTGACAGATGTGATATTTAACAGAATTAAACCTGTCGGGTTGATATTGTGTTAAAATAATATTGATGTAAATAAATAAAAAAATATTTTTTGAAGTGATGAATTGAAAAAATAGTGTTGTGCCCTGTTTGTGACTCAGCACTTCTAACAAAAATGGATGTTCTTTTGTTGGTTTCAACATGTTTGGTCACGATAAACATAATTTGGATGTTTTTTTTTTTTTTGTTTTTTTTGTAATGTAGACTAAAAATGTTTTTCTTTTTCAATTTTTGTAGCAAAATATGTTGACTATAAACTTCGAGCAGGCAATAAGGTAAGTAAAAGATTGTAATTTCTCTTCAATTGTTGCACTAGTGATATCAGTTGCTTTACATATGAGAAAAATAAACGTCTCAACATGGGTACATTTTATTCAAAAGAACAGTTTTGCATACATTTTATGTCCTCATACAGTGATTAAAATCAAAATATGATACTAAACCTTATAACTAGAATCCTTATTTCAATTTTGATGAAAATCTATTACATGGTTTAGATTCTAGAAAATGTCTAAAATTTGAGGCTTAAGCTTAAGAAAAAATTGAAATTCAGAGAATCATAATTATTAAATAACTATAAATCAAATCTAAAATATATCTGAAATAATATACGTATATATATATATATATATATATATACGCATACAAAACATCCAAGAAATAATTGTAACATTTTGGTAATTTGGAGGAAAAAAAATATGATTGTCATGGTGTTATTTGATCCATTCCAATGTTGGTGAAATTTACTGTGTATGATCATAGTTACAGTTTCTTGATTAAGAAAAAAAAAATTACTAAAAGGTTATTTTATTTTGGTGTTTTCAATATTTCAAAGTAAAGGGATTTTTGTATAACATGAAAACTGAAACTTTGTGCTTTTCACCTTTTATTAAAGACAGAAAAAACCTAATAAAGATTTTAAGAAAAAAATGAATTTGTTTTCATGGCAATGTTAAATATATCTCACTATCAACAACAGCAACAATAAGAAATATAGTTTTAAAAATATATGTATTAACAAAACTTTTGTTTTTTGCAGAGTTTATTTAAAAATTTATTATTTTAATCAGTTTGTTTTGTGTAAATGTACAAGTGTGAAAATGTAACCAGAAAAATAAGCGGAAGTTATTTTAATTTTCTTCATTAAATTACTTTAATAGCATTAATATAAAAAAATATTGTGTGTTTTTATTTATATGTATATATATATATGAATGTATCATATACGATATAACTTTATTAAACATTGTTAAAAATAAAATATGCAAATGAATTATACTCTTGTTTTGTAAGGTTTCTTTCTAGTGAATTTGAAAAATCTTTTATTTTATCATTGAATTAAACTTAGTGTTTTGATATAAAAATACTATGGATAAATGAAAAAAAATTGTATTCCCATTTCTTAAATAGACTGTAGTGATTCTCTATTTCCCCCAAAAATTTGTTTTATTATGTAGTAACGACTCAACTTTTATTATTTTTTTTTTAGAAAATATCCAATTTTTACAGGAAAATCTGAATTTATAAAACAAATTTATTTTTAGTTGATCAAATTGTGTACTAAAGGAAATCTTATGACAATCTAAAAAAACTAAGGAATTGTTCTTTTTCTAGCATTAGAGTGTTTGGAAAATTATTCACGTATGACTCATTTGTTGAGTTTTTGAATTTTTCATATGAGGATTGATTATTCGTATTTAGATTCTTCAGAATATTGTTCTCATTGTGTTTTCATGAGTTCAACAAGAACAACACTTGAAAAAGATTAGCAGTTATATCAGCTGAAACATGAAAATAACGCTTAATCCTACCGGTAATTTCCGAAAATGCTATATACCAAGTTACCACTAAACCAGTATTTTTCTAACTTACATGTTTTTGTGTTGTCAGGGAACTACCCAATCACTGCTTAGCATCAATTTAACGAAGCCTAACATTCTGCAAATGGCCTCCATTTGTTTTGGTGGAGTTGTGAGTTGTTTTGTAGACTAAAGTAGCCATGAAGCGAGCTAATGATGAACCAAGCACTTGAACAGGTAAAAGAGCGAAACCAAGGAGTTTCACGGTGCAACAAGTGTTGGAAAAAGCGACAAATTCTGATTCAAACAAAGGCCAATTTGATCAATAGTAATTGTCTGAATCGAGTAACGCTAGTGATGATGAATATATCAATGATGGAGAAAGTGATAATGCAAATGGGCCTGTGCGTCAAGGAGGGCTCCACCTGTTCGACGAACTGGCATACGAAGGCTGAATGCTAGCGGCAAAAAATTACTAATGCATTTAAATTTCTTTCACAATTTTGTCCAGACACATGGGCAAATTAGGTTCAGTAGCTCAGGTCTGGTAGGGTTAAGATAAAAACAATCGTCCGAATAATCCAAATAATAGCATTTGTTTCAAATGAGCATTATAATATTGGCATTAGATATTTCTTTATAGTTTTGTTTTGAAATGTTTATTACTGAAAATAACTGGATTTGTTCGCAACTGGAGATAGAATAACGTATACTGTCAGACGTGTTTTTCAACTCGTCCAAGACTGCTTCTATAATGCTAACATATATCAAGATGGTTGACCATTTGGGAATGCAACATGCAGTCCTAGTCGGCTTGCAAGTCAGACTAATACCAATATGCAAATGCAACAGATATAACAATGTGATCTGCACTGGCCTCTATCAAGCAGGGATTGAACTCAAAATTTAAATAGCAAACTTTGATAAATTTAAACGAATTGACAGATTGAAGTCAGAATTAAGTAGCAATACACATGAAAAAATTGAAATAGCTTGAAATATTTCAATATTGGTATGCATAGAAAGAGCTTGATGAGCTAAGAAAGAATCTTTTTAAATTTTTAAAATCTGATTAAAATTAAGGAAGTTATGGCTATTTTTGTGCCTCACACGTTTGGATATTTTTCCCTCTTTAAGACCATATGCGTTTCGTCACATTTTTTACACTACTTTTTCAGTAAAAATGTCATATCTTTGTTAAAACACAAGACTAAGAAATGAAATTTACCATATAAGTGTATTTTTGTACAAGGAATCAGAATATGCAACTGAAAATCTCCCAAAGTTTATGGTTTCCAAATAATCTGCAGTAAATGTGCATAAATATGCAGCAATTCCTTAAAAATGCCATGTATCCATAAACAGAAAAGAAGTTGGAGAACTCAAAGTTAAATTGTAATGTGCTTTATGTACAAAAAACTTAAATCTAAACATAAGACAATTTAAAAATGAATATATTGCAATATTTCTTTGGTATTATTGTAGATTAACACCTTCTGTTTAACCCCACTCAACTCCTTCTGACCACCCCTCCAAAATGTGATTCTACCTTTTTAGGAAATTATGTATAAAATGCCATGAAAAACTTTAATGAAAGATAAACAAATTATTTTAGAATTGAATGTAAAATAATTTCCTAATATAGGTCATTCTAGCATCTTAGGGCAGTTAACTGTTTTTTTTTTGTTTTTTTTTTTTAAGATGATTATGTGTAGTTTTAAGAGGGTTTCTATGCAATGAGAATATGGGGAGGGTTGCCATTCGGACTTTGAATTAATTGTAGGGGCTAAGGAAAATTATGTGTGAACATACTGAAAACTTGACAGAGACAAAGCTAACAAAAACAATATTAGAGGGGGGAGCGGTTAGTTTCACAAAAATTTAATGTAAAATAATTCACCATTTCCTGGCCATTCTAGCATTTTAGGGCAGTTAACCAATTTATTTTCATGTGTATTTTTCTTTAAGGAAGGATCTATTTTTTGTTTGTTTGTTTGTTTTAGATACTTGTATGTAGCTTACAAAGGTATTTTATTGGGGGGGGGCTTGCCACTCGAACTTAGTGTTATTGTTAGGGTTAAAGAGTGTTTTAGGAATACGAACCGTTACTTCATTTTTGTTTTGTTGTCCTAACTGCAAAATGCCGTTTCCATTTCAAATAAATATTTTACAGATATATATATATATGTGTGTGTGTGTATTCGACAGGTAAATAAGTCAGAAAATGTTATATTTAGTTTTAATTTAATAAGAAACTGCGTTGCGAAATTTCAAAGAAAATTCCATAAATTTGTTGATTTCTATTTTCGAGGTTGAAGGTGTTAATTCCATAGGCCGTTTATACTACGCTGGAGCAGGTTGTAAAAATATCTTTCGCTTAATAAGTAGAAAAAAAAAATAACGAAATAAAAAGCTTCCTAATTGTAGTTTGATGTGTTTTCTTTTAAAATTTCAAGAATATTGATATAGATTTTGAGGGTTTGTATTACTATACACAGATTCGAAAAAGTTGTCAAAAAACAAATATATAACAAATAAATGTTATCAAAAGCAAGTTACTTTTCTACATAACTGGATAATTTTTTAGTGTTTTTATTTAATGTAACATGTTTATTCAGCTTGAAAACAGTGTTTACCGATGTTTTGGAAAATTTAAAATGGCGCCCGACTCTTGAAACGGTAAGTTTGTGGAAAAGAGTTAAAAATAAAAAAAGTAGACAAAATACTACTAGAAACTCGCTCAATATATGTTACCGTGACATGTGACATAGGCTGACATATATTCGGTGAGTTTTTAACAGTATTTTGTATAGTTTTTTTTATTTTTAACTCCTTTTCTCAAACTTACCGTGTCAAAGAGTCGGGCCGGGCGCCATTTTTAATTTTCCAATACATCGGTAAACACTGTACGTTTTTTGAGCTGAATAAACATGTTACATTAAATAAAAACACTAGAAAATTATCCAGTTAGGTAGAAAAGTAACTTATCTTGCCTTTGATAATATTTATTTGTTATATATTTGTTTTTTGACAACTTTTTCGAATCTATGTATAAACGAGATTTTGATACTTATTTTGATTTTGAAAAAAAAACATTTGTGGCTGTTCGCAGTAAAACATTGTTTTAATTCGCTGTTCAAAACTAATTTAAAGAATAAAAGTGCATGCAATCTACAAAAGTTTATTTTGTTTTTTTAACCATGTTTTTAAATTTGACGAGAAATGTGAGAAATTGCAACAGATTCAATGAATGTCCGCGTATTCAATCACCGCGAGCGGATATTTTGTCAACACGGTTTTTTAACAAATAAGAAATAATATTTTTATTATGTTTGAAACAACTTTAATAGTTTATTTTGGAAGTATATTCCATAAATAAAATAAAAAACCCACTTTAAAAACAGAAATTACGATTTTTTTATATTTTATTCGCAGTTTTGTCTTAGGGGTGTCAAATTTGCAATGGCGATTTTCCCAAAGATTCTGACACTGCTACAGATTCATAATGCCGAATTGGTTGGGATTGTTATTATACATTCTGAAAACCGAATAGTTCTGAACTAATGTTATTCTGATAACAAAATAGCTCTAATTAAACATATAAGAACATTTATATTCATATTTTCATGTTTTTCTTAATTCGTTCTTGAATAAAAATTAAAGAACGCGTGTTGTTTATACACTGTGCTGTGCTATGGCTGATTCTACAGGCTGGAGCTGCTGCTGCTGCTAATACTTCATTTGACCAAATTCGAGAAATAGCAACAATTTTTTTTTCGGGTAGGTCCTTTTAAATTATCAATTACCGCGGTCCTACTCAACATAAAATAATACTTTTAATTGATAAAGATAGTAAAAAGATTGATTTACTTACTACTGGGTGTCCGAAGAATTTTTTTTTCAAAATGTTCGATACTAGTCATATTAAAGTCTTATTTTTAACACAACAAAAAAAGAAATGGTCAAAAATATTTCGGACACTTGACAGTATTAAGATTAACACCTCTACTGATTGGTTCCCAAATTTCATGACGAAATTCTTCATACAATCACGGTACGGACCTTTAGAAAACGGGGGGTCATTACAAAACCTTACCGAAAACGCTATTTTATGACGTTCACATTTTTATCACTTTATTTGCTTAAAACTCTTAAAATATATAATGTACATTCATATTTATTAATTCATTTGAAAGTATATTCATTTCCGAACAAAACAGTAGTAATTTGAAGACTTGAAGTGCTTTGGTTTAAAAAATATGGCTATTTTAGTAGAACTACCTTGAAATCTGTGATTATCCAAAGCGTTTTTTCGTCCGTGTGTATTACTAAATTAAGCATCCAACTTGCATGCCAGCAAACTCCATCATACCCCGGTCAAGGATCCTTTTACTTTTGTTCTAGCTGGGGATGGGGCATCCTTCCAGATGCCAGACATTCACTTGCTAACTTGAACATTCCAACTGAGATTATTTTTTGCTTCTAATTGTTACTTTAAGTGTAATTCTTTGTATCTCTCTTGCACTTGGTTCATCAGGTATATTTGCAAAGTAGTTTTTTGAATTTGATCCTAATTATAGGTTAATAGAAATCTTCCCAAGATTTAATTTTCTTTTCATGTCGTACATAAATTACTTTGATATTTCATTAACTTTTTCATGTCAGTTCTGTTTAATCCATTATCATTGGGGACACTACCTTCTACTAAGGTTGCTTCTTTCTCCTCCTTATCTTCTATCACTATTTCAAGTTTAATAGCTCAGTTCTCTAGATAGATAGCTATAGGAATTGGATAGTCTTTGTGGATGGTGTATGACTTAATTCCAACTGTTCTTTCTGGTAAACATATTTTCCCAGGATTTGTTACAACATTCGATATTAAACTTTTTACAGCTCGTCCAGTGGAAATATTTACACACTCCATTGTGTTGCATCGTATAATAGCTGTTCCCCAGCTGAACCTTACAATTGGATGTAAGGTGGCTGCACTCTACTGTGTGGAAGAACCTGGATTTATTGTCATTGCTGAGACCACTCATCTTAAAAAAAAAATTGGGTCATCATTATATAATCTCTTCCTGATCATAATGGAGCAATCCTCTTCTCAGCCAATCTATAGAGCTTTCCTTATCTCTAGTTTTGGGTGAATTATTCATCCAGAAAATACTTAGCATATTGTTGGCACATTCTTCCATTTTTTATAAGGGAAATTCTTTGCTTTTTTGCGACTCTTTTGTCAATTATGTAGTTTGATTAGATTGAAGAAAGAACACAAACTTGGCAAACACCAGTTTGCATATTTTTGTCTGGGTTTGTGAGTAATAAGTAGGGCTATGACAACAGCATATTCTTTTCATTGTTTTGACTCTTAAGTATATATCCAACACTGTTAATCAACCGAGATCCACATCACTCTACATAACAGCTGATACGATATCAACGGATACACACTCGAGTGTCAAAACAATGAAAAGAATATGCTGTTGTCCTAACCCTAGTAATAAGTCCTTACCAGATTAAGTAGATTTGGTTGTGTGGACCTGAAAATGAGACTAACCTTAGTTCTTAATGTAAGAGTTTGTTTTTGTTTGGCGTGCAGGGCAATAATTGATCCGAAAAAAAAAAAAAAAAAAAAACACCGCCATTACAATGAGTCAGTCTTATGGGAAACGCGACCTCGTAGCTGCAAGGATTGGTGAGAGGTGAACATGGCCGTATGTAAATTGGTTGGTGTTCGTTGGCATAAAGGTGGCGGCGGGAGACCACTTGACTGGTGGTGTGTAGTGAACTACAAGGCGGTGTTGGTCTTGAGTGCAAAGATCAGTGGAGTTTTGAGGCGATTGTTTCTGTAAAAAACTAAAGAATTTATGAGGAGTGAGTTTTCCTTCTTCGTCTTTCTTTACAGCAGCCCAGACTTATAAATGTTGTCTTCACCGGAAACTGTGTCCTTCTTACCGAGAACTGAGACTCTTCATATCTAACATAAAATGATTCCATTGAACTGTTCAGCACTCAATAAGTTGTTTTCAGTAACCTGTCTTGGAGCTAAGAAGTCTCTCTCTCTTCCGAAAGTAGGCGGTGCCTGGCCAACTCGTTCCCTTCCTATTGTTTGTTCCTGATTTTACATACAGGTTTGAAATTCGTCATGGCTCATTATCCTATATGTCCGTCTCTTCGATCAAATCCCAAACTGCATCATCCATGCAAGATGAAGCGTTACCAGCATCACAGAGACTTCTTAAAAGGAGATGCTGCTAGTTTAGTCACATTTTTCAATGCTCTGAGGAGGTATTCATCTACAAGTTGATAACCTCTATCCCACCCATCAGCTGGAGAAGCACAGAAGCAGCCAACTGAAAACTTGGATTGAGGACAGACATGGAGTTAGTTGCTGTCCACATGTGTTTTTGTTTGTCACGTGAACCGAGAACGGCTGAAGTATTCCAAGAACTCGGTTGCCAGTTGACGAGGATAGATTGCGTTGATGCAAAATGCAATGTACTCCTTTGGAGCTAGCTCAACCCACGATAGGTGAATGCCACTACAATTTATAGAATTAAAAATAAATCATTTGTAAATGAATTTGTTTATTAACGTATATTTAAAAAAATATATTTTTCATAGATAAGAAATTCTATTTGATAGATGAGATATTTAAGGTTACATCTAACCGTAACCTGATTGTGAATAAATCAGTTAACAGGTTGTTACGGTAGAACCCAAAACAATAACGAATGTGTCTTGAAGTTGATGTAAAAGTAGACCAGATCTATTCCTGGACTGCTTCCATTACTTTGTACTTGGAAATTTCAAAATACTAGATTCTGTATGTAAAAATTGACCCTCGTGATTTTACAATCTGAGAATGTGTATCAATATGCAAATACGATTGATTATTTTGGACCTTTTATTTTTTTTTTTTTTTTTTCCAATCAAAATGTAATTGAAATTTGTCATTGTGATTGGATTTTGTATTGTTTGTTTCCAGGAAGCCACTGAAGAAGAATTGGAAAGGCTTTTAGATAAGATAATGGTACTTTTCCGATTTATTCATGGTAAGTTTTTTTTTTGTTTTTAATTCAATAACAAATAGATATGGTTTGCTTGTATGTCTAGAGTTTGCAAACCTTAACAAAAAACTTTCAAGTATCAGATAAACTGCATTTGTTTACAATGCTTATTAAACTATTTCTCGCAATTGTATGTCGTAATACTATGTCAAATATTTTTCATTCAAAGAGCTAATTATCTATTTAGAACGTTCATATGAAATAGATAAGCTGACGATTATTCATCCTGAAAAAATATTTTCCTTTGATATAAGCCAGAGTTAAACGTGGATGGAGTAGAGTAGAAACTTCTACCCTTACTAATTAGCGGTGTTAAGTCCATCAGGTGAAATGAGAATGCTATTATGAATGTGCAATGTGAATGTTGAGGACACTTATTTCTGATGACCTCAAAGGAAGATTAAATCTGGACAGTATATAAAAAAATGTGTGCAGAACAGTAGACTTTGGTGGTATGGTCACGTTGAAAGAATATGTGAAAATTGTTGGCTCAGTAAATCTAGAACACTTTCTTTCTTTTTTTATTACATTTTCATCACTTAAGTGCTCTCCTGATCAGATGGTTATGTGAAATATTCTGCTACGTTTGCTGCTCAGAAAACAATCTCTCAAGACTGGAGCAATGCAATTCTTCTTTTCTACAAAAATGTTGATTGCTGTACATGCGACAACTATAATGGAATATGTCTGATGTTGCATTGAAAATCTTTTTGGTTATCCTGCATCGCTTTCAAACACAATTTTGCTTCCATTTAAGTCAGGGATGCACTGACCAGATTTTTTTTTCACTTTGACAGATTTTTAAACAATATTGGTCGTATCGGCAGGTAGCGGTTGTACGTTTCATTGTCTTCACTATCCGACTCTGTTGATCGTGAGAGTCTTTGGAAAATAATGAGTCCTGACGGATTTCCACTTGAACGAGTTAATCCGCTGGAGAGTCACTCTTTCTTTAAATGTTCATAGTGACATTAGTAGTTGAGTCAACATAGAATGGGGGAGGGATGCATAGCTAAAAGACAGACCGGATCTTTATTACTGAGTTGCCACTTATGGTTAAAAACCATTCAAGGACATGAGTCAGTGAGATAAATGGATTGAATATGATGAATGAAATGAACGAAATATGATTATGAGGACATTTTATGACAGAAATTTGTTGACATTACATTTGCAAATGACCATGTTGTCATTCGCAGGAAAGATCTCATGGTAGTGTGTTCTGTTGGATTCCTTATAAATTACAGTTAATTAAAACAATGTTTTCAAACATTACTCAATCCCAGACTAAACTATATTTTAACGTGCATCTTGCATATTAAAGTATATAAGGGGAAAAAAGCCTTTAGGAAACAGATGTTAATTACCTTGCATTTTGTATAATCATAAGAATTTAAGGTATTTTCATCTCTACTTCGTATAATCTTGATTTTTATTTAATGTATTCTTTTTTTATGCTCCCCATTTTTTTCTGCAGGCAAAGATATGTTTGAAGCTTTCTACAAGAAAGACCTTGCTAAGAGGTTGATCGTCGGAAAGAGCGCCTCAGTCGATGCAGAGAAATCCATGTTGTCCAAGTTGAAGCAAGGTATGGCTTTTCACGCCTTTTTTTTTTTTTTTTTGTGCTCTTTGTATCAAAGACGATGATCTAGCTAACGAAGGTGCCTAAATGTGTTTATAATTATATATATATACACACACACACACACACACACACTTGTTTTATATAGTTAGTACTAGATATAAGCGTAACAAATATTGACCCAATGGGTCATGGGTTCTCTAGTAAATATGAAATACATAATTAAATGCTAGCAAGGAAAAAGCTGATCATTAGTTTATGAAAATAATAAACCTAAATCATTTTTTTGTAATGAATTACAATTTTTTAAATCTGCCACTTGATTAAATGAAGGTTTAAACTTGGTTAAATGTTGAAAAGAAACAGTTTTTTATTTTTACTAATTCACTCGTTTTTATATTTCTTCCCTTCAGAGTGTGGAGCTGCCTTTACATGTAAACTTGAAGTTATGTTCAAGGATATGGAATTATCAAAAGATATTATGTTGAATTTCAAGCATGTGAGTTTTTTATTTTTAATTTTTTTTTTTTATTTCCTTATGAATATTTGAACTGTATGTGAAATATGTCTTATAATGGACAAAGCAATTGTGTAACTAGTTTTTTTTTTTTTTTTTTTACCTAATTTTATATAAATAATACAGAGGTGGTACTGGAATATCAGGGGAAATGCTAAGTGTTTAGCAAGGTCATATAATTTAAGCATTTTTAGGATTCAAAAGCTGAGATAGGAAATGAACGTAATTCTGCTTGAGATAACACTGTCATAGTGAACTTTCAGGAATGATTCCATCTCTTTTAATGCTGGCAAATTTAAACTTATCCACAGTAAAAATGGAAAACTAATGCCATGTAAAAACGACCAAGTTTTAGGAAGGATGTGTCACTACCAGTACATACATAGTTGAAATAATCTTTTAAGACTTTTTTGGTGCTTATTTAAATTGGCACCTATGACTGCTGTATGATGTACATACCAGTCACGGAATAAAGATGAAATATTCCAAAAATCATGTAATTTGATCGAGTAGGGTTGTTTTTTTTTTTTTTGTTTGTTTTTAAGAAAATCAAATTTTACTCGAGTTTCGATCAGAAAAAAAAGGCGATCCTATCATAAATCAAGGGCAGACAATCGACATTTTTTTCAATTTTTGGGAGGGGTAAAAAACAACAGAAACCTAAGATTTCAAAACCAAACAATTTAACATAACATTTTTTTTTTTTTTTTTTTTTTTTTTTTTCAAAAAAATTTTTTTTTAATAATGAAAACATTATTTTAGAAGGAACATTTTATACAAGTTAAAAACAAAATTTGAATATTAAAATGGCTTCTGCCTTCACTTATCGGTAAAAAAAAACATTTATTTTTCTTAAAATAAAAATACTTGATCAAATTTTTTAATTTTTGGAATATATCATCTTCATTCCGTGACAAGTAGGTACACGATAAAAGTTTTTCATTTTTGTTTATCACTATAAGTGCCAATCTGTATATGCACTCTTTTTTTTTTAAAATACTCATGGTCAGTGCTGAATTATGTGGAGGTCTCTTTCATGGCGCAACAATGCAGACAGATTAAACAACCTTTTACCTGTTGAACTGAAATTGTTGACTATACAGCTTGTGCTGCGAAGGCGTAAGGGTTCAGAAAACAGGTTGATGGACTTTCCATATTCTTGTGTTGTCTTTTAGGATTCAACAGTCTGAGAACAATTTATCTCTGGATAAATAAATGATACATTGCAAAGATTGGTAAGATGCATTTGAAAAAGTTCAAAGGTTACATTGGCTTGCAACGTTCTGAGAAATAAAATCCAAAATGAAGAAAGTAGTCCAAACAATCAAAAGTATATAAAATCTTCAAAAACAAAATCTTTTTTATGTACTTTTATAGAAATCATTTTTTTTTTTATCTGTTAAAAAAATGCTCATGCCCTACTTTGTATATTGATTTCCCTCCAAATTTAAATGTATTTATTTTCTTTCCCCTTGTCACCAGCATATGCCAGCAGGGAGTCAACCAGGCGGTATTGATCTGAATGTAAACGTCCTTACCATGGGGAACTGGCCAACTTATCCCCATATGGAGGTACACCTGCCGGTAGAAGTAAGTAAAAGATTTTTGTTAAGATGGCAGTTGTATACTGAGTGATGCATTATGGTTATAAAGTTTGTTTTTTTTTTTTTTTTTTTTTTGATTGATTTTAACAAATATTTTTGCAGGAGAAAAAAAATATAACAATTTTTTAGGAATGAGATTTAATTTTACAAACTTCCAAAATCTTTACTCTGCTTTGGGACATACATAGTGTAACCCTGGAATGATTGAGGGATTCTGTGTAATCCTAATCCGAGCCCTCTATTTTTTTTTTTTTAATTTGAATAATTTTAATGTGCAAATTTAAAAATAAAGGGAAAACAACTTATTTCTTTATGCATGTCAAATGCAGACGGAAATCCTAAGATGTTGTACCCCTTTTTAATCCAAATGAAATATACTAATCCAAGTACCCTGGATAATATAGAGAATGTTAAAAAACATCTGTCCCATCTTGGTCTCAAATCCCCTATTGAAATTTCAATTTCTATAATTTTCAATTTGTAAATAAAACAAAGTAAAAAGTTTGTATTCGTCACCATTGCCAACCTCAAGTGTTCGCTTTGATCAAAATGGAAAAGACTTATTGAATATACATTTAGTATATGCGTGTGATTGTGGCGTGAAGGGCCAGTTATAAAGAAACAAATTTATTATATAGATTAGAATACACGTCGGGTTAAAATGGAGGTGTATTCAGTATGATTGCAAAGAAGCACAAAAACATTTTTGTATTTTTTGTTTAAATTAAACATTTCTAATATTGAATACTTTTAATTATATTTTAAGAAATTTTTAAATTTTTAATTATATTTTTTAAATAAAATTGGTAAAAAGCAACTTTTTAAAATATTAAACAAAAAAGGCATTTCATCTGTTTTCCAAAATTCTAAATTTTTAAGTATTTTTAATTTAAAATTTTTTGTAATTTGACATTTTTTAATTGAATATTATTTTTTAGTCAAACTTCATTGTTAATTTTTTTAAATTAAATTTTATTAAAATATTTTAAAATTCTTTCCCGAATGTTTGCTGTTGAAATGTTATTGATTGTATATTTCTTTGTCAACATTTCAGATGGTTCAATATCAAGAAATTTTCCAAAAGTTTTATCTTGGCAAACACAGTGGTCGAAAACTCCAATGGCAACCAACTTTAGGACATTGTGTTTTAAAAGCCGAGTTTAGTAATGTACGCAACCAATTTCTCCATTTTTTTATTTCATTTAAAAAAAAATTCTTTATTTCATTTTAAAAAAAAATTATTTCATTTTTTAAAAAAATTCTTTCTTTGAATGAAAAACACTCGTTTATAGACGGCTTATTATTGCATATTTTCCCTTTGATTGCTGTGAAGAGGACGAATGAGGAAACAGACGTCTTTTTTTTTTCTTTTTTTTTTTTTCTACATTCTGTCAAATTTAATTCATACATGATGTGATGTTTGAAGTGAATTGGTTTTCTATTTATTTATTTCTGCTTTTTTTTTCTTTTCTAAAGGGAAAAAAAGAATTACAAGTATCCTTATTCCAAACTTTGTGTTTCCTTCTCTTCAATGACGGAGATGAGTTCACATTTGAAGACATCAAACAAGCAACTGCCATCGGTAATTATTTTCGTTTAATCGTCCCTTTGTGAACGATAGTTGCTGTTTTAACCTTTTTTGGTACTTGTACAATTTAATCAAGACATTAAAAAATGAAAATATCGAAGAAAAGGTTATATTGTACGTATCCCTTTTGAACTGAAGATCTCGGGGAAAAAAAATTTCATTTAATTTGATCGAGTAGTTTTTTTAAAATTTTTTTGTTTATTTTTTTTTACAGCAGAAAAAACACGTTCTTATGAGAGCGCGTTGAAGTCAGCCATTATGGAATTTGTTAAACATGCCATGGGGAGATAACTCCAGTTAAAGCGCCGACACTCCCTCGCCATCTTTAATACTAGTTTTGCTTGCAAAAAATCAAACCTTTTGCTCGGTATCATAAATTGTTTTTTCACTGGAAAAAAAAAAAAAAAAAAAAAAACACTTGTGGAAATTAAGTGAAATATGTTTTTTGAGAACTTCATTCCATAACGGGTACATGCAGTATAACCTTTTTTCGATATTTGTATTTTTTAATGTCTTGATTAAACTGTACAAGTACCCCTTTTTTTAGTTTTAAAAAGAAAAAAGAAAAGCTAATTTCTTGGTCTATGGAAAAATTTTCATGGTTAGATGCTGCATTGTCTGATAAGTTGAGCTTTTGTCGCACGAACACAGGAGTGCATTGGTGTGCTTGTTTTACGAATATTTCTACGAGATGCGTTCTGATGATTGTTTTTAGAAGGGAGTAACCACTTATCAAGGCCTAATAGCCACTTGATGATAAAGGTTACTGAATGTAAATTGGTCACTGAGACAACAGCATAGTGATCGTTAGTGGGAATGTGGTAGAATTTAATTATTTAAGGAGCAGCTCAACAAGAACTTGTTTACATTGGACTTAAAAGATGACCATGTTGTAGTTTAGTGGAAAGCAGGCCTGCAGTACTGAGTTCCATAGGCGGGTAGTTTTAGGGAAAAAGAGCTTTATTCAAGGAATTTGTGTTAGAATAACCTTTTTGATGGAGAAATCAATTAAAGAAGTTCAGTTAATGAGTTTCATACAAGAACAGGTCAGGTTGGTTTCTCGTAATTGGATTTCAACGTCTTGACCTCCTGATGTTTGAGATGGGGGCCTTGTAGTGAGAGGAGGGGGTCTATATTGGAAGATGGTGTCCTGGGTTTTCTCTTGTTTTGTTTGTTGAAAATATACTTAGGTTGGGGAATTTGTGGAAGTGTTCAACAGAGTTGTTTAGAGCAAGGCAGAGGAGAACAGAAAGAGCGAATTAGGGATCGAAGAATAAGTGGAGAAGGAAGGCTTTTATTCACGGAAAAGACCTAAGTTTTCACCAATATGGCACTAAGAGACCCCACCAGAAACTACTGCATGGTCCGGTCTTCATTCACCAAATGGTAATGTAGCATCGTCAATATTTTGCATCTGCTAAAAGGACGGCTTCCTTGGAAGTGGCTCCCTGACTATGAGGCAGATGATGTCAAACCAGGAAAACGTTTCGCTCCAACACCTTTATTAGTGATATGGCAACAAGAATGGAATGTAAAGAAAATTTAGTTGTCTCTAGCTAATGTTTTGCATAAAACTACTGACTGAATATACAGCAATTCTTCCCCCTTTGTCAGGAGTGCTCATTTGTAGGAGATGAAAATTGAAGGACAAAATAAGGTAAGCGAGATTTTGGGCTGCCGAAAATATATTCACAATGTCTTTTCTACTCTTAGTTGTATCTTCTCAATGAAAATGCCTCTGATTCGCCTAATTAGCAGCAAAATCCCACCCCTTCATAGTAAAAGTCTCTATATGCTGATAAATGTTCTACTCTGATAGCTTCTTCCCTCAGACGTTTTGACTCTGGAATTCCCTCTCTGTTCCCCTGACCATACTAGTATGCAGAAATTTAAATATAATGTGAACAAACATCTTGCTGCGCAACTCCTCATCCAAGATGTTTCTCGTATAAATTTGGCCACTATCATAGTAGCACCTTATGCAGTAAAGGCAGTATACTTTGTTTCAAACAATTTCAAATAATAATGTTTTGCAAATGCTAATAATTCAAGATAGCAAAAACTGAATACTCACCTTGTTGTTCGTAAAGAACAGCCTCGTTTTTAAATTTTAGTTCGCGCACATTTTGGTGGGAGGAGCCTGCCTCGTTTTTAAATTTTAGTTCGCGCACATTTTGGTGGGAGGAGCCTGCCTCATTTTCAGCTTTCCTTACGCACATCTCTGCAGACATTTTTGGGTGTTCATTTTTTGTTTACATTTTTAAGACGTTCCATTGAATTAATATTTGTGAACATTACATTTAATTTAGATAATTATTGCGCACAACTTCTAATTTTTTTTTCTTTCTAGTTTTTCCATAAGAACTTGTAAATTTTTTAACAGGTGCTTCTGCAGTTTGATTAACCGTTTTTCTGTAAGTAATGCGCCGACATTACCCCCCCCCCCCAATATAAACAGAATTTGTGTGACATAATAAACGGTTCTTCTGCTTGAATTATTAGGATTCATAAAACTTTATTATTTGAAATAAATAGTGTTTAAACCAACTTTAAAACCCTAGCAAATGCAAGTAGGTTGCAAAGTAACTTTTATAGCCACTGGTAACATTTATTTTTGTATATTTATTTTTTGACCACTTTTTCGAGTTTGTGTATAATACAAACTTTTTCATTAACTATGCATAGTAGGTCATCAACTGACTTTCTTCAATCTTCTTTTGGCTGGACAAGCAATGCACTTTATCAAATGTTAGGTTGGAAAGAAAAAAAACTTCCATCATTCTAAGATGAATGACGTTTATAAAACTTATTTTAATTTCTTTTTTTCTCTGCAGAGGATAGCGAATTGCGTCGGACTTTACAGTCATTGGCCTGTGGAAAAGCCCGGGTTTTACATAAAGTACCCAAGGTAAATTTTTTTATTTTCTTTTTTTAGATATGTGATGCAACAATCAAATTATGTTTGCAATTTGTTTTTGCTTTTTACATTTCATTTTTTGTTGTCTTTGCCACATACACTTCCTGTCATGATGTCATTTCCTGAACACATTAATCTACTTTCATGTTTTTTTTTTTTTTTTTTTTTTTTTTTTTTTTTTTTTTTTTTTTTTCCAATTTTCCCCCCAAACAAGGCACAATGCCACTTTGAAGTGGGAGGCTACTATCTGGGACATAAGTTGCAGGGATATTATGAAGTAAGACGAGTAGAAAGATGTCTGTTCACATTACACTTGAACTTCTGCATGTCAGTACAGTTGGGAAAGCAGAATCATGGAAGGGAGTTCCAAAGTCTAGCAGTTCTGGGGAAGAAACTATTGGAGTAGAAGGTTTTCTTACACCTAGGGATCTCTACAGTGAAGGGGTGGGATTTAGCTGCTTGTCAGGTTTATTCACATCAAGAGGGTACAAGTGTTTGTAATTCGTCAGAGCATTCACTATTGAAGTACTTAGTACTTGTAAAACAGGCAGAGAGATGCAACATTTCATCGATGGGACAGAGGCTGAAGCATAGATAACAGTTCAGGACCTATCAGATTGGCAACTCTCTTTTGAACCCTGTCAAGGAGTGAGACTAGTAGCAGATGCACCAGCCCAAATGTGACAACAGTACTCCATATGTGGGTGAATGATGGGTTCATAGAGGTACAGGATACTTTCAGGTGTAAGTAGCTTTCTAGTACAATAGAGAGAGCCCACCTTCTTCGCAACGGCCTTGGCAATGCTCTCAATGTATCTATTCCAGTCCATGTTTCCTGTAATCGTTAGGCCAAGGAGTTTAAAGGAAGTACTTTCTTGGCCATTGCTATTGATGGCAGAGAAGGTTTCTTGTAATTATTGAAGGAAACAAGTTTAGTTTTGGCAGCATTGAATGTGACCATCCATTTTTGTCCCCATTCCACTACAGATTGGAGTTCATCCTCTAGTGTTTCTGCCATTTCCTTAGATATGTGTTAATTCGTTTTCCCCTTGTGCCTGTTATAGAGAGTGGTGTCATCAACTAATATACCCAGCCATGCCCACATTATTGTTATAAAAAGTTTATATTCTTACAAAATCCTCCTGTTTATATAAAGGTTTTATGTAAAAAAAAAAAAAAAAAAAATGTAACATTGTATCAGGATTATAGGATTCTTGTAAATTACATGTTTGGTCTTTGTTATAATTTTAACGATCGCATGTGCCAGTCATGTAGTCATCGTTACGGTTTTGTGTTGCGTACTCCATCAGGGAACATGAATTGGAACAGATACATTGAGGGCATTGCTAAGGCTGCTGCAAAGGTGGGCTCTCTCTACCATGCTAGAAAGTTACACTTGAGAGTATCCTGTACCTCTATAAGGCTACTATTTGCCCATGTATGGAGTATTGTTGCCACATTTGGGCTGGTGCATCTGCTACTAGTCTCTCACTCTTGGGTAGGTTCCAAAAAGGATTGTCAATCTAATCGGTTCCACACTGTCAGCTAGGCTTCAACCTATGCACCATCAATGAAATGTTGCATCCCTCTCTCTGTTTTACAAGTATTTTAATAGATGAATAAACTTCAAGCCCTCGTACCCCTCGACATAAAAAGCTCCAACAAGCAGCAAAATCCCACCCCTAAACAGTAAAAATCTCCAGATCCCAGAAAGATTTCTACTCTAATAATCTTTTCCCTTGGACTATTAGACTTTGGAATTCCCCACAGGGTCCCCTGGTGCTACCAGATCAGGCTGTCTACTGACTTCCTGAGATGAAACGCACCTACATAGATGTCTTTGTTTTTTTATTCCCTTTTGCAAAACTTAGTCATGTTCTGCGAAAACAAAAACGACATTCTCCTCCCCTTCCCCTCCCTCGTTTTCTTTTTCCTTCACCTCCTCACCCCCTTTTTTTTTTTTTTTTTTTTTTTTTTTTTTTTTTTTTTTTTTGCCTAGTTGGTAGGGCGATAGAACATACCAACTGCCCCCCTGCAGAGGGTAAAAATCCTTCAATGGGACCACCAGTTGACCGTTGGTGGCAACCCGTAATGCATTAAGAACGGGATCCTGGTGGTTGAGTGGAACATGCCTAGGAAATAATAACATGATACTACAACACACCACTTTGGCCCTTACTAGGCTAGACGGGAGGTTGGATAGGCCCGATCCAATCAATCGGTTGGTCATGACAAGCACTAATTCAGACAATCCAAACAAAAACACACTAACACTCAACATAAACAATAAACTGAGTTAATAAGCGATGGCTGAAGGGTCAATCAAGCTGGGAAAAAGGTAACCATCAGGAATAATAAAAATACAGGGAAATCCCATACTTGGGTGGGCATAACCATATATTGTGAATGCTTGGAAACCTCCCCATGTTTGAGTATACCAGCTATGTAGCCCTGGAGAACCGAGGCGAATGGGATTTACCCCCTCATAGTTCTTCCCCATAAGGGGCTCCGAGGAGGGTGGGGAGCATGGCTGATGAATTTTTCAAAAATTATTATGAATGCCAAAAAATCCAAGAGACCACACACAGAAATTGACTCTGACAGCGACAATGAAGATACAAACTTTCCAAGATTCATCGTGCTAGAAGCAACGTCTAATATACCGTTAACTAAAATGTCACCCTTCATTATCCAAAAGGTAATATCAAGCAAAATAACACCTAAAAATGTCAAAAAATTAAGGAATGGTACCATATTGGTAGAAGTACAAAATAAAAAACAGGCCAAAACTCTACTTCAACTACAAAAATTGCATGAAACAAACACAAAAGCTTATCCACACCAAACACTAAACTACTCCAAAGGAGTCATAAAAAACCAGGAAATCTCCGTCTGCACAACAGAAGAAATCAAAACAGAACTAAAAAACCAAGGGGTCACAGATGTAAAAAGAATCACATTTAAAAAAAAAGGAGAGGTAATATATACAAACACTTATATATTAACATTCAATTATCCTCAAATACCAGAGACCATCAATATAGGTTATGAAAGAACGAAAATAGAACAATACATTCCAAAACCTTTACAATGCTACAACTGCCAAAAGTTTGGACATAATAAAGACCAATGTCTAAGATTCTTCACATGTGGAAACTGCAGTGAAAAAAACCCAGACCACGATGAAGAAGACTGTCCAAATAAAACCAAATGCACAAACTGTCAAGAAGAGCACCACTCTCACTCAAAACAGTGCAAAATATATAAGCAAGAGAAGGAAATAATAACAATCAAATATCAAAAAAATATAACCTTCCAAGAAGCCCGCAAAGAAGTCACAAATCGCACCAAAAACTCATATGCCACAATAACCCAACAAGCAAACAAAATGTACAACTACAATGAACTAAACCTTGCTCCAGAAATTGCAAACCTAGCAAAAGAACTAAAGAACATACTTGAAGAATTAAAATCTTTTTTATCAGAACTGAAAATAAATTCTAACAGCCAAATAAAAGTCAGAAACGAACAACCCAGTATAAAAGAAAACGAAACAAAGGAAATCAGAAAAACTCCCATCAATATTGAGGAATCAATCTCTAAAGAAATGAAACCTCCTCAATTATCAAAACGTGAAAGATCCAAGTCACTAACAAGGACAAAAACAGATGTTAAAAATAAACACACAACAACAGAAAAAATGGAAATAGAACAGAACAACAAAAAAACTACCCCCCAAAAACAAAATGACAAACAAAAAACAGAATTAGTATTAATTGAAAATGAAAATAAATTTGAACTAGTTGAAACTGGTAGCCAAAAAAGACAGTCAAGACAAAGTAAATCTAAAAGTCCCAGACCAAAACCCAAAAAAAGCCTCTCACCAGAAACAAGAAACAGACCATCCACTTCCAAAAGAAACACCCAAACTAACATCGAAACTATGGACGTAGACATAAACACCAACAGTCCAAAACCAAAAGAAAATATAAACCATGACTAACAAAATCCTACAGTGGAACATAAGAGGATTAAAAATTAATATCGAAGAAATGCAAATACTTATCAAATCCTTATGTCCTGCAATAATTTGCCTACAGGAAACACACTTAAAAGAAAATGACAAAATTAACATAAAACACTACTCAATATACAACCACATAAACAAATTATCATGCAAAGCCACCGGTGGATCATCAATACTGATAAACGAAAACATTCCACACAGCAAAGTGAACTTAAAAACAAATATGCAAGCTGTTGCAATAACTGCAACACTACACAAAACAGTAACCCTATGCTCACTCTATATACCACCAAATGAAACAATAAACGAAACAGAATTAAACAATATAATCAAACAACTACCTAAACCTTTTCTACTGTTGGGAGACTTCAATAGTCACAATATATGGTGGGGCAGTAAAAAAAAAACAACAAAAGAGGCCAAACCATAGAAAAAATAATTAACCAAAATGATCTATGCCTACTCAACAACAAAGAGAATACATATATGCACCCACCAACGGGAACCCTATCAGCAATCGATATAACACTATGTGACCCAACTATATACATGGATTATAGCTGGAGAACACATAAGGATACATGCGGAAGTGACCACTTCCCAATCATAATAGAAAACGAGAATCCCAAGCCAGAAGACAAAACACCCCGCTGGAATTTACAAAAGGCAAATTGGGAAAATTTCCAAAATACATGTCAATACAGATTAATACCTGAAGCGAATCCTGACTTAGAACACATCACATATTTCAGCAACACCCTACTCACAATAGCCGAGGAGAACATACCAAAAAGTTCCACTACTACAAAATATAACAAACCCTGGTACAATAAAGAATGCAAAGAAGCTATAAGAGCCAGACGTGCAAACCTAAGGAAATTCAAAAACAGTCCAACGAAAGAAAATTTGGACACCTATAAAAACAGCAAAGCCAAAGCACGGAAAACTATCAAAGAATCAAAACGGAACTCGTGGAAAGACTATGTAACAAAAATTAATCAAAACACAAAACCCAAAAAAGTATGGGAGATGGTCAGAAAAATAGCAGGAAAAAATACAAAGAACCCTATTAAACACCTTATATGCGACAACACAAAGATTACCGACAAACAAAATATCGCAAATAAATTAGCAGAACAATTCTCAATGAACTCATCATCAAAAAACCAAAATAAAAAATTCCAAGCTATAAAGAAAAATGAAGAAAAAATAAAAATAAACTTCAAATCAAAAAATGAAGAAAACTACAATCAATTATTCAACAGTGCAGAACTAGAGGAGGCAATAAACAAATCTCCCGATACAGCAGTCGGCCCCGACGAGATCCATTATCAATTCCTCAAAAAACTACCAAAACCATCACTGGACTACTTATTACAAATTTACAATGAGATATGGATAACTAACAACATTCCAAAAAACTGGAAGCAGGCAACAGTAATCCCAATACCCAAACCAAAAAAAGACCATACAAACCCAACAAACTACCGACCCATTGCACTAACTAGTTGTTTGTGCAAAACTTTTGAGAGAATGATTAACGAAAGGTTAAATTGGTACTTGGAAAGCAAAAATCTAATTACAGAAAGCCAGTCGGGTTTCAGGAAAAATAGAAGCCCCACCGATCACTTAATAAAACTGGAAACACGCATAAGAGAAGCATTTGCAAAAAAAGAACATCTAATAGCAATTTTTTTTGACATGTTAAAGGCGTATGACACCGCTTGGAAATACGGAATCCAAAAAGACCTGTATGAACTAGGACTTAGGGGTAGAATGCCAGAAATTATCAGAAATTTCTTAACAAATAGAAACTTCCAAGTACGGATGGACAACACTTATTCAGTCCAAAAAGATCAAGAAATGGGGGTCCCCCAAGGCAGTATCCTGTCTGTCACCCTCTTCAACATTAAAATAAACAATATCATAAAAAACATAGACCCAGGAATTGAAAACGCCCTATACGTGGACGACCTACTTATATACTACCAATCTAAATATATACAAACAGCCGAACGCAAACTACAACTCTGTCTGAATAAAATAAACAAATGGGCCATAGAAAATGGATTTACATTCTCAGAGGAAAAAACTAAATGCATCCACTTTTGCAAATTACGAAAATTCCACCACGACCCCAACCTGAAACTGGATAACAAGAACATCCCACTCACCGACCAACATAAATATTTAGGTATTATATTCGATAAAAAATTGAACTTTATACCGCATATAAAATATTTAAAAGCAAAATGCCAAAAGACAATGCAATTGATCAAAGTCCTAGCACACACCGATTGGGGTGCAGACAAAGTCACATTATTGAAATTATACCAAACTCTAATCAGATCTAAAATGGACTATGGATGCTTCATCTATGGAGCAGCAAGGAAGTCCTACATAAAAGAACTAAATACAATCCATCATCAAGGATTAAGATTAGCCTTGGGAGCATTTAGAACCTCTCCAGTAGAAAGCCTCTATATAGAGGCCCACGAGCCTCCACTGATTCTAAGACGACAGAAGTTAGCGCTACAATATTACCTAAAGCTGGTATCAAGTCCAACAAATCCTGCATATCAATGTACCCTTCACCCACAATACACACATCTCTTCAACAAGAAAGAAAATATCAAGCCCTACAGCCTCCGGATAAAAAACCTTCTCACAGAAGCCCAAATGGACATTACAAAAATACATAAATATAACAAATCAAAAACTCCACCCTGGATGATCAAACAACCACACATAATATTAAAATTAAATAAATATCCCAAAACGAAAACCCACCCATCAACCTTCCATGAAGAACTACTTATCATCCAGAATACATACAAAGAATATACACAAATTTACACTGACGGATCAAAAGATGGAGATAAAGTAGGATGCGCAGCCATCCACAAAAAAATAAAACTAAAGAAAAGGCTCCCAAACGAATCTTCTATTTTCAGCGCAGAAGCAACAGCCATAGATTCGGCACTGAATATAATAACCAATGATGACCATCAAAAATATATCATATTTACTGACTCACTTTCAATACTCATATCTCTAAAAGAAAAAAAAATGACAAACCCACTTATTACAAAATTGCTAAACAAAATAGATGCCATAACCATGAAAAAAAACATTATCTTTTGCTGGATACCAAGCCATATCGGCATATACATGAATGAACAAGCAGATAAGGCAGCAAAGGAAACTCTGCAACAAAACCACATAAGTGGAAAAATCCCCTATACAGACCTAAAGACTAAAATAAACACATTTTTGAAGAGAAAATGGCAAGAAAACTGGAGCTCATGCACCAAAAACAAACTATTCCAAATAACACCAAATATTGGAACGAGAAACACCAAAAAGTTAACAAGAAAGGAAGAGGTAGTAATGACCAGACTGCGAATAGGTCACACTCACATCACCCACTCACATCTACTAAAAGGGGAGGAGACACCAAACTGTATAACGTGTCAAGAACCCTACACAATACACCATATACTGACAAACTGCATTGACCTTGAACAAATCCGAACAAAGTATTACCAAGAAAAAAATCTGAAAACAATATTAAACAAGATTGATCCCCAAAAAATTATCAATTTTCTGAAAGAAACTAAAATATACTCAAAAATATAAGGAAAGACCCCCCCCCCCCAAAAAAAAAAAAAAAACCTTAAGAAGAACAAACCAATATTTAACACAACATAACGAACCTTTCGGCATTAAATGACCCCAAAGTGGTTGATATGCCGTAAAACAGAACAAACAAACAAACACAGGGTCCCTGTTTCCCTGATTGTACTAACATGCAGAAGTTAAAGTGTAATGTAAACAGATATCTTGCTGCTCAACTCCCTACTTAGTATCCCTGCAAATTATGTCCCAGATAGTAGCCGCCTACAAAGCACTGTGCTTTACTTAGGATGAAAATGCAAAAAAAAAATAAAATAAAAAAAAATAAAATGTACAACAACCGAGTTGCTGCAATCATTAATGACAGGACTAGTTTACCCAACTAGTAGATTTTACATTCTTGGCTTATGGTAAAAGCCAGGTTGGACATAAAGTATCAAAGTGAAATTGACTAAAATTTGCTATATAATACATTATATATATATATATATATATATATAATGTATGATGCATCAATTTTACAATGTATTGCAAATTGTTTTTACTTTACATTGCTCATAACGAAACCGATCTACCCAATTAGTTGCTTGATAACAGATCAGACAGTCTGAATATATCAGCTTCCTAACATTGATGTTATTTTCTCCTTTCCCTTTGCAAAACTCAATCATGTTCTGCAAAGTCAATACAAAATACTTTCGGTTTTTTTTTTTTTTTTTTTTTTTTTTGTCACTTTCATCTATGTGAAATGTATATCCCTCTGGATTGCCATAAATGTGTTTTTCTCTTGTAGGGCCGAGATGTGGTCGACGGAGATAAATTTGTGTTCAATGATGACTTTAAACACAAATTATTCCGAATCAAAATTAACCAAATCCAAATGAAAGAAACTGTAAGTTTTTTTTTTTCAATTCACTAATTATTTATATTACTAACAATGCATCTAGAGGTGTAAGCCATGTTTAGTTTCAGAACAGTTTCAGATGGTTTGTTGTTCTAAACAAGTCTTGAGAGGTGACTGGTTTGCAGTAGACAGAACAGTTTCTGATGGTTCGTTGTTACACAAGTCCTGAGAGGTGACTGGTTTGCAGTAGACAGTTCCACAGAGCAAAATATTCTTACCATGTTGAGACTGAAAAAACATGTGAAATTGCTACAGAAAATGTTTAATATTTATGGAGCAATTCTGGTTTCTGATTGGTTGGTAGCAAAACGTGAATTAATTCGATTCGTCAGTTCCTAGCAGCATCGTTTATAAATAGAATCGTCCAGCTGTGTGGGATCATACCCCATTACACATCCCAAATATTGCAACATCCTCCTTATTTTTTATAATGGGGTAGTCCCTTGTGTTCGTTCTGCTCAAAAAAAAATATATATTTCATATTCAATTATACATAAAAATTAGAAATCATTTGGATCTTAGAATTTTAGCCTATAAAAAGATGGCCTTTTTAATTGTGTTCAAATGTCAAAACAGATATGTGTACAGAGAAGAGAAATAAAAGAAATGGAAATTATTTTAACCTTAAAAAGGGGTGGGTATTTGAAAAAAGAAGCCATTTCTTAAATTTTATTATGCAGTTTTGTAAAAAAAGAAAAGAAAAACGCATACATATAAATAAATATACATAAAAATAAACATACATGCAATATGTACCTGTTTAAAGAGGTTTTTTTTTGTTTTGTTTTTTTTGTTAATGAAAACAATGCAAAAAAGATAGGACATTTTTGAAAAATAAGAAAGAAAACTAATGTGCACAAAAAAATAAAAGTCAATTGTAATTTCTGCGCGCCTTAAAATAAGCATGCAAAAAATATTTTGTCGAAAAGGAAAATTACAAAGAGTTTTTTGTTTTTTTTATTTCAGCAAGAGTATTAGTTACACATTAGTAGGTTAAAGTGTTAATACAAATAAAATGGATACAGTTTGTCTTGTCCAGGACTATTTTTTTTTTTTTTTTTTTTTTTTTTTTTTTGATATATAGAAATCTATATACATACAGGGCCATGAAAAAAAAAAAAAATTATTCAGTCGAATCCCCCAATAAGTTTTGAGAAAAAAAAAACGCTGTAACTTTATTCTTGTTGCGGGTTTCGTGAATACATTAGCGATATTTTGTTCTGATGATATATAATTCAAAATAATAGATTCCTTTTTCACCTCGCTTTTTTATGAAATGGTATTTTATATCTATATGCTTAGATCTTTGGTTGATTATCGTGTTCTGTGCTAAGACTATACTGGCTTGATTATCACAATTAATTACTACGGGGCTTTTAGTTAATTCTGGCTCTAAAATAGTCTTTAGGATATTTTTAAGATAGAGTGCTTCCTGGGTCATGTGTGTGTGATCGCGATAAATTCTGCTTCACACGTAGAGAGGTACAATCTGTTGCTTTTTAGATTTCCATGAAATAATAGGCCCATTTTCTGAGAGTCTGAAACAATATCCAGATATACTCTTGCGATCTTCGTCGTTTCCCCACTCTGAATTCGAAAAACCTTCCAATTTTAGGGAATTTCTTGATTTTCTAAATACTAACTTCTATTCTTTAGTTCCTTTTAAATAACGCAGGACTTGTTTAGCTCTGTTTAAATCCTTCATTGTCGGTCATGATAATTTTTGTGACAGTTTTGTTACTGTATAGCATATGTCGGGCCTGGTTGCAGTCATTAAATATATAACTATCTATAATTTTGCGGTACTGTTTGTCATTTATTATTTCAGATTCTGTGTGTATATTTTTATTAATATCATTTTCGACTGGTGTGGAGCGTTTCTTGCACTCTCTCATTCCAAATTTGAATAGTATTTTGTCGATGTATCTTGATTGATTCATCGTAACAAGTCCTTTGCTTTGAGTAAATTCTATCCCCAAAAACCAGGATATTTTGCCAAGATCGGTCATTTTGAATTTTTTACTTAATTTGTTCTTAACATCGGTCAACATTATGTCACAATTTGATGCGATTAAAATATCATCGACCCACAAAACCAAAATCAGTAGCTTATCGTCTTTGTGTTGGGTATATAAACAGGGGTCTACAGCGCATTGTCTAAATTGTTGTTTAATAATATAATCATGAAATACTGTATTCCAACACTGACCATGTAATGACTTGTGAAGTTGCCACACGCTATTTTTATTTTTCATTATAAGTCCCTCTGGAGGGGTAATATAAATTTCACAGTCTATTGGGGCATTCAAATAAGCATTTTTTACGTCCATTTGATGGATGTTTAGGTCATATTGTGATGCGATTTGCAGTAAAATTCTGATTGTCGTTAGGTTTGTGGTCGGTGAAAACGTAGAAAAATGTTCTATACCGTAAATCTGAGAGTACCCTTTAGCAACAAATCTAGCTTTGTACTCTTCTACGCCTGATGCTGTACTCTTTTTTGTAAAGACCCATCTGGTAGAAATAACATGTTTATCTCTTGGGAGAGGCACTACCGTATAGGTATCATTTTCGGTTACGGCATCTATTTCTTTTTTCATGGCAATTTTCCATTCATCATAATGTTCTGAATTAATTGCTTCGTTAAAGCTTTTTGGCGCATTTTCCATTGAATAGCAATAGTCGATTTGATAATCTTTTCTATTGTCGACCACAAAAAAATCGGGTCGCCTTCTATTTCTTTTGGGATATCTTTCGACTTTATCATCATCATCATCATGGACACTCTTGTCTCCATCATTTTTATTGTCTTCGTTTGTTTTAATTATTTGAGGGAATATAATTTCATCTTCTTCATATGACGGGGTTTTCGTCTGTAAAATTAAACGTGTCTGTGAATTTTACACATCGGATTCTTTTTATTTTATTTTTTTCTGGAAAAAATACTAAATTGGTTGGACTGTTTTTATCGTATCCAAGAAATATACCTCTGTCGGCTTTAATATTCAATTTACTCTTTTTATCTATATATGCAAAGCAAGTTGAACCAAATATATGCATTCTGCTTAAATTTGTTTTTTTTTTTATCCACAGAAAGATTCATATGGAGTTTTAGATAGTGTTTTGTTAAAGCACCTGTTGCATATATAGGCTGCCACCATAAGTGCGTACGTCCAGAGGTTTTTAGGGAGTTTTGATTCAATGAGTAGGCATCTTGCCATTTAAAAAGTTTCCGCCACACATGTTCAGCAGTCCCGTTTTGGTGTGACGATCTAGGAGCTGATGTTTCATGCCTGATATGATGGTTAATTAGTAAAAGTTCAAAGTCTTTATTGGTGAATTCCGTACCGTTGTCAGAGCGAATACACTTGACTTCTCCGTAGGGAGCCATGTCGGCTAGATATTTTTTAGTTGCTTGCAGGGTATCAGATTTGTTCTTTAAAAATTAAACCATTATTAAACCTGAATGGTCATCTACAAAATTCAACACATATCTATGTTCTTTGGCCATCGGTTCTACGGGACTGTTCAAGTCACAATGCACCATTGATAGGATTTTTTTGGCCTTTTTGTCTGGTATCTTGCTTTGATAGTTTGTCATTTTCCCTTGCGTACAGACATCACAGTTGAAGTTTTTTGATGTTTGTATTTCCATTAACTACAGTCGGCAACTTTTTGATATCAGGAATATTGCAATGTCCAAGAATTCTATGCCATGTCTGTAGATCATGGCAGGCGGTTTTCGATGGGACTATGCTATTTAAATAATATAGTCTTCCATTTTCTTTAATGCCGAATACAGTTCCATTCGGGTATACCAGTTTTGATTTATTGGGGCTAAAGTTTATTTGCACCTTGTTTTGTGGCAGCTTGTACAGAAAATATATTTTGTTTAAATTTTGGGATTAGAAGAGCGTTTTCCAGAATACAGAAACATAGTTCACCTTTATTGTTCTTTAGCGAGATTTTAGCATCGCCTCTTTTCAAAACAATATCATTTACTCGACTCCCGTCAGCTTGTTCTACAAAATGATTTTGTGGCTTAAAGTTGGGATCAAAATTGATAAAATCAGATTCCTTTGTAATCACATGTGCCGTGGCCCCACAATCGACAAGAAAATTATTATTGTTTGTTGAAGCATTAAACGTACACAAAAAAAAATGTATGTTCGCTAACAGAGCTCTCTACATTTTTAATGGAGTCGCCATTTTGAGTCCTGTATCTACATTGGAAACTTTTGTGATTGGGTCGTCCACAATTATAGCAAATAATTTTTGTACTTTTCTTAGGAGAAAAATTGTTTTTGGCAAAGTTGCGTTTTTTATTCCTGGCATGGGTATAATTCAATTTTGGTGTTTTTATGTGTGTTTGAAGTACTTTTTGTAGCTTTTGGATTCGTAGATATCCTAGAAATTTAACTTGCCACAATTCGAATTTTGATTCAGATCCATCGAAATAGACACACGTTGGGCCCATAACCTCTAGAAGTGTAAGCCATGTTTAGTTTCAGAAGTGTTTTTATGTGTGTATTCAATATTCCAAAGTGCATTTCTACTGTTGAGCAAAGGAAGAATCGAATTAATGAAAAAGATTTTGTTTTAACAAAGAACTTGACTGCTGATTATTTATTCAATATTTTATCTTTACACATTTGAAATTTACCATTAATGTTTATTAAATTTTAATAACAGTTCATAAAATTTAAAAAGTGACTTTTTCTTTTTCTTTTTTTTAAGCAAAATTCCAAGATTTTAATGTCAAGCCCTTTAATTGTTTTTTTTATGTTTATAAAGTTAAGATCACTCCACAAAATCTCCCAATAATAAAAAGAAATCAACTTTATTTTATTCCTAATCCAAAAATTTAGTTATGTTTTAGATTTTTATCTTTAATTTTTTTCCTGCTTTTCTATGAACGTGATTTGTTGTTTCATGCAACATTTGTCTTTTCTGTTTTTGCAGCAAGAAGAAAATACCAGCACAACTGAACGCGTGTTCCAGGATCGACAATATCAAGTGGATGCGGCCATTGTTCGCATCATGAAAACCCGTAAAAGCCTCAGCCACACTTTACTCATTTCTGAATTATACAATCAACTCAAATTCCCTGTTAAAGTAAGCAATGGCAATGTTACTTTTTCAGTTTTGGGGGTTTTTTTTTTTTTAGTTTGTAGTTTTTCCTTTTCTATTTTTCTTTTTCTATTTTTCTTTCTTTTTCTATTTTTCTTTTTCTATTTTTCTTTTTCTATTTTTCTTTTTCTATTTTTCTTTCTTTTTTTTCTATTTTTCTTTTTCTTTTTTGTTTTTTCCTCTTTTTCCTCAGAATTTCCTATAAAATACTGAATCATTTTGCATAAAGTTAAATGTTTAATCTCATGTAAAATAAAAAGAAACTAACAATTTATTTACAAAGTCACCTATATAAACATGTTAACTAATCTATTCATTAATACATTTCACCTCTTAATTTTATGAATTTATTCATTAATACATTTCACCTCTTAATTTTATGAATTTATTCATTAATACATTTCACCTCTTAATTTTATGAATTTATTCATTAATACATTTCACCTCTTAATTTTATGAATTTATTCATTAATACATTTCACCTCTTAATTTTATGAATTTATTCATTAATACATTTCACCTCTTAATTTTATGAATTTATTCATTAATACATTTCACCTCTTAATTTTATGAATTTATTCATTAATACATTTCACCTCTTAATTTTATGAATTTATTCATTAATACATTTCACCCCTTAATTTTATGAATTTATTCATTAATACATTTCACCCCTTAATTTTATGAATTTATTCATTAATACATTTCACCCCTTAATTTTATGAATTTATTCATTAATACATTTCACCTCTTAATTTTATGAATTTATTCATTAATACATTTCACCTCTTAATTTTATGAATTTATTCATTAATACATTTCACCTCTTAATTTTATGAATTTATTCATTAATACATTTCACCTCTTAATTTTATGAATTTATTCATTAATACATTTCACCTCTTAATTTTATGAATTTATTCATTAATACATTTCACCTCTTAATTTTATGAATTTATTCATTAATACATTTCACTTCTTAATTTTATGAATTTATTCATTAATACATTTCACCTCTTAATTTTATGAATTTATTCATTAATACATTTCACCTCTTAATTTTATGAATTTATTCATTAATACATTTCACCTCTTAATTTTATGAATTTATTCATTAATACATTTCACCTCTTAATTTTATGAATTTATTCATTAATACATTTCACCCCTTAATTTTATGAATTTATTCATTAATACATTTCACCCCTTAATTTTATGAATTTATTCATTAATACATTTCACCCCTTAATTTTATGAATTTATTCATTAATACATTTCACCTCTTAATTTTATGAATTTATTCATTAATACATTTCACCCCTTAATTTTATGAATTTATTCATTAATACATTTCACCCCTTAATTTTATGAATTTATTCATTAATACATTTCACCCCTTAATTTTATGAATTTATTCATTAATACATTTCACCTCTTAATTTTATGAATTTATTTATTAATACATTTCACTTCTTAATTTTATGAATTTATTCATTAATACATTTCACCTCTTAATTTTATGAATTTATTCATTAATACATTTCACTTCTTAATTTTATGAATTTATTCATTAATACATTTCACCTCTTAATTTTATGAATTTATTCATTAATACATTTCACCTCTTAATTTTATGAATTTATTCATTAATACATTTCACTTCTTAATTTTATGAATTTATTCATTAATACATTTCACCTCTTAATTTTATGAATTTATTCATTAATACATTTCACTTCTTAATTTTATGAATTTATTCATTAATACATTTCACCTCTTAATTTTATGAATTTATTCATTAATACATTTCACCTCTTAATTTTATGAATTTATTCATTAATACATTTCACTTCTTAATTTTATGAATTTATTCATTAATACATTTCACCTATTAATTTTATGAATTTATTCATTAATACATTTCACTTCTTAATTTTATGAATTTATTCATTAATACATTTCACCTCTTAATTTTATGAATTTATTCATTAATACATTTCACCTCTTAATTTTATGAATTTATTCATTAATACATTTCACTTCTTAATTTTATGAATTTATTCATTAATACATTTCACCTCTTAATTTTATGAATTTATTCATTAATACATTTCACCTCTTAATTTTATGAATTTATTCATTAATACATTTCACCCCTTAATTTTATGAATTTATTCATTAATACAATTCACCTCTTAATTTTATGAATTTATTCATTAATACATTTCACCCCTTAATTTTATGAATTTATTCATTAATACATTTCACCCCTTAATTTTATGAATTTATTCATTAATACATTTCACCCCTTAATTTTATGAATTTATTCATTAATACATTTCACCCCTTAATTTTATGAATTTATTCATTAATACATTTTACCCCTTAATTTTATGAATTTATTCATTAATACATTTCACCTCTTAATTTTATGAATTTATTCATTAATACATTTCACCTCTTAATTTTATGAATTTATTCATTAATACATTTCACCTCTTAATTTTATGAATTTATTCATTAATACATTTCACCTCTTAATTTTATGAATTTATTCATTAATACATTTCACCTCTTAATTTTATGAATTTATTCATTAATACATTTCACCTCTTAATTTTATGAATTTATTCATTAATACATTTCACCTCTTAATTTTATGAATTTATTCATTAATACATTTCACCTCTTAATTTTATGAATTTATTCATTAATACATTTCACCTCTTAATTTTATGAATTTATTCATTAATACATTTCACCTCTTAATTTTATGAATTTATTCATTAATACATTTCACCTCTTAATTTTATGAATTTATTCATTAATACATTTCACCTCTTAATTTTATGAATTTATTCATTAATACATTTCACCTCTTAATTTTATGAATTTATTCATTAATACATTTCACCCCTTAATTTTATTAATTTATTCATTAATACATTTCACCCCTTAATTTTATGAATTTATTCATTAATACATTTCACCCCTTAATTTTATGAATTTATTCATTAATACATTTCACCTCTTAATTTTATGAATTTATTCATTAATACATTTCACCTCTTAATTTTATGAATTTATTCATTAATTGTAAAGTCAGTTTAGTTTGAAATTTTTATTTATTTGCAATTTTTTTAAGAACTAAATTTTAGCTGTAATCATAAAGTTGATAATTTCTATGTTCTTCAATTTAAAAAATGCATTATCCCCTTGCTGATATATTTTTCTGTTTAGGTGATTTAAAAATGTTTCATTTTACCAGTTTGGGTTGAACTAATATTTAAAAAAAATTATGGAAAAGTACAACACTAACGGATGAAAATTGATTAGAAGCAAAGTTTGATTTATCTGTTGAAATATTATTTTGGTTTGACTTTGAAAATCTGACAAGATAATTTGGCGTGTAAGGTTTATTTTATTAATTTTTTTTTTTTTTTTTCTGCAGCCACCTGAGCTGAAGAAGCGCATCGAAAGCCTCATCGACCGCGATTACATGGAACGCGACAAAGACAACCCCAACACATACAATTACGTTGCTTAAAAATGAAGAAGAGACACTTTCACGCACATACACATAAACCCACACATAATCTTAACACCCCTTTCTTGCGTCATCTTTTTGACCTTTCAAGATTTGAGTTGATTCTTGTTCCAAGTTTTTTATTTGGCCTGGGTGATGTTTTTCATCCTTCCTTTCCCCCCCCCACTCCCGCTCTTTACTTCTTCCCTCGTCCCTCATGGATGTGGCGAAGAATAATTTTTAAAATAAAATAAATCACACTTGTCTATGTCAATGCCTATTTTCATCTGGTTTACAAGATACCGTCAATTACTGCACCCCTCCCCCATGACTGTGACTCTCAAATACTACTACTACTATTACTACAAGAAATGTAGCTGAAGCAGGGACTACTACTATGTTGGCCATTAGTAGTTCTATTAGAATTAAGAATATTACAACTGCTATCCACGACTAAAAGAAATGTTCGCAAATGGGTGGCATATCGACAAAGGAAGATTTTGATATCTTTGAGGTTTGAAAATACCCCAAAAAATAAAACCTGAAAAAAATACACACACACATTATAAAATACATTTTTTGGATGCTCGGAGTTTGGTTATCCGTGATAAATTGGTTACAGTGCAAGTTTTGGGTTTTTAAATCATGATACCCACTTTGCTAGTAACCCATGTATTTCTCATAAAATGCTTCCTCCTTGAATGAATGAATATATATATATATATATATATATATATTTATATGAATATATATATATATATATATATATATATATATATATTCATTTGTGAAATGGACATTATCTTGATCATCTATCTATACCTTTGGTGTCACAGAAACCTTGTAAACATAACCTGCAAGATAAAAGAAACCAAATATCACAGACAAATCATCAGCTTATGAAATAACATCAGCTGATGAATATATCCTGTTTGGTATCTTTAACCTTGAGGGTTGAGTGTAGAGTTTTTCCATAAATTCAAAAGTAATGATGGATGATCAAAATATATATTTAATGCAAATATATACGGTTTTGCATCAGTAATTGGACATTCCTGAATGACACACACACACACAAGTATCGACTTTTACAAGTGGCTCAGTTTCAAATTTGACTTTATGTAGGGTGCTCGATGTTTTCTCAAACAGATTTGTCGTACTTAAATACATCGCATTTTTTTTTTTTTTTCTGCCATCGGTCATTATCAATGGTTTTACGTTCAAAGTGATCATTAGATAATTTTGTAGTTGATTTGTTTACTTCTGATAAAATAAAAAATTATTCCATCTTATTCAGTAAAATAAAAACAAAATAAGTGAATTATAAACAAATTGTCAGAATTTAATTGCAACTTTATTGACAATTAATTCTGCCTATTTTGAAAAAATATATTTTCATGATATACAAAATATCACATAAATATATATTTTCATGATATACAAAATATCACATAAAGAGGCCTCATCAGTGTATAATTTTCCACAGTTAATCTGGGGGAAAAAAAAAAAAATGCATCCAACATTCATTTAATTTATTATGCATATTTCTTTTTCAATCAAATTCAAAGGGAAAACTTATTTGTGTTTTTTGTACATAAGTATGTCGGATTTTGTTTTCGTAAAATCTTTAAACAAGTGAATAAAAAAAACAAAAACACTGAACACAGAATTAATCTTTATATACAAACAAATCGTTTTTGTTAAATTTCTGTTTGAACTTTGAGTTGAAAAGAAACTTAAATTTGTTGGATGTATTTTAATTTTTTCAACCTGACTGGAATTTTATATTTTGTGAGCGTCAGTGATATTTTATTTATAATGAAATTGGCAGAAACGTTTGATTGTGAATAAAGTTTCTTTACAGAAAATGTTATGTTTCTTTGACTAACGTCAATGTGATTGAGAGTTTCTTGTCATGCACTATTGAGCTACAAGTTCCTATTTACAATGCCTCCCCACGAGACAGTTAGACACCAAGGTCGTTTTTTTTTTAGTGTGGAGAAAAGGAACAAAAAATAAAAATTGTCTCAGTCGTGAAGGATTTCTCCTCCACTAACAGAGAACGAGAAATCGAAGTGTAGCATCTGAAGAACAGATACTACACTTTTAAAAAAAACTATATATATATATATATATATATATATATATATATATATATATATATTGCTGTTAAAAAAGGAAGACTTGAGTTTTTTGTATTCGTGGTAAAAAGGACGAAGGGAAAACATTTAATGGAGGTTAAAAAAGAAAAAGAAATTAAATAAGGGATAGAGTCAGCTGACCGGGTTTTGCCTTCACTTTTCAAAGCCGAATCGAGGTTTTTTGTATAAGGAAACATTCAAACGGGAGAACAACTAAAATAAAATCAAATTATCGGAAAGAAAAAAAATGGAGGTACGACTAAAATAAATTTATGATAATTATAGAATGGAGACTAAATTGTATAATTATAACAATAGATTTATTTTAGTCGTTCCCTCATTTTTTTTCTTTCCAATAGTTTGATTTTATTTTAGATGTTCCCTCGTTTGAATTCGTTTCCCAATACAAAAAAAAACTTGATTCGGCTTTGAAAAGTGAGGACGAAACCCGGTTGGCTGACTCTACCCCTTTATTTAATTTTTTTTTTTTTTTTTTTTTTTTTTTTTTGCGATCTCCATTAAATGTTTTCCCTTCGTCCTTCTTTGTACCATGGATACAAAATCCGGTCTTCCTTTTTTTAACAGCTATAATAAAGTTTTGTAACCCTAAAAAAAATGATATATACATTTGTAAAAAAAAATATATTTAATAAAGTTTTTCTAAATTGCCACGATTAAATAAGCTCAATAATTTATTCAGTTGTTTAAATGCTCTGTCTGTGGAGGTATCGAGCACTGTATATAAAGTGTGAATCTGAAAATTTTTTTTAGTCATTTTTAAAGCCAAGCCAAAATGCACATATATGCACGTGTATATGCGTTTGGATAAAATCTGGCTAAATGTTAAGGATATGAGGGGGAAAGGTAGATTTGCTAATAAATAGAATCAAATCAACTTTGGATATTTCATCTTTATTAATGGAAAGACTTCTCCAGAAATGAGTTAAAATTTGAAACCATTTAAAAAAAAAAAAAAAAAAAGGTAAAGTAAAAAAAAGTAAGTAAAATGGGAAGGCGGAAGTCATGAAGGAATAAAAACGGACAAAAGTTTGTAATTGTTTGAAAACAACTTAAAATGAAACAGAAATACTTCTTTTTTTTTTCCTCCCTTATTCTTTTCTTTCAGACTATTCTGTTTGTCCGTATTCCTCCTATTCCCCCCCCCTTTTTTTTTTTTTTTTTGCTTTCTTGTGTAGGTTTCACAAATCTTAAATCTTTCTAACCATCTTTCAAATAATAAAGATGAAATATTAATCAACGCGGGTTGATTTTACATTTTAGTATGTCGACCTTTTTTCATTTTATCCTACATACACACACACACATACACTATATATAATATATATATATATGTATATATATATATATATATATATAGCCTTTTTAAGTTACTTTGACTAAAGAATTGTAATTCTTTATTTTTGTTCGTCTACCTGGAATAATTGTCATCCATTTGATTGGTCAACTTTGAACAAGAAAAACAAACAAATTAACAAATAAAAAAGAAAAACTTTGGAGAATGGTTTTAAATTTTAAAGCAGACCCACAAAAAAAAAAAAAAAAGCTGCATTTTTCTTTTTAAAACTTTTTTTGTTTGAAACCAAATAAAATTGATTTTTTTTCTTTACTTTTAAATCATTCATTCCCTAAAAAAAAAAAAAGCCCTCCAACTTCTAACGAAAAAATATTAATGAAATGAAAAAAAAAACTTGAACAAGATTTTTTTTTTTTTATTAGTAAAAAAAAAAGTCTTTACCACTACTACTATTACTACTATGTCACTCCCCACCCACCAGTTAAACTATCCTCTCCGCCAACTTTGCAAAACAACATTCTGCTGATACGAGGAATCGAACGACAGAATTGGGATATATTTTTATGATAGAACCAATAAAGAAGAAACAATAATTGATCGTTTGCTTCTTCGTTTATTTCACTCTCGTCCGTTGGTTCAAAAACTCAAACCATTTTGTTAATATAACATCAGACAAGCAGAAAATATATATATATATATATATATATTTTTTTTTTTTTTTTTTTTTTACTACAAGGTGAGCAATATTTTTTTTTTTTAAATAACTTACATAGGTAATATAATTGATGTCAGTGGGCAAAATGATATATTATTGTTATATGCTAACAGAACCGCATGCAGAGACAGTTACAGAGGAACAAAAAAGGAAAAAAATCTGACTCGTTTTTCAGTTGAAATAAAAGGCATTTATTTACGGTACTTTCCAATAACGCATTGCATCTTGTTTCAAAAATCTCTTTGCTATTTAGTTGACAAAACTCTGCCATGTTGAGCACATGATTTTCCTTCTCATGCATCAACATGTTTGCTTGTCCTCACCTCGTTGTTCCGCCATGCAGTTTTTTTTTTTAAATACTATACCTATGGCTCACCCAATGGCGCACAGTCATCCAACTTTCTTTTTTTTTTCTTTTTTTCTTTTTTTTTTTTTGTTCAAAGTTCGGATTGCATCTTGTTTTAAAAGTTCCTCTCACACTGACTCGTGCTTCCAAATCCTCCGATCACTCATGTGATTCCTCACTACGTGCTTTTCCATGCAACCCACGTGTCCTTTTTTTTTCTTTTTTTTTTTTTTTTTTTTGCTTCTCTTCCTCTGTTGTGACGACGTCACCTCGTGCATCGGCAAGTTCGTCTGCATACCTGTCATACGGCTGCTACTAATGGCGATAAATACACATCAGCGGCTCTGTTACAATGACACAACTATAACATGATATATCTCCTGCAGGGAGCTCTTTTTTTTTTTTTTTTTTACATAGGAGTCACCACTTATCAAGGCTCGGAGGCTACTCGAGGATAAGGGTTGAAGAGTTATTGCGTGTACAGTAATCAATGGGATAATAGCGTAGTAATCGTTAGTAATGGAGATTTGATAAATTGGATTACTTTCAGGGGTGGTTTATCAGGAATTTGTTTATGTTGAACTTGAAGACATCCAAGTTGTAATCAGGTGGGAAAGCAGACAAACGGAAGAGAGTTCTACGGGCGTGCAGTTCTAAGAAAGAAGCTTTGTTCATGGAATCTACGTTTTGTCAACAATTTTACAAAATGCAAGGATTCTAGCATATACAACAGCAGCCACATACAACACATGTTCAATCTGTATTTTTGTATGGCTACGAGATGTACTTGATAACTGAACATTAAAATGACACAATCCTGGTTTCAACACATTGGATGAGGAAAATTAAGTCTCATTCTACAGGCTTCTATGAGAAGATAAGGCACACAATGACGTTTCTGCTTGTTAGGCCATGTCACCCACTATTAGTTATCCAAAACTCTCCAAAATCTGTTTAATATTTTATATATATATATATATATATATATAATATTTATGACACAAAGCCACATGGTAGGAGGCGGCTGCTTAAGACGTGGAGGTGATCAGTTGCTTGTCACCTAATACTGGCAGGTAGCACTGGTGAAATGTCAACAAAGAAAATTGGAAACATCTAACCTCGGGCATGAGCTGAAATGAAAAATAATAATAAATAACAAAGTGGTACCTATAGCTATGCCATAATGGGGGGGGGGGCTACGGTTAGCTAATGTATTTAACTTCCTGGGTAGCATTACCGGAAATGGCAATAAAGCAAATCAGTTTCTTCAGTATTTCTATTGTGATCAATTTATTGAAATAAAATATAAGAAATTCTGTTTATTCCTTGAACAGACCACCCCCCCCATATTTTTTTCTTTAAATACTTTAATGCTTGAAAGCTTTACAATTGCATCATTATGAAAAGAAACCACCTTTTCTGTTTTTCTTTTTGCGATATTTGTAATAGATACTTCACTAATCTCTAGTCCTTGTCCAGAATTTCCTCATATTAAACAGGCAAAAAGAAAAATCCGTATGATGCACATGTCTGCGAGGGAAAGAAAATATCGTACAGGAAAAATCACACACATTTTATAGGCTTTCATAGGTTGAATGGCCAACCACCAATGCTGACATCATGCAGTAATTTAAAATTGCAAAATCCAGATATATAGGAAACGAAATGCATTATAATAGCTTTTGACAAAAAAAAGAAAAAGAAAACCAACTTTTTTTCCATTGTATTTATCTTTTTTTTTTTCTTTTTTTTTTTTTTCGAAATCTTTTACGTTTAACAAGAATTTGAATACAAGAAAACAAAACGGCAAATGAAAAGGAATTCGTGACTACATTTTTTTATCAAATGGTTTCATCACAAGATTTTTGGAGAAGTTTTTTAATTATTTTAAATTTTTAGTTTTTGTAAGATTAACATTTAGTTCAGAAAAAGTAGATGCAATTTATTTTTCTCCAACTTCAGAAATAACACGAGATAAAACAATATAAAGTGAAATACCAACCGAAAGTGTAATCATTTCAAAATTAATATTTTATTTACAAATTAAAATTACTGAAATTTATTCGGCTCAACTCTCTCCACATGAATTTCTGCAGATATGAGATGTAAAGACTTTTAGACATGCTAAACTGGTGATACAAATAAAAATAGATTTAGGTGATAAATTGTCGGAAAAATGAAAAAAAAAAAAAAAATGAACGAATCACTTAAGATTTCAATGAAAAAAAAATTGTTTGAAAGAAAGATGCAAAAAAAAAAATAGTTTTTGACAAAAAAATTAAAAAAAAAAAAATGAACCAATCACTTAAGATTTCAATGAAAAAAAAATTGTTTGAAAGAAAGCCGCAAAAAAAAATAGTTTTTGACAAAAAATGTAAAAAAAAAAAAAATGAACGGATCACTTAAGATTTCAATGAAAAAAAAAATTGTTTGAAAGAAAGCCGCAAAAAAAAATAGTTTTTGACAAAAAATGTAAAAAAAAAAAAAATGAACGGATCACTTAAGATTTCAATGAAAAAAAAAATTGTTTGAAAGAAAGACGCAAAAAAAAATAGTTTTTGACAAAAAAATTAAAAAAAAAAAAAAAAAGAAAAAACGATTAAAATATATTTCATTCCTTTATACACACTTTGCAATTTTAAGTTTCAACGTGACATCACCATTGGTCAGCCGTGTTGGCTATTTAACCTACGAAAGCCTATAGCCATTTTATATTTTTATGAAGAAAATCATTTTTAAGTGACTGAGTTTTTCCAATACCTACCCCCCTCCCTCTTATGGGATTTTTAAAAATCTCGTAGTTTAAATTATTAGGAGTTATCTCCCTCCAGATTCTCATAGTTTAGCTATAAAATTCGATTTTCTTATTTAAAAGATAAAACTAGTTGATAAATTTTGTGCATTTTTTTTTTTTTCTCGCAGGTACGTGCATAAGATTTTTCTCATTTTTGTTTTTAGTTTGGAGAAAATTTTAGACAAGCACCCTCTATTTTAATCGTTTGCACTTTCACAAAACATGAGTCGCAACATTTAAGGAAAAGTTATTCATTCGTGAGATTCATTTTCGAAGACAGACAATCCACGAGTCGTAATGAGGGAGCAAAAACATCAATAATGTATTAAGTAAAATTTTATTTCATGAGACGATAAATATACAAATGTAAACTAATTTAGTATTTGGGATTGATATAAGAATCGTGTGTCGAAAACATCCACAACATACGAAGCAAGGAAAATCAAAATATTACATGGTTGATGAGCATCTATAATATAAATCTCACTTGTCTGTTTAAACGTTTGTATGTCTGCCTAAAAATTTCGACAGAGCAACAGATTTACATGAGATTGGTATCGTTTTGAAGCTCGAACCTTCGGACGACAAATATCCAAAAATTGGCTAAAAACATTAATTCCTTCACCTCCAACTGAGCACTTTCCTACAAGGAGGGGTTGCTTCTTTTTTTTTTTTTTGCCGCCGATATTTTCGAAAGTCATTACTTCTTTTTGATTGACTAGCCTTAATTTAAATCTTCGCATTTCTGGTTTGGTGATGGATGCAACTGCAAAGACGTCATGTTTTTTTCTTTTTTTTTTTTTTCAGTTTCTTTTCCTCCTTCACAGTATGGGTTCAAGCCTGCCTGCTTACAACCACTTTTTTTGCTCAGCACCACAACTCCAAACACCCGGGCATCCAGGCTAGTATGCTTGAATGGGGAAAAATTTTCACAGATAAAAAAAAAATATGTTTATTTCGATAATCACGTGACTCTGATGTCGTCTCTGAAATATTTATAATTCAGAATAATATCTGTGCCGATACAACTCGCTTACAATGATGTTTATATATATATATATATATATAATATGATTATTCCTTTTTACCTACAAACACTAGTGTTTCATGCTTACGCAATCATCAGTGTAGAGTAACAATTCTTGTTGATCATGAGATTTGAAGCCACCTTTTGCCCCATTTACTGAGCCTCTATCGCAGGACCACCAAACAATTGCCAATATATAATTTCAGGGTTATGAGGGGTTTACGAAGGATAAAAACGATGTTTTTGATATTTCAAGCCCTCTTCCAGGGTTTAGATCGGAGAGGAGTTCGAGGGCTAGTGAGAGAAGAGTACAAACTCATAGCACTTCTTCTGAAGTCAAGTCTGGATGTCTTCGAACTTGTGGGCCGGTGCTGAGTCTTGCTGTCGCACCCAGGCTCTGCCAGCAGTCAGCTGATTGTACCAGGGGATCACCACACTCTTCAGCACAGCCAGGTACACTTTCAAGCCAACTCTTAAGTTGTGAGGTGGCATGATGTGGCCCTCTGTTGAAACCACACCAAAGACCATAACTGTGACCAGAAACTGTTTTCATCACCCTGGGCACATACCTGTTATTCATGGCAATCCAGTGATGCATTTTGAGGGTGCTGGCAATGGTCCTGTTGTCATAACTTGAATCAATAGAGAGCATGGGTTGTACAGTGGCGCATCTCCGATTTTGCTTGTTGAACATTGTGTCACTTTCAGACGATAGAAGGCTATCGCTCTTGGGATTTGTACACAACTGGCCAACTAGCGGATGGTCTACAAAAAGAAAAACCGGTTTTCATCAAAATCTTCTAGGGCAACAATTTTATTGTTCCACCTTGTATTCAATTTTTTTTTTTTTTTTTTTTTTTTTAGATATTTTCATGTCTGTGTGCGAATCGTTGGTTATATCTAGAATTCTAAAGATGATTTTGGATCTTAGCGTGAAATAATGGAGCTGCCTTCATTCATTTTGAACGAATCTGATGATTATGGTCGGCATTGGTTTCCCTGATATCTTTCTAAATATATGAATTCTTTCTAAAAAGATAGGTACTCACTGGTTGCCAACATCTAAAGTGAAAGTGTTTCTGTGGAACAAACTGGATCCGAATTTGGCACGTTCGTTGAGGTTGTCAGTCTGTGTTGTTAATCACTGAGCTATCATTACATTCTTTATGGTGGTTTGTAGAATTCAAAACGTGTAGAATTGAAAAGATATCAAAGGTTCAAGAAAGTATCCGTTTCTTTTCACAGCAAATATGGCAGATGGAATTGTTGGATTATAGTCAACTAACGTACTTCCAGCATGGCTGCTACCAGAAGCGGTGACAAGGCAAATCAGTTCCTTCACTATTTCTATTGGGAAGCAATTTATTGAAATAAAATATAAGAAAAGGACATTATTGAAAAATCTATATATCTGTGAACGTGTGTGTGTGTGTACATTTCCCTGTCAATTTTCAGTCTACAGACTCGAAATTTGATATACAGGGTACTGAGATTTGGGAAAATCTTTGTAATCCGTTTTCGGACAGAAATTTGGCGATTAAGTGGTCAAAGTTCAACGATTTGATCTTTGAGAACTCTACCAAACTCCTCTGACAATTTTGGGTCTAAACACTTGAAATTTTAATTATAGGTTCCTTATACATGGATCTAACTTAATAACTTGATTTGATCCCAAAACAATAAATGTTAAGAGGTCATAATAGGGGTCAAAGTTTTTAAAAAAATTGACCTTTTCTTTTTTTTTTTTTTTGCTCAACATACACCTCCAAATGCCGTGCTGAAATGCTAGTATACAATAAAAATTAACAAAATGATTAAAATAACACAATTAGTTTTTATTTGCACTTTTAATAACAAAATTAAGTTTGTTTTTTTTATTTAATGTGAAATTTTATAAGAAATATGTTTATGAAATTATAAAAATAAATATTTTTTTTTTTACTTCTTATTTAAAAAAAAAAGTTTTTTTATTTGAATTTATGCAATAAAAATGTTTATGAAAGTATTAAAATAAAATTATTGAAATCAAAATAACAAAATTTCGAACATATAAAAACGTATCTAATGCATATTCCCAAAATAGTTTTAAAGGGTATTTTCAATAATTCTTAAAACGAAAATAAAAAGCTCAAAAAGCATTTTCAATAATTCTTTAAAAAAAAAAAAAATGAATAATTCTTGATTAAAATAAGACCGAAAAAGCATCGACTATTAAAAAAAACGTAATTTAAAAAAAAAAAAAAAAAAAAAAAGTGCAGCGTGAGACAAAGAAGTAAAGGAATTGATTTACTTTGTCACCGCTTCCGGTAGCAGCCACGCCGGAAATTAGGAAGTAGCTGACAATAACCAATTTTTTGTCTACTCTCATATTGGAAGCTAGCTCTTTGTTTTGATGTCCAGTAATTTTGACATCATGTACCACAAGCTGGCCTTTTGTGTGCGTATACCTGTACAAAAGAGCTTTAGCCAGTCAGCGTTAGTCGACCTTCATTTGATTTGAATAACTATGGATATGATCTGGGGTTGTGATCTGGTTAAAGAAACAGTTATCTCCCTTAGAACAAAATTACCGTTTGAAATGTAATTTAAACCAGTTCAGCCATTTTGGATATGAAACTTGAAAACGTATGCCTTGCTTTGCTCGTAGTGAAATAACACACATATGGTCTCGCATAGTAGCTCCTCAGGTGTTTATTCAGATTGGCGCTTCTAAGCATTAAAACAAAAATAAAGAAAAACTTTTTTTTATTGTATCTCCCTGTTACCGAGTGAAGATTGAATATTCAAAAAATCACAAAAACCGGTCTAGTAGTTATTTATTTATGAAAAACAAAAAAAAAAAAAAAAACGTGCCTTTCTTTTTACTGATAAGTGGCAGATGAGGCCGTGTGTTACTCGAGGGCAAGGGGGGGTAATCAGTGATTATTTTGACAGTTTCCACATGCATTAGGGTGCCTTTTTTAATTTAAAAAAAAAAAATTAGTTGATTATAATATGACGCTTTTTTTTCACTCTCAGTAAAATTTTGTCTTTTCATAAAAAAAAAAGAAATTTTTACATTAGGTCCACCTCCACAATTTTTAAAAAAATTGATGACGTTTACGAGTTTCCAACTATGCTGCATATGAAAATCTCATGTAAATTTTGCAAAGGCAAGTAGTTTTCGAGATAGAAAAACATGTACAATGCACTGTAATTCACTGGCCGCCATGTTGTATGTGTCTGTGACAAACACCTCTACTTCTCTGCGGTCAATACACACTGCCACCTATTGGAAAATCCACTTTTCTGCGACTGACACTGCGCCGATAATTTTGTATAGTATTTGCAGGTGAGTATGCTGACAACAAATATCACAGTTAAATTTGGGGCAAATATTTTTCACTCCCTCCTCCAAATGGAGTGTTTATTCTGAAAGCCATTCTAAATAATATCCACCCCAAACCTCCCTATGTTAAGAACGGCTTGTACTGACCAAAGATTTAGGTCACAAAACCAAAACCACTACTACCATACTCTTCAGCACTATATTAAACCTTCCTCTTCCCTACAGTGTAAAAGACAATTCTCACTCCTTAACCCTTCCTTACACCTAGTCACCCTGCTTACTGACTCCTCCCCTACAAGCCTGCTGCTACCATCCAAATAGAGCACGCTGATGCCTTTTCAACGAGAACGAGGCAGAGTTCACCGAGTCGACGTCCAGTACACACGTGTTTTGACGACTGCTGTACTCATGTCATCTTACCATGTTCGCAGTGTTAACAGAAAATAAAATAATCCTTCAAATTAGTATTTGTGTTGTGTCTTATTCAAACAAGATAACAGCAAATATTACAGACTTTTGGAATAAACACCCCATTTGGAGTTGGGTTAAAAAAATACTTGCTCCAAATTTAACTGTGATATTCGTCCACCTGCAAATACTATTAAAAACAAATATTGGGGGAATTTAATTTAATTTGTATTGTTCATTCTTTTCAGCTGACATTTTTAATATTCAGTTTTAGAAAAGAATGAACAATCAATTATTTTTAAAATATAAACAATATCTAACTATTTCTAATAGAATTTAGCAAACACCAGTCTAGCTAAAACCATTGTCAGTAATTTCCCCCACTCTTTATCTGTGCCTGAATCAAAACGTAGATTCCATGAACATAGCTTTTTTTCTGAGAAGTGCACGCCTGTGGAATTCTCTTCCGTTTGCCTGTTTCCCACCTGACTACAACTTGGACGTCTTCAAGTCCAATATAAACAAATTCCTGATCAATCGCCCCCTTAAGTAAGACGCTTTATCAAATCTCCAACACCAACTATTACTACGATATTATCCCATTGATTATTGCACACAAAATAACCCTTATCCCCGAGTGGCTTATGGGGCTTGATAAGTGGTGATCCCCATATAAAAAAAAAAGACCTTTTTAACATTCCCATTTCTAACATTCTATTTCTGAACCTGGCTTATCCTAATTTCATTTTCACTTATCTAATCTTCTTATTTACGTGGAAAGGAGACAGCCTTTTTTCCTGTAACACTTAGTCAACCCAACGGTGTGACTAATAAATATTGGTTCATTAATCAAATTATATGTTTTATAATTGAATATATCGCATTACATGAACTATTTTTTATACAAAGCTATGACTACCATTCTTCATAGAAGATTTTAACTACTAGACTCACCTGCCGAGGAAGGCAGCAAAATTCCACAACGATTTTTCAATTGTTTAACAGACCAATGCTACAAGGACTCAAGGTAAGTGCGCTTTTCAATTTGCTGTGAGTTTCTAACTGTCTAAGGGCTCTATGTTGTGTGAGAATAATTCTTACAATTAAAAAAATGTAAAAGTCAAGTATCATGCTTCAGTTGTGCTCTAAGCAAACATTTATTTCGAATGCATCTCTGTCATATCAAAGAACCTACTGTTGATTTTATATGCGCAGCCTTACTGTGGTAATTTTTACTTACCGGAACTCAATGTGTGTGTGTGTGGGGGGGGGGCGATTAAACTCTGTGTGGCAGTTGTTCAAGCAAGGAGTTTGCAAATGCTTGATCGACTGATGTTATAATAGTGTTGGTTTGTTGTCCACTCATGTGGTTTGGATGTGACATCAATTTACATAGAATCGACTAGCAGGTTATAAAAAAACCAAAAAAAAAACCAACTGTATCGTTGATATTTGGTTTGGTCTTTTTGTTTAGTCCAATTGTACCTTTCTCTGTTACGATTACAAGGACAAACTGTCGCAAGCAACGAGGCAATTCGTTGCAACTCCTGTTTACCCAGAAAAGTCGTGAAGGATTCACCACACAAGGTAAGAATTTCATTTATTTGTCCTGTCATGCCAAATTCGGGTTTAATACTTTGAGTTGCTTAGCGTCTGCCTCTACCCCCTTCCTTTTGGGTCGGTTAAAAATCCGACATTACTGATTGTGCGGTGATAAAGGCTTGAATTAAAGTCTAAAATGTAAAAGTCCTTAAGGTTCAATTGTGCTCTAAGCAGAAACATTCATTTTGAACGCGCCCCTGTCGTATAAAAGAACCTACTGTTGATTTTATATGCCTGCCCTTTCTGCTTGTGCAGTGATAATGGCTTGAATTTAAGTTTAAAATGAAAAAGTCAAGTATCATTGGTGCAATTGTGTTCTAAACGGACACATTCCTTTCGAATGTGCCCCTGTCATATCAAAGAACATACTATTGATTTTATGTCTGGTCTTTCGGCTTGTGTGGTAATAAAACTTCTCAAATACACTCGTGATGTTAGGCTGTGTAAGGTGTTAACTTTGGTCAAAATCGAGTCAGAAGAATGGTAATCATAAAAGGGAAAAAGTATGCAGCAAAATATACGAAGATTTGTTCAAGATTGCCGTAGATTTTGGATTCAATTCTATTAATATGGTTTAAGGTATATTCAGGTGGACAAGACGCCCCAAATCGACTCAATTCAAAGTCTGCCGCTGGAAGAAGAATTGGTTAAAGACTGGGAACTTCAATTTGGACAATCCCCTTTCAATGTGGAGCTGGTTCCCCCCTTCCCCGACATCTTGGGGAAACAAAAAAAATAAATTAAAAAAGCGTTCCCGCAGTTTTTATAAACTGCCCCGCAGTCAAATTTGACCTCGTTAAGTCATTAAAACGGACACCTGCCAATTTTAAATACTTAAATAAATTCAAACGTGTTTCCGTTAGTATTTCGTGGTGGCCCAGAGGTTAACGTCAATCCTGGGCCCAACTCTCTTCCTGATCTACATCAATGACCTCCCTAAACACATACTTAAATCATTCGTTGACATCTATGCTGATGACACGACCATCTACGGCAACACATCAAAGGCTGTAAATGACAAAGTTCTCTCGGATTCTCTCTCCTATGATCTCGAGCGCGTGGCTCAGTGGGGGAAGATGTGGCTGGTTACCTTTAATGCATCCAAAACCAAACTCCTATCCTTAAATCATCAACGCTCTGATCCCCAGCTGGCATCAATTGTGATGGATGGCTCTTGTCTGGGTGAGGCCCCGTGTTTTGACAAGCTTCTGGGTTTGACCTTTACTCCTGATCTGAAATGGAACACGTACATCAAGTCTGTTGCCAAGGTCGCTGGAAAGATGGTGAGATCCTTCTACCGCTCCAGAAAATATCTCACTACTGATGCAATTCTCTATCTATATAAAAGCCAAGTACGTCCAAGGATGGAATACTGTTACCATATCTGGGCAGGAGCTGCTAAAAACAGCCTATCCTGCCTTGACAGAGTACAAAATAAACTTTGTGGCTTAGTGGGGGATGCCTTTTTCTCTACCCTGCAACCTCTCTCCCACAGAAGAGACGTTGCGAGCCTATCCTTGTTTTATCGTTATTTCCATGGCAGGTGCTCGTCTGAACTCCAATCTTTCACGAAAAACACCCGTCTAGCTTAATCCACTGTGAAAAATTTCCTCCACTCTATATCTGTGCCTAAATCAAAACGCGGATTCCATGAACAAAGCTTCTTTCTTAGAACTGCATGCCTGTGGAACTCTGTTCAGTCTGCCTGCTTCCCACCGAACTACAACTTGGATGTGTTCAAGTCCAATGTTAACAAATTCCTAATGAACCACCCCTTAAGTAAACACTTCGTCAAATCTCCACACTAACATAATGTACTTGCAATAACCCTTATCCCTGAGTGGCTTCCGAGCCTTGATAAGTGGTGATCACTATGTAAAAAAAAACAAAAAAAAAAACATTTTTTTTTTTAACACTTTAATTTCCAACTTTGCCTCAAGGGTTCGGGTTTAGGGAACAAACAATTAAAGAAACATTAAACACAAACAATTCTTGGCCTTCAGGACAAGATCATAGTGTAGTATCTGTTTTGATGCTACACTTCACCTTTTGTGTCCTCGGTCGGTGGAGGAGAAATCTTTCATGACTAAGACAATTTTTATTTTTGTTCCTATCCAAAGTGCCCCTTATTTGGGAGCTGGATTTCTCCCACATTATTGAAGTATTTAAATAACTATTACTTTTAATACAGAAATTATATTTAAAGTTTTGGTTTTCTGTTCTTCTATGTCCATTTTTCCCCATCAAAATGTGTAGCATATTATCATCAGTTACATGGTTAGGAATCCTATACTCCACTATAGTCTCCATTTTCATATCAGTGCAGAATACATGAATACGAAAATGAAGTTTGCATAACTAAAGAAATAATCTTACCATGATGTGAACATTGGTTAAAAACTAAGGAAATTTAGTAAACATCTACGATATTAAATCAGGGTCATGGGGAATTTTAGGGGGACATTATTATTATTATTATTATTATTATTATTATTATTTCACTCACTAGGAGTTGTCTCACAGGCCATCATCAGTGATCACTCACTGGCAGTAACCTGTGGTGTTCCCTAGAGACCAAGTAACAACAAGTCTCCCCAGATTTCCAGTGTTCTCCACCTCTTGACCACTTGTGCATGCAGATGATTTCACGTTATCGCAACAGCTGTTTGCCATAGATTTCTCAATAGCATCGGCCATTGATGTTTCTTGGGGCTTGGGTGACAAAATGCCTCCCCAAGGTACCAGATTTGAACTGCACACTTCCAATGGAGATCTGGTTATTACTCCCCCATCACGGTCTTTCCATCCTCCCTAACCCGTCACAACTAGTTGGTGTGGTGCCGGTCAATGGTCATCTACATCAGTTTTTATTATTGTTATAATGATGATGATAATAATAATAATGGTGCTTGTGTAGTTTATACACCGTGCTAAATTTTGGATAGTATTTCCAAGTTAAATTAAATTTTTATGGTATTTTTTTTTTCATTAAATTGTTAAGTGAAAGTACAGAATAATTAGAAAGCCCCCCTGTTAAGAATGGCTTTCTAAACGTTATTGTTTCAGCACGGTGCATACACGGCACAAATACCAAACAACAACATTTATTTATAAGATAAAACCCAAGAAAATAATTTAACTAAAATTTAGTGTACTTTTTATTTTTAGTTCATATCAAAACTTTAATTAAAACTGATTAGTTAATGAATTTTTAAGCTGAATTTGTGTTTGTATGTCTCGGGAGAGAATAGAGAATTTCCTATTTCATTTCCAAGTTCAATCATGTAAATTATTTACAGTTAAAATATTACAAAACAAATAAACAAACAAAAACTTTAAGTTTTAAATATATTTCAAAGAAATAAATTACTCTCGGTGCTAAAATATTTAATTTATCGATCGTTTTAGTTAAAAGAAAATTAAAAAGAAAATTGTTGTGAAAAATGCTTCTACCTTTTTTTTTTTTTTTTACATGGAGTTCCCCACTTATCAAGGCCCAATGGCCACTCAGGGATAAGGGTTATTGTGTGTACAGTAATCAAAGGGATAGTGTAGCAATAGTATTGGAGAATTGGTAAGGTGTCATTACTTGGGGGGGGGCGGTTCATCAGGAATTTGTTTGTGTTGGACTTGAAGACATACAGGTTGAAGTCGGGAGGGAAACAGGCAAGCGGAACAGAGTTCCACAGGCGTGCAGTTCTAAGAAAGAAGCTTTGTTCATGGTATCTACGTTTTGATTTAGGCACAGATAGGGAGTAGGGAAAATTATTGACGGTGGTTTCAGCTAGTCGGGTGTTTTTTGAGAAACATTGGCGAGGGGGGACCAGAGAATGGAGCTCAGACGAGCACCTGCCATGGAAATAACGATAGAACAATGACAGGCTCGCTACGTCTCTTCTGTGGGAAAGAGGTTGCAGGGTAGAGAAAAGGGCATCCCCCACCAAGCCACAGAGTCTATTTTGTACTCTGTCAAGGCAGGATAGGCTGTTTTTAGCAGCTCCCGCCCAGATGTGGCAGCAGTACTCCATCTTTAGATGTACTTGGCTCTTATATAGATAGAGAATTGCATCAATAGTGAGATATCTTCTGGAGCGGTAGAAGGATCCCACCATTTTCCCAGCGACCTTGGCCACAGACTTGATGTATGTGTTCCATTTAAGATCAGGTGTAAAGGTCAAACCCAGGAGCTTATCAAAGCCTGGGGCCTCCCTTAGACGAGAGCCATCCATCACAATTGATGCCAGATGGGGATCAGAGCGTTTATGATGTAGAGATAGGAGCTTGGTCTCAGATGCATTAAAGGTAACCAGCCACCTCTTTCCCCACTGTACCATGCGCTCAAGATCAGAGGAGAGAGAATCAGAGAGAACATCATCATTTACGGCCTTTGATGTGTTGCCATAGATGGTCGTGTCATCAGCATAGATGTCAACGAAAAATTTAGTATGTGTTTTGGGATATCATTGATGTAGATCAGGAAGAGAGTTGGGCCCAGTATGGACCCCTGAGGGACTCCAGCATTGATACTGTGGGCCTCTGATTTCTGCCCATCAACAACTACTCTTATGAGCCTATCTGAGAGAAATGATTTAATGATAGAGAAAACATTTCCAGTTATACCGTAGCTGGAAATATTGTGTAGTAGGCCTTTATGCCAAACCTTATTGAAGGCCTTTGATATATCGAGAGCAATTGCCCTAAAAATTAAGCCTTTGTCGAGAGATTCGCTAATCCTATGCGATATAACCATTAGCACATCTGCTGTAGATCTAGCAGAGCGGAAACCATATTGTATGTCGCTAAGAAGGTTGTTTCTGCTGAGGTGGTTGACTACTTCTCTATTTATTGTGGATTCCAGCAACTTACTCATGACATACAGGAAGCTTATTGGTCTGTACTGAGAGGGAGATGACTTATCACCTGAATTCTTAAATACAGGGCATACTGATGAGGTTTTCCAGGGTGTTGGGAAGCACTTCTCCTTAAGGCAACGCTTAAACAGTTTGGAAAGTATGGGGGCAAGTTCTGGTTATAATTTTTATAATTTATAAGTTTTATTTATTATTAGAAGAATGGACTGAAAAATATTCTCATATTAAAATTGTTTATTTTGCAGTTTGAAAAGATAAATGCCTAAATCAAAACACGGATTCCATGAACAAAGCTTCTTTCTTAGAACTGCACGCCTGTGGAACTCTGTTCCGTCTGCCTGCTTCCCACCGGACTACAACTTGGATGTCTTGAAGTCCAATGTTAACAAATTCCTAATGAACCGCCCCCTTAAGTAAACACTTCATCAAATCTCCACACTAACGTAATGTACTTTCAATAACCCTTATCCCTGAGTGGCTTCCGGGCCTTGATAAGTGGTGATCACTGAGTAAAAATAAATAAATAAATAAAATAAATGAATAAAATGAAATATTCGATTTTCTTAGATAGACATATCAGAAAAGTTCAAAAGTAAGTTCACTTACTGCTATATTTTGTTGGGTTAAAATTATCCCAATGTGCAGTTATATAATTATTCAAATGGAGAATTGTTTTTTTTTTTTTTTTAGAAGAAAATACTTGCATGTTTGGACTACCTTCCTAAAATTATCACAGCCATTCTGTAAGGCAACGAAAAATATTTTTTTATTGAACACGGGAAACTTTATGCACCCTTTAGCTACATGTTGATTTGGCAATGACATGTTCGCTGGCCTCCTTCTCTCTCGGTAGCTGTAGCTCAACCGTCAAGGGATGAAAGAACCAATATGTGTGAAGCATGGAAAATAGTATTTATGCTCAAAAAGAGTAGGAGGATGGTAGGAGGTAGTTTAAAAACCTATAACACAGCTTCTATCATGCTCTTCCGGCTTGAGATTTTGTTATCGTGGCGACCAGACCATCTGAACTTTGCTCCTACAAACATTTTGATACTAGTTGTTACCAGACCCTGTGGGGCAAGTCGCTAAAAGATATTCCTATTTTGCAATCTTGCTCGCCTTGGAGTATCGCCCTTCTGTAATGTTGAGACCCTTTGTGCTGTGATCATAGCGTAGTATCTGTGTTAACTGTGGTAAACAGGGCCAAGGGTCAAAACATTATTATTATTATTGATTCGAGCAACGGTGGGTTGCTGGATCAATTATCATGATTAGAAAAATAAACAAACTGGGGGGAAAAAAATGACTGACATAATGTAATAAATCGCAAAAGGAATGTGAAAATAGAAAATAGATGTAAACATGATTTTGGTTTGCATAAACAAATAACTAGATTGAGGTTAAATCAGGTTGGTCTGAGACACATAATGATGAGATGTAATGAGACACGTGATGTATGTAGATTTGGGGAGATTCTAGGCAGTCGTTAGCTGGACATCAGAGGGAACGAACGACTCAAGAGTTGGGCTCCATGATGTGGGAAGCGGCATCATTGCAGACAGCCAAGATGTAAAAAACGTGTAATCTCTGAAGATGCCGTCCGGATTATGAAAATAAATGTTCGTAAATAATTCAGCTATGTGTTGTGTTATTTACATCTGTTAAAAAAAGAACTGTTTGTCTACAACTGTTTCGATACGTCCACGTCAATCGTTTCCTGTTAGAACCGTTGCATAAATGTCAAAATATACACACTAGACGATCAACTAAATGATACAACGTGTATACATACACGCATTTACACGTACACGAATATACAGATAAAATATAAAACCCAACTATTAAACATGTACGTCGTTATATTCATATTCATATACATACACATAATATAATATGTGCGTCGTTATAGAACATATTCATATTAACATTACACAACAGGACCCTTTTTGGTATCCCTAATATAACACTTCGACCCTTTTGCCCCCTCCTCCCTATTTTCAAGTCCATAGGGAACAAGCGCACATACAGACACACACAAAGTTCCTTTTATAGATAGATAGATAGATAGATAGAGATTAATGTCTACAATTTTGGAGTTGACGATTGATTATTTTTATGACGTCATTTATTTCATGATGTCATTTAAAAATGGAAAAATAAAAAGTCCTCCATTTTAAGGTTCTGCTGAAACTGAACGGATGCAATTTGTTTATTAAAAACCGAAAAGGTGAAATCATTTTACGAAAACCTTGAATTTTCTGCAAAATCTACTCCCCGCCCCCGCGTGAAAGAATTTATTTTTTGCTGTTTAATTTAATCGTCAGGAACAGGCAGCAGATCCCCCCCCTCCTTTTTTTTTTTTTTTTTTTTTTTTTTTTTTTTTTAAATTGAAAAATCGGCTCGTCCATCGCTAAAGATTAAAAAGTATTTTGAATTCAGCAGGGAATGTCTCATTTTTAAGATGTCTCATATGGCTGAACCATAGTGAAGAGCATTACTCATCCTAGACGGATTGAACTGACTTCCTCCAAAGGGGGAAGTTTCATGGAAATATCAAATTCACAAACAGTCCCCAGTTTAAAGAAAAAACAAAATTCGACTTGATTCGGTTCTTCGTTATCTAAATATTTAATCTTCACACTAAAAGGATCGCCAACGGAACACATAACCATTTTCATTTGGCAATTGTGCAGAATAGTCAAGAAAGAAAAATTTTATCTTTTATAGATTTGTGTAGCTTTTAAGTTTTGGAATTTTTTTTTTTTTTTTCTGATTTTATATCATTATCTCCAAGACTTTGAAAACAACATATCAACCACGTGAAATCGTACAGTTCAGTATCATGCAGAGCATTTTGAAAAAAAAAAAAAAAAAAAAAATTTTAAAACAGTTACATAAAGTAAAAAATATACCAATCGGTCAAAAATGAGATATTTGACAGAGAGATTAGTTATTACTTGTATTTTTTGCTACATTTTCGATTTTTCACTTTTTAAGCAGACGATATCTAAAGAATTAATTCAAATTCAATTAATTCTCACCGTAATTCATACACATGAATAATGTTTTATTTACCAAATATCTCTAGTCGTTGATCCTGGCAATCAATGTTCTTTGTTGTACTTGGGACTTTAACGCAACTCCTTTTTTTATTATTATAAACATTTCTCTAGTCTTCGTATTTACAAACATTTAAGGATTGATCTCGATCTCTCTCTCTCTCACTCTCTCTCTCCCCTCCCTCCCTCCTGTTCGCACAAGTATTACAGCAGAAACAATATAAGATAATTTTTGTTTGTTCTTTATATAGCGTGGGTGATCGGCTCCCAGCAGTTTAGCAACATATCTGTAACGGTTTCTTTTTTTTTTTTTTTTTTTTTTTTTTTTTTAAGAGGATTTGGTGTAGGTATTTTTAATGCTTTTCATTGACTGAAAACTATATAAACAGTGTTTATAGATAATGGTGCTGGTCTGGTGGGATGATTGATTGGGAATCGGGAGAATTCAAACTTTAAGGGTATCGGAAAAAAATTTTTTTAACCTAATATACCAATACCAAAAACGTTTAAAAAATTTTTTTTAACTTAATTTCCTTTCTTGTTTTTTTTTTTTTTTTATTATTTTTAAATCCTAGTAAACTGAAACCGGTACTTCTGCATTTATACCAACTTGTGGTTTCCATAAAAATTTCTCGTGTGTGCTCGGAAGCGGCCGATCACAGAATGTTAAACCGTTACGAGAAAATTTTACTGATAAACATGAAAAACATGGAAATACAATAAATAAAATTACAAACACGTATCTAACACAACTGCAGCCTGTGCGATTAAAATTAATTGTTTATTTCTCCCAATTTTTAAAAACGCAGCCTTCATAGGTTCGTATGAGCTAAAAATGGACAGGATATTCGTAAAAAAATTTGAGGAACGCTCGGCTGACATTTTCCGGTTATTTCCGTCAGCTGCCAAGCAAGCTTGAGCCAACTTCGGTGAATTCATGGGTCGGTAAATGCAAAAACACTCTAAAATCTAAAGTCCATAGCCCACAGTTTTAGTTTTTATGTCTGCGAAAATATATGCACATATTACATAGGTTTTTGCAGCAATCCGACAATTAAAATAAAATCTATATATATCTATAAAAGTGAACGTGTCTGTGTATCTGTGTGTGTGTCTGTCTGTGTGTGTACAGTTCCCTACGCAATAACTCTGTCAATTTTAAGTCTACAGACTCGAAATTTGATATACAAGGTACTGAGATTTGAGAACATCTTTGATCCGTTTTCGGCCAGAAATTTGGCTCTTAAGGGGTCAAAGTTCAACGATTTGACTTTTGAGAACTCTACCAAACTCCTCCAACAATTTTGGGTCGAAACACTTGAAATTTTAGATATAGGTTCCTTGGATATGGCTCTAACTTAATAACTTGATTTGAGCCCAAAAGAAATGTTAAGGGGTCATAAACGGGGCCAAAGTTAAAAAAAAAAAAAAACTTGACCTGCGGTCTCTACCAAATTACTCAGACAATTTCTGGTCTAAATATTTGAAATTTTACATAAAGGGTATTCAGAGATAGGGCAAGCTTTTTCATCGGTTTGGGTCGAAAATATTTAGTTACCAATATATAAATGTATATATGTATGTATGTCTGTTTGCATGTCTGCCTTAAACTTTCAATAGTGGCGACGGATTTTACCAAGATCAGTATCGTTTTAAAGTTCGACCTTCCATACAACAAATATCGAAAAATTGGCTAAAACATTAATATCTTCCCCTTCGACTAGGCACTTTTCTACAGGGGGAGGTCACTTTTGTCGCCGATATTTTTTTAAATGATATCCTCTCCTTTCGATTGTCTAGCCTTAATTTAAACATAAGTCATTTCAGGTTTGGCGGTAGTCGTAACCGCAAAGACGGCAGGTCCCCCCCCCGTTCTTTTCCTACTTCACGGTACGGGTTCGAGCCTGCCTTCCTACTACCACTTTTTTTTTTTTTTTTTGCTCAGCATACACATCCAACACCCGGGCAACGCCGGGCTGAAATACTAATACAATATATAGCTAAATATTTAAATTTTTTTTTTTTTAATTTTTTTTTTAAGAATCAAAATCGGAATCAGTAATTGTATCGGATTCGGGAATTCAGAAGGGAATTGGTTATTGTATTGGAATCGTCCCATCGCTAATAGCCTTACAGGTGCACGGCGTACGTTATGTATTTAGTTTGTGTTTTATTTGTCTGTTTTATTGTGTACTTAGACAAGCAAAACAAGATTTTAACTAAAAAGAAAATCACGAAAATGTTCCAGGGAAACGTTCGGACACTTGCGGATGATTCCTTTGTAATTAGTGTTGGAGAGGAATTTTCCAGCAAAAGTGTAAGGAACAAACTGGTAGACGTTAAAAATCGGTTTGATCTTCTGTACGCAGAACAAGGAACAAGTTCTGATGAAGACGATGTGATGCACGAATCTCCGTTTAATATTTTGTATCCGCCTTTGGTTGCGTTCGTATTCACGTTAGTCTTTCTTTTAACTTTCCTTTGCCTCGTCATGAAGTTTGGTTTGGAATGAATATTATGCCCCCCCCCCCAATATGGCAGTTGATGCTTGTTAAGGTATGGTTGACAAATCGATTTTTTTTTTAAATATGTGGTGTTAAGCAATATGTGGTGTTAATGGTACTCCTTGTGCGTTGAGTTCCATGGCGACCAGCAGAAAAACAAAACAAGCGTCGCTCCCTTCCTGACGCATGCGCACGTCGCATGCGCACGTAACGATTGTCACATTATTTATTTATTTATTTATTTATTTTGAAAAAAAGTTTTACTCTTCATGAATATTAAAAGAAAAAAGTTACTAAACATTTATTAATAATGTCTCATTTTTACAGACATTTGTTTTTAAATTTGTTTTTAAATGACGACTTTTTTCTTATAGCATTTGCGAATGGGTAAAAAACGAAAAAAATAACTAAACCATTTACTAATAATTTCTCACTTTTACAAATATTTGTAACAAAAAAATGTGATCAAAGTCAAGATAAGTTATGTCGTAGCCCCGACGCACGCGCGTCGAATCTACTCCAAAATAAAATAATGGCGGGCTGCCTCAACAGTAAAACCAAGTTGCGCGTGCATGGATGTATAAACATCGTTTCAGCTGCGCGTACATTTTCTTTACCCAACCGCGAAAATTTGGTTTTCTTTAAACGAAATTTCAATTATTCGTGCGGACGTCAGTTAAAGCATCTTACGCCATAAGAATTCTTTTCATCCAATCAGATTACAGGGAAAAATAAATTTGAAAAAATGTTTTTTCTGAAGCCCCTCCCCTGGAGCCGCTTGGACAAATATAAAAAGGGCATCTTTCGTCCATAGGGAGGAATCGACCTTTGGACACCATGGCGTAAACATCAACATCGACCCGCTCGCGTTTGGACGTTAAACACGCGCGTGCCCCTCAATTAATTCCTCCACGTGGATACGGGCTTGCAACCCTAATGGACCTTTTTTTTATTCCTCTTTTCTATCTCCCTGCTAAGTAAGTGGTGGGTTTTTTTATAGTTTGTACGAGCCTTTTTCAAGCCTCGCACAAAACACACATTCATATTTCAAGCTGTCATATACATACGCGCACACAAACATACGCGCCCACGTCCACACACGTACACATATTCACGTTCACGTACATACGCTTACGTATACACATGTACTTACACACGCGCACACGAACGCACACATGGACGACGTCACTTCCACTTTCTAAGGAAATACACATGCGCAAAAGACACTCCGGAAACGAGTATAAAACAAGGAGACAAGCTGTTTCTAATCCTTTTAGGACTAGCTCTCGGCTAGAGAGGTTGGGCTAACCAACCGTCTCTCCTTCGGGAGGCGCACGCTCGCGCGCGTCAACACCCCTGCAACTATGTATGGGGCACGAGCTAACGGACTGTATACACCGTCTCACTCTTTCTCTCTCTATCTACTACTGGTCCCTAAGAACACCTTCGCGTAGCTGACTACTAACTGATGTCAACTCTCCTATCCACTCTTTTGTCTACACGCTGGACCATCATTCTCAATTTTCACTACAACACTTATTTCTCTCCCCACGCGCCAACAAACGATAGTGACCCGAACTTGAGATGAAAACACATTTCCTTTTCTTGCTACAACACCAGTCCTGCAACGAACATTGGTTACATACGCGCGGACATGTTATAACTAAAACGTTCATTTCTTTCAACAGCAAATAAACGACGTTTATCTTATCCATATATTGAGTCTTTGTTTCCTTCAATTCAATGTCATTCGTTTCATTATTTTCTTGTGGCGAGCTAGGGTATTATACTATGGTCCGCTACAAGTTTAATTCTTTGAAAAAGACTGGTTATTTATCACCAAGAACTCTTACTTGTCTCCTTCAGAACATTCAATTAATTCAAAGACTTTCCTTGATTATTTCAATACAAAAAAAAAAAAACATTCAATTAATTCAATCGAAGACTTTCCTTGATTATTTCAATACAAAAAAAAACATTCAATTAATTCAATCGAAGACTTTCCTTGATTATTTCAATACAAAAAAAAACATTCAATTAATTCAATCGAAGACTTTTTTTGATTATTTCAATACAAAAAAAAAACATTCAATTAATTCAATCGAAGACTTTCCTTGATTATTTCAATACAAAAAAAAACATTCAATTAATTCAATCGAAGACTTTCCTTGATTATTTCAATACAAAAAAAAAACATTCAATTAATTCAATCGAAGACTTTCCTTGATTATTTCAATACAAAAAAAAACATTCAATTAATTCAATCGAAGACATTTTTTGATTATTTCAATACAAAAAAAAACATTCAATTAATTCAATCGAAGACTTTCCTTGATTATTTCAATAAAAAAAAAAAACATTCAATTACCTATCACATATAGATCTTTTTATACCTCAGTTGAGGAACTGTCTTTTTTTATTACATGGAAAAACATTGAATTATCTCCGTCACAGAAATAGATAAATTCTCTTCTTTTTTTCCTTCATTTACGATCTTTTATAAAAAATAAATTTTGTAAATAATTTATCCATCCGTCTCAGTCATCCTTGCTTGCATTTGTTTCAGCACCATTTTTTACACTTGATTCTTCTTCTGATTCTTGCTTACTCAACAGTCAACTCAACAGTCAACCTCCTGAATTATCATTATTATTATCATTATTATTATCATTATTATTATCATTATTATCATCATCATTATTATCATCATTATTATCATCATTATTATCATTATTATTATCATTATTATCATCATTATTATCATTATTATTATCATCATTATTATCATTATTATTATCATTATTATTATCATTATACTTTTTGAGTCTGCAAACATCGACACTCAGGGGACCCGCAGCTCCCGCAACAGTTACTTTTCTACCTAATTGGATAAGTTTTTTTTTTGTGTGTGTTATTATTTAATGTAAAATGTTTATTCGGTTCGAAAAACGAATGTTGAACGCTGCCGATAAAAGTCGTCATTTAAAAACAAATTTAAAAAATAAATGTCAGCATACCCATCCGCAAATGCTATTAGAAAAAATTCGATAAAAGTCGTCATTTAAAAAGAAATTAAAAAAACAAATGTCTGTAAAAGTGAGACATTATTACTAAATGTTTAGTGACTTTTTTCTTTTAATATTCATAAAGAGTAAAACTTTTTTTCAAAATAAATAAATAATGTGACAAATAATCGTTACGTGCGCATGCGTCAGGAAGGGAGCGGCGCTTATTTTTTTTCTGCTGGTCGCCATGGAACTCAACGCCCAAGGAGTACTAAAACAATATTACGTGTTTAATTTTCATGTAGAAAATAGTAATATATAAAAAAAAAACTTACGAAAATTCATGGATTAAAACAACTGCTATTGAGGTTTTAGTAAAAAAAAAAAAAAAAAAAAATTTCGTTGTAGAAAACAAATATTGCAGCCATGATGAACAAGTAATCTGAAATATTTGCTCAGAGTTATGTCTCTTGTATGTAGACTCTTCATTAGGCACCTCCAAAAGTCACCACAGAATTACCCCCCCCCCCCCATATGTAAAACAATGTAACTTTATTATAAATTAATATTACCAATATAACTTTAGTGCCATTTAAAAGAAGGGCAAATTAAACTAGCAACAATTAAAAAAAAAAATTTTAATCGAATTATAGAAAATACTGTTAAAACCCCACAGAATATCTGTTTGTTCGCCTATGTCACGGTTGAGTGAGTTTCTAACAGTATTTTGTATAGTTTTTTTTATAACTCGTTTTCCCAAACTTACCATATTCAACAGCAAGCATGCCACCATTTGCATTTTTCAAATACATCGGTAAACACTGTTTTTCGAGCCGAATAAACATGTTACATTAAATAAAATCACAAAAAAATCATCCAGTTAGGTAGAAAAGTAACTTATCTTGCCTTTGATAACATTTGTTATAGATTTGTTTTTTTTGACAACTTTTTCGAATCTATGTGAAACAAACTCAAGAACTGATCCACTGCCCGAAGACACTTTCGATTTCATGATGACCTACAAGTTTTTTTTGGGGATGATTGCCTAAAAAAGTAGAATCTCAATTTTTTTTGGGGGGGGGGTCCTACAAAATTTACCTCTAAACTACTTATTTCCATAAAAAAGTTGTTTTATAGTAAACAGAACGAAAAAGCGTTAAAAAAAAAACAATGTAACTTTATTATAAATTAATATTATCAATATAACTTTAGTACCATTTAAAAGAAGGTCAAATTAAACTAGTAATAATTTTAACTAATTATTTTCATCGAACGAAAATAATGAAATTGCGAGACGAAAATCGAGTTTACATAATTGGCGCTTTAAAATAACGTTCCCATGTAATAAGCATTTCGAATGTGAAAACATTCCCGTGTTTAATAAATCTAGCAAAAATCAACTAATGGTCAGATTTTCGTGAAATTTTCGATACTTATCTATTTTAGAATGAAATTACATATAAAATGCAGTTTCCGTAAAATATATGAGGGGAAATATTTTTTATTTTTTTTTTTTTTTTTAGTGTGTGTCCCCTCCCATATTCTTTTTTTTTTTTTTTTTCGAAATTTGAACAAAATATATTTAAATTGATCAAAATTTCTATTTATTATGAAACATAAGAGTTCAAATAAATAGAACATATTTATTTTTTAAAATTTAAATACACATATTGAACAAAAAATTACCTTGAAGTTGCAATTAAAAAAATAATATAAATTTAATATTATATTGTTTTTATAGCCTTTTTCGAATTAATATATATATATCAGTTGAATTGCCAAGAAAAAGAAAACTTTTCAGTGTAGCTTAATCGCCATATATATTTTATAACTTTATATATATATATATATATATATATATATATATATATAAAGTGAACGTGTATGTGTGTCTCTCTGTGTACATTTCCCTACGCAATAACGCTGTCAATTTTAAGTCTACAGACTCGAAATTTGATATACAGGGTACTGAGATTTGGGAAAAGTGATGTGATCGGGTTTCGGCCAGAAATTTCGTTGTTAAGGAGTCAAATTTCAACGATTTGACCTTTGAGAACTCTACCAAACTCCTCCGACAATTTTGGGTCTAAACACTTGACATTTTAGATATTGGTTCCTTGGACATGGATCCAACTTAATAACTTGATTTGAGCCCAAAACAATAAATATTAAGGGGGCATAATAAGGGTCAAAGTTTTTTAAACATTACCATTTTTTTTTTGTTTTTGTTTTTTTGCTTAGCATACACCTCCAAACACCCGGGCAACGCCGGGCATCCATTGTTAGTATATATATATATATATATATATAGCAGTATCAGAATTTTGGGGGAATTTTTGACACCCCTAACAGAAAACTGCGATTAAAATATAGAAAACTCGTAATTTCTCTTTCTAAAGTGGGTTATTTATTTTCTTTATAGAATATGCTTCCAAAATAAACTATTTAAGTTGTTTAAAAAATAATAGAAATATTATTTTTCATTGTTTAAAAAACATTGTTTACAAAGTGCGTGCGTGCGCTCTGGGAAGCCATTTTGTTACGTAGTGAAATCAATTGATTTTTATGAGATGAATATTTTTCAATTTTTAAACTTTAAAAATCTATCAAAATTTTCCTATTTGTTCAATTGTTACGTTTTTTTCAGGGTGAATGTAAAATTTTATGCTCTTTCCGATAAACTAAATATAATATTTTAGACAAACGTTGTTTTATAAATTCACCCCCCCCCCATTTTGGAATGTCTATGAGAATTTTCATAATTAATTTTGTTCGGCACGTTTTATATATCACAAATTGAAGATAAAACATGAATAAATAAAATACTCAAATTTAAAACAACAAAAAATATCACTTATCTGTAAATTTACCGGTAAAGTCCAAAATTTAAATCCTTCTTTTTTCGATAACCACATGTTTTTTTTTGTTTTTTTTTTTACGTGGAAGCTTAATTTTTGTTTAGAATGTTCCAGTAATTAATGGTCGATCAGTTTATATTTTTATATTTAATTCCTGGTTTCCTTTTTTTCGATATAAAAAAAAAAAAAGACGAAATCGGATAATGCAGATTTATAGTATAATAAAAAAAAAATTCAGGTATTTCTTTAAGATATTAAAAAAAAAAAATAACATTGCATATCTGCGTCATATCGTAATTCGTGTTAATGAAAAAATGAAAACTCCCAGTTTTTTATTTACGATAGCGTAAAGGCACAAAAATAAAAAAAAAAGGACAAGTTATCTCCCTTAAATCTGTTCATTGCAATGTGGCCATAAAGTGGGTGCCCATTTGACGTCACATCATTATAGAAAAGTGACCCCCTCACTTTGTGACCATTTGTAAAATTTTTTATCTTGGAAACTACTAGTTTCGTTTGCCGTATATATAAATGGTTATTTCCGTTTTCAGCGCCTCCGAAAACCTTTAAAAGTGGAAAATTTGAAGGAATATAATCCAATATCGAGATTATTAAGGTTTCTGAATTAGTGTTTTTTTTACACTTATAGGCCTCCGTACATAAGTAAGAGATAATTTTTCACTTCCGGTGTCGTTACAAGTTGCTTGAAAGCCACGCGTGGTCGCGATGTGTGTTGGAAAAATCCTTCCATTTAAAAAATACATGGATTATAATACATAAATATGAATAAATTCTCATACAGGAAGATTAAAAGAAAGCATATCTTACTCATTAACCAGGTAAGTTCTTTATTTTGCCGTTAAAATAATTATCGTAAGATTCAAGTAATGTTATTGTTCAACAATCTGTGTAATGTTAAGTGAAGAAATCGAAGGAAAAATAAATAAAATTGTTTATTTCTCTATTAAAGCTTTTATGATATTAAAATTTGGTCTTTGCTCGTTTTATTGAAATAAAATTTACGGGTTTAAATTACGTTTTACTATTATTAAAATCTGATAGAAATATAGGTGTATATTCAAAATGGCGACTCGCCTGAAAATTTCCCCAAAATTCTGATACTGCTAATATATATATGTTAGCTGACTCTAACCAAAATACGTATATAAGCATATTTGAAAAAATAAATAAAATAAAAACATGTGACCAGGAACAAGTTCCCATAAAGATGATGTTATGATGATGTGCAAATTTCTGTTTAATATTTTGTATGCGCCTTTGCCTCATCATGAAGTTTGGTCTGGAATAAATACTATGATCTCCTTCCTCCTAAAAAACATGGCGATCTTTTTGGTTGCATTATCGATCAATCTTATGAAACCCATTGGTTGTGCGGAGTTACTTATCTCTATCCCGTGTATCTCTATCGCATGGCATGATGATGTTATACAAATTATATTTACAAAAAAAAAAAAAAAAAAAATTAACTCCTTATTTTTATTTTTATTTTTATTTTTTTTTTAATTCGCCCCCTAGGTTTATTTCTCTTACTTAATGTTTATTTCCCTCCTGTGGCAGAAAGATGTAACACAAGGTCCGGGAAGTAAGATTTCCCTAAAAAGGTAGAGAACTCTGGCCTGTAAAAGACTTGTAGTACACTAACCCTCTTCAATGAAGGTGAAAATGTAAAGCCTGAGAGAATGGACTTGCACAGATTTGGAACAGCAAACTTGCTTGCAAAATGGTCAACTGCGAAAACCTAGCAGGCTTGTTTGGGAAAGGACACGCGCTTGGAACAGCAGAGCAGACGTGCTTGCACAACTACCCATGTTGAATGAATGGGCAGGGTCATTTACAAAAACGATCCGTTTCGAACAACTTTGTAGATTCGCCTTATAGACATGTTTTCTAAAAGGACCCATTTCAAATAATCGGAAAATGTTATTGCAAAATCGATCCACTTTGAAAACGGTCCTCTTCAAACTATTTGTAGTGAATTGTTATTTCGCAAACAGATTCCCTACATACAGTGCAAGGGAAATAACTCAATTGAAATTATTTCAAGTTTTAAAATGGAGGCTAGATCTAAAGGAACACCATTTCGCACATGCAAACAGATGGCAGAATGCTCATTGTGTGCTTTGCCCCAAAGTCGTGAATTGTACGGGGACTAATTTTTTGTCTTCTAACATATGGGTACAGTAAACAAGCCAGAAACGTTGCAATTTCGATTATAAATACTGTACGTGGGAAAAATCAAATCAGTTTGGTGAGAAACATCTGTCCTCCTAACTCCATCGCAAGATATAAAAATTTATTTACCAGGAAATATGTGTGCTGCAGATTCCCACCAATGGATAAATACCTTACCAAGGGATTTTTATTTACACAAGTAGCGATGAATGACTTTTCTTGAAATCCTTCTATTTTATCCAAACATATGAATTTATACATAGCTGTCCACATCGAAACATTTCTAAGCTTGCTGCTAATAAAAAGATATAATGGATTTGAATTTCATACCGATGAACAACCTTCCTAATTTCATTACGGACTATCAAACAACCACTACTAAAAAAAGGTTCTGGATATGACCTTAAACTATATCCGATGGTGGGGCTCCAGCTTGCGGGCTTTGGGGAGTGTGGAGTCACCCCTTAGTTGCCATTGCTCCCAGGTCCACTCTGACCCGGAGTGGTAGTACCTGTTAGGGTCCCAAGTATGGGTTAAATAGAAACCGACTTGAAAAAAAAACAAATATTCTATTAAAAAATTTTTCTTCAAAATCACTGGATTCAGCATTAAATAACCCAAAAAGGGTTGATATGCCGTAAAACAAAAACAATCAACCAACAACTACTTAAAAAACAAAAAAACAAACACTGTGTGAAATAAAACTATATTATTAATATATATAAACGCCATGTTCGAGTTGATTGTTATTTGTTCTTGAATGTTGCATTTTATTTTATTACTCTTTTTAATTATAAAAGAGTCTATGATATTTAAATGCTTATACCTTTATATACATACGTTTGTCACGGTTATCAGATTTTAAATTATTCGATCGGGAGATCCTATTTATTAAAAAATAGGATAGAAGGTGATAACATACTACGAACATTAAATTAGTATATAGATACGTTAATTTAATGTTCATAGTATTGTGCCACTATATCTTAGCGCCCCGGTTGTGATGGTTGCTACCCCACCACCACCACCACCACCACCAGCATGGTCAGGAGGTGATTTGGCCATAAGGAGAGGGACACACAGAAATAAGCAACCAGAATGCAATCCCACAATTCCCTACCTTTTCTCAATCTTTTTTTTGTCCGGACAGCCATGGGGTAAGACGTATATTTTTGTCTCTCCGTAAATGAGGGGAGGTGGCACCCTTCCTCCCTTAGCACTATTTAGGGCTAGTTAGTTTTGAAGAGCTTATTGTTAAGTTAATTGTGAAAAATAATTATGATCCATAAATTGTATTGAATGTCTGCCTTAAATCAAACGAAACGAGCCTGAAGATGAAGACGATCCCAACCATGTCCACGTAGCGATGAATGACTTTTCTTGAAATCCTTCTATTTTATCCAAACATATGGATTCATACATAGCTGTCCACATCGAAACATTTCTAAGCTTGCCGCTAATAAAAAGATATAATGGATTTGAATTTCATACCGATGAACAACCTTCCTAGTTTCATTACGGACTACCAAGCAACTCAAGGCTTCCTTTCAGTCTTGACAGACCATGGATACCCACTGTAAGGGTGCCTGCGCGTGAAATTTGTGTGGCAAGAGTTGCGCAGTCTCCAACCACGGCTCTCCTGAGTCAACATTGTTGCATACCAGTCGCAAGTGGAGATACAGGATGACTGGAAACAATGCCGAGATGAACGGAGAGCACATACAGCGCCTAGAATTCCCGAATGGTCACCCATCTGGTATTAGCCAGGCTCAATGTTGCTTAACTTAGGTGATCTGATGAGGACCGGTGTGTCAACGCGATTGTGCCGTATACAAAATACGATCACAGATGTACATAAAAACGTGTGTATATATATATATATATATATATACACGAGATCTCTCTCTCTCTCTCTCTCTCTCTCTCTCTAGCTAGCTAATTTTATATATATATAGAATTCCCAAAATGGTCACCCATCTGGTACTAGCCAGGCTCAACGTTGCTTAACTTCGGTGATCTAAAGAGAATTGGTGTGTCAACGCGATTATACTGTATTACATACCACTAAATAAAAAACAAAAAACTACTGTGCTAAATAAAACTATTTTTTTTAATATATATAAACGCCATGTTCGAGTTGATTGTTATATGTTGGTGTTGTTCTTGATTCTTGTATTTGATTATTTGTTTTTTTTATTATAAAGGAGTTTTTGATATTTAAATGTCATCAATAATATGTTTCTTTTTTTTTTACATGGGGGGGAGTCACCACTTATCAAGGCCCGGAAGCCACTTGGGGATAAGGGTTATTGTGTGTACAGTAATCAGTGGGATAGTATCGTAGTAATTGTTGGAGATTTGATAAATTGGATTACTTAAGGGGGCGGTTCATCAGGAATTTGTTTATGTTGGACTTGAAGACATCCAAGTTGTAGTCAGGTGGGAAACAGGCAACCGGAAGAGAGTTCCTCAGGCGTGCAGTTCTAAGAAAGAAGCTTTGTTCATGGAATCTACGTTTTGGTTTTGGCACAGATAAAGAGTGGGGAAAATTACTGACAGTGGTTTCAGCTAGTGTTTTTTTTTATATATTAGACAGACTCACTTGCAAAATGACTTGCTTTGCAGAACTGGGACAGAACCACTTTCAACAAAAATCAACTTCAAAATTTGTCAGACTCGCCTGTAAAAACATGTTTATATTGAATATTTGTTACGATTCCCCCCCTCTGTGATGTTTTTTTTTTTCGAATAGATACGTCTTTGGAGACTATCTTGTCATTGGCAGTTTACCACCTCCACTCTGTCGGACACTGCCAATTGGCATCACATTCATTTTATCTTTGTCAGAACAGCGGATGTCATCAGCACAATAGAAAATGAATACATCAAACAAACATAAAATTGCTGCAGTATGATGGGACAATTTCTCCTCCACTCTGTCCGGCTGTTCTCCAGCTGCAGTGTGACAAGACCATTTCTCCTCCAGTTTTCCCAGTTGCAGTGAGATTGGACTATTTTTCCTCCAGTTTACCCATCTGTCCTCAAACTACGATGAAATATGATGAAACAATTTCTCCTCCAGTCTGTCCCGTTGTCCTATGGCTACAGTGTGATTAAACCAATTTCCTTCCAGCCTGCTTAGCTGTCTTCCAACTAAAGTTATTAAGTTGGATCCATGTCCAAGGAACCTATATCTAAAATTGCAAGTGTTTAGACTCCAAATTCTCGGAGGAGTTTGGTAGAGTTCTCAAAGGTCAAATCGTTGAATTTTGATCCTTTAACAGCCAAATTTCTGGTTGAAAACCGATCACATAGATTTTCCCAAATCTCAGTATCCTGTATATCAAATTTCGAGTCTGTAGACTGAAAATTTACAGAGTTATTGCGAAGGAAAATGTACACAGACAGACACGTTCACTTTTATAGATATATAATCAAAATAATATAATTTCACAAGCATTTGAAAAGTACAATATTCCAACATGACAGTCAATGCTATTAAAATATTTAGATATGGTTTTTATTTGTCTGGATGTGATACTATATATTTTCGAGAATTGTTATTCTTATATGTATATTTATGTGTATATCATTGTTTTAAAAAATTCCCCAAAACTGTTCCATGTAAAAGCCAGATGAATGCCAACATTTGTAACGTAACAGGAACAAACGAAAATAATTAAATCCAACTTGGCTTTTCTTTCTTTTTTAACACGGGTCACTCATTACGGTTGTTCTTTTTCCTTGTCTCTCGCTTCTGCTGCACTACCCACGCGCCATAGACCATCTACATCCATCTTTTTTGACTTTCTTCATTTTATATGCCCATCTTCTTCGGTGCAGTGGTGAGGCCCCATCTTGTGGGCTTTGGGGAGTGTGGAGCCACCCTTTAATTACCATTGCTCCCAGGTCCACTCTGACCCGGAGTGGTAGTACCTGTTAGGGTCCCAACTATGGGTTAAATAGAAACCGACTTGAAAACAACAAATATATTCTATTGAAAATTTTTTCTTCAAAATCTTTGGATTCGGCATTAAATAACCCGAAAAGGGTTGATATGCCGTAAAACAAAAACAACCAAACCAAACCAAACCAAACCTTCGGTGCTGACTTGTTTTTTTTTTTTTCTCCCGACCACATGGTGTTCTTTATCTTTTTCTCCAGACGCAAGCCGGAGTACGCTTGCCAATTTGCATACATGTTCAAACGCTGCTCCTGCTACTAATACAATCCACTACATACACAGCTTAAAAGCTCTCACCTCTGCTCCACTACGCAGCGGCCATAGACAGCCATTTCATATACATCCTTTTCTCCTCCCTTCGTATTACATGTCCATCTCCTTCGGCGTTGACTTTGTTTCTCCCCGACCGCATGGTGTCCTTTTTTTCCTTTTCCTTTCCGCCAGCTTGCACACACTTCCTAATTTGCATATGTGTTAATGCATTGCTCCTGCTGCTAATACAATCGCTTGTCATCCATCCTTTGGCAGCTGCTGGTATTTTCCCATGCATTTATTACCGTTTTTCTTTATCCCTGTCTTGACGCCAGCTTAAAAATCTCTTGCTGCCACTGTGGGGCCACATGTCCATCTCACCTGGCTGTGTTTCTCTTTCTGCTCCATTACATGCCAGCCGTAGACAGCCATTTCTCGTCTTCGACTTTACATATCCATCTTCTCCAACGCAGACTTTGTTTCTCTTAACCACGTGGTGTCTTTTTTTTTTTTTTTTTTTTTTACTTCTCTCGCAAGAACGCGCACAGTTCTAATTTGCATATGTGCTTCTTTATTTAACTACTGTTGCTAATATCTTTGCAAGCCAGCTAATATTTTACCGACCACTCTGTTACTTATAAAATGCTCTGTTGCCAAATGTGTAAGTAATTGTATGTTAAACTCCAATGAAAGTCTTTAATCAAATTTTTTATTTGCTGAATTAAAAAAAAAAAAAAAAAAAAAATATCAATAAATCTTTTTGTAATTGAATTTTTTTTTTTTTTTTGTTTCCTGTCTTTCGTTATTATATTGCACCAAACACTCTTCAAACAAAAATAAAAATAAAAAATCATGCATTTCACTGAAGGAACTATACAACCGGCAATTTTTTTTTTCTTCAAGATTTTTTTTTCATGAAAATGTATTTATTCCCGGTTGATGAAACAATTGTCAAGCGTTAAATTGCTTTTCTTTTTTTTTATCAGAAAACATGAAAACTTTGTGATGTTAATCTTTATTGAAAAACATTGAAAAAAAAAAAACAAAAAAAAAACTGGGTATAAAATTATTTTCATAATATTTTACTACATTTGTTCCTTGTAAGTCGCATGTATTTTTGAGAATGACAAAATATACCATCAAAAACAGAAATACAAAAATAACACATTACTTCCAAAATCAGGGATCAAAAGCTTCTCTTGACATTTAAATATAACTTTTAATTGTTTCATGTATGTACACATATAATATTTAGTTCCACAGTCAAACAACGCCGCAGCTCACAAGAGTCATGAAAGGCAACAAATCAGAAGACCAAAACTCGAGTTTTGCCCTCATTTGGGCTCATCAGTTAGTCACATCCATTTGCTCAAGTGACAGAGTACTCATCTCGTGTGCAAGGTTTCGAATCCAGAGTTCGGATGTGTCTAACTGATGAGTCCAAATGAGGATAAAACTCAAGTCTTGGACTTCCAGCACGACTATCGTATTACGATGGCCGTGCTTCTGGTTTGTTGGTTTTTTGGGGTCTGCGACATTGTTTGACTGGAAATAATTATATCATCTCTCACGCTCTGAAAAAACATAAGGTCGCATGATATATTGTATCTATATTTTCAGTATTTACTTCAACAGTGCTCAATACTTGAGTAGAGCTTAGTAGTAGTATGAAAATATATCTATATAATTTAAGACTGTAAATTATACTTTACAAGAATTTATTGTTCAACTGGATTCTCACAAAAGAAATATTAAGATTTTTCTTTAATCCACTGAATTCAAAGAATGCGTTCTTGTCATCAGCGTAAAGATATTAAAAAATTAATATTATAGCAAATTCATTGCTAGCCATGGAAGCATTTGTTACGCCAGTTGTGTTGTCTATAAAGGAAATAAAACTTCAAGGATTAGAAATAATCTTTCTTCCTCGACTGCTTACAAACGGGATCTTCCTACAGATTTGGATTACACACTTTTTGGATTTTTAATTTGAATCTATTTATCAACATTATAAATTCGACTTGTTATAAAAACATTAACTCTTATGATCATTTCGCCTTCGAAATTATCTAACCACTCTATATCTTTTCAAATGGATCTTTATCTTTAATTTGCTTTTTCCATTTCTTTTCTAATTTCATGAACTCTTTGCACTAAAAATTTTGTCTTTTGCATTTATGATTAATTTTCATATAATGCAGTTTCGCTATAAGATTCATTTGCTAATATCTTTCCTCTGAATGAAAAGAACGATATATATATATAGTATTAATAAACAATCCAAAGATAATTACTTACTAATTTCCATAACGATTTTTTTTAAAACCGTTCATAATAAATTAATTTTTAGCGTTACAGATTTGTAATTTTAATATTCTATTTTGTCTATATGTATGCAATAGTCAATTGATAATTTTTTAAAAACCTTGCTTAAATGAAGCTAAGATCGCTTGCTAGAATTCTTACAGACAGCAAGAATGGAAGAGGGAAGGGAGTAGGTGGCTAGTTTTCTCTCTCTCCTTCCATCACTTGTAAACAACACTATAATTTTTTTGAGTAACCTGTCGAACAGTAAATACTTGTAAAGAATAATTTACAGTCTTAAATTGTGTTCTTTAATGATAAGCTCTATTTCTTATTTTGATAGTATTGAGCTTTTTTTAAATTTTTTTTATTTAATTGAGATTACTGTATAAATATTAAAAAGATGTATACACGCTTTAAAATTTTTTTTAAACCAGATGTTTGTTTTTTCTTTGCAGATTAAACTCATCGCTGTTAATGATGGCAGCCAGACTAACCTTTGAAGAAAAAAAAAATTCATTCTAAAATAATATAATGGAAGCATCAAAACGCTGTTGAAGTGCAAAGACAGTTTAGGAGTGTGAATACGTCTTTTTCGGACATCCTTAATATTCGCCTTCAGTTTACAGAAGCTTTTCGCTTGTAAACTTAATTTTTACTTCTTGAGTTCATATATATATATATAAAATATATATGGCGATTAAGCTACACTGAATATTCCGCGTTTCATCCACTCTAGGACTCCTCAGGCTTATGCGCGAATTCTGTGGTTGTTTATCTTCTATTTAGATTTTATAAAATCTCAATAGATTGTTGGTTGGTTGTTTTACAGCATATCAACCCTTTTCGGGTTATTTAAGGCCGAATCCAAAGATTTTGAAGAAAAAATTTTTAATAGAATATATTTGTTTTCAAGTCGGTTTCTATTTAACCCATAGTTGGAACCCTAACAGGTACTACCACTACAGGTCAGAGTGGACCTGGGAGCAATGGTAATTAAAGGGTGGCTCCACACTCCCCAAAGCCCACAAGCTGGGGCCTCACCATTGGCTATAGTTTAAGGTCATATCCAGGACCCCCATTGAGGGACTTTTACCCTCTGCAGGGGGGAAGTCGATGTATTCTAATCCCCTTATCTGCAGGGGGGGGGGCAGTTGGTGTATTCTAATGCCCTTCGACAGGGCCGAAAATCTCAATAGAAGAGGAGCATATAAAAACGATAAACAACCACAGAATTCGCGCATAAGCCTGAGGAGTCCTAGAGTGGATGAAACGCGGAATATTCAGTGCAGCTCAATCGCCATATATATTTTATAAATTACTAACTAGCTCTACCTACGTATTGAGCACTTTTGAAGTAAATACTTTTTAGTCTACGCATAAATTTATACTTTTGTATATTAATTTTATGTGAGTGAATTAAGTAGTTTATATATATATATATATATATATATTATATATATATATATATGTATGAGTAGGGTTTCTGGCCAACTACTTCCTTCATAGGAAATTAAGTAGTTATATATATATATATATATATATAGAGAGAGAGAGAGAGAGCTGAAAAAGGAACAAATCAAGTTATATAACTTAATTTGTTCCCTTTTCATCTCTCCATCCTGTTGGAATATTATTTCCTTTATTCTCATCACATATCTTTTTTGTTTTGTTTAGAAGCTCGATGCTTGTTGAATATAACAACAGAGCATGTATAAATAAATAATTTTGCTGTATTTCAAGTTCCAAAATTTTATTGATCTTATTAGTTCAACATATCAAAACTTCAGTACACTTTCGTTTACGTAGATCAATCAATTTTTTTGTGTTAATATTGAATTTTTCCTTGCATATATGATTAAAAAAATCCGAAAATTAAGATAAATTATACCTTGAATCTTAGAATATATATATATATATATATATATATATATATTTATTGGTGATTTTATTTCATTTTTTTTATTAGCGATTCTGTGTTATTCAATTGTTACATTTACATGAATGTTCTGAGGGAATTACCTACCCTTTGTTTATATTCGCGTCACCCTCATTTTGGGACATATTTTTTTTAATTAATTTTATTTATTAAACATTTGAATATTTTATTCAACTATATATAGTCATTCATTCATTCATATATATATATATATATATATATATATTACTTCATTTAATCACATAAATTAATATATGAAGATATAATCTTATGCATAAATTTTCAGTATTTACTTCAAAAGTGCTCAATACATAGATAAAGCTAGGTAGTAAGTTATAAAAATATATATGGCAATTAAGCCTGACAACTTCTCATGAGAATGAAATGTGGAATATTCTGTATAGTTTAATTTCCATATGTATTTTCCTAACTTATATATATATATATATATATATTAGTAGTAGTAAGTTTTAAGTTAAACCTTTGTAGTTTCAAGGTCGACCTGAATAGGAAGGTTCGGTCTAATATAAAATTATATAGATTTGTAAATATATATTAGACGTCATATATTTTGAATTAGAAAGCTCAATGTATTTAGTATAAAGAGCAAGTAATTAGGACAAGATGGTAACTTTTTCCTAACACATCAAATAATTATTTTAGCCAGAAATTAAGACCAAAATAATAATTAGGTTATAGTCCGAATATATAAATACAAAAAGTTAATTCATCACTCATTGCCAGCATTGTTACTTAAATTAATTATGCACGTTGTGTTGGTAAAATTTCTTTCTTTTTTTTTAAATCATATTTCACTGTTTGTGCATACCAATCCTTTTTTTTTTAGAAGCTCAATGTATATTAAATATAACAGAGCATATAAAAAAATAACATTATAGTTACATTCCAAGATCCAAATATTTATTTTTTATGCAAAACAGCTCCTCCAGCATATTCAAATTTCAGTTTCCTTTTTCTTACAGATCCATCTTGTCAGAAAAATGCGGAATCGGATTTTGCTTCCAAACTATTTAATGAAGCTACAAGTAAGCCATAGAGTTTACTTGAGAAAAGTTTTAAAAAAATAGTGAAGCAGTATATATACCAGGGTTATTCTAAAGGTAAGCCCCTCTAGTTTTAACTCAAAAACTAAAACGCCAAAGAGTTTTGAAGGCGAGAGTGATACCATTAAAACGGGCGGTCTTTTGTCATAACTCGTAGTTTACATAATCATCACTATTTCCAATGCACTTTTGTTAGCCGCTTTTAACGCCTCGGTCGGAAAAGTCCGGTGCGTGTTTTGTCACTCACATCTTCGTCGCCACTCTGAAATCGACAAACCCATTTACTAACTGTATCGATTTTGTAAACTTTTAACAAGTCCCTGTGAATGCTGATCGATTCAATTTTTTTCTGCATGGCGGAATTCAATGACATTTTGCTTTAAAAATAAATATTTGGATCTTTGAATGTAACTATAGTGTTATATATATATATATATATATTAGTATTAATGAACGATCCCAAGAATTTAGGAATTTCCATAATGATTATTTAAACAGTTCATAATAAATTAATGTTTGGCGTTATAGATTTGTAATTTTAACATTCTATTTTGTCTATATGTATGCAATAGTTGTGTCAACAGTAAAAGTTACTAAATGATTCGTTAAAAAAAAAAATTTTTTAAATGGATAATTTGCTAAATTATCCATTATTTTTATTTATTTATTTTTTTTTTTACTTTCTTAAATGAAGCTAACATCGCTTGCTAGGATTCTTACAGACAGCAAGAATGGAAGTGGGAAGGAAGTAGGTGACTAGTTTTGTCTTTCTCCTTCCTATCTTTTGTAAACACTATAATTCTCAGGCGAATTGATTTCTTTCTTTTGATTTAATAAGGTGGTGTTTAAAAAAAATTTGTGTAAAAATTACCAAAATATTAGTGTTTATTTATACAAATAAATTTCAGTTTTAATTTCATGTTTGCTAGAAACTTATGAACCAAATCTTTATTATTTCAAACTGGGGGGGGGGCAGAATACGCTTAATTGTGATATCGTAATTTGTCCAGATTTTTGTATACATTGTTACAGAGTCGTGATTTCAAAAGTAAAAAAAAAAAATATTTGGGTGCCATCAACTAGAATCGAAACCCAAACTGTAGAATTCAAAGCTGGTGACGTTACCACTCTACCAACGTGACACGCATATGAACTGATTAAAAATTAAATATTAAAAATAAACTAAGATGAATGTACAAAATGTATAACGATTTTTTTCCCCAATTTTGACCCGTTAAAAACTATTTTAACCGGCTAAAGACCCATAAAAAAAGGGTCCGTAAAAAAAAATCCAATCATTTGAGGCCCCTAACGCCGCTCTGCGACTTTTAGTTTCGGAGGAGATAGAGCTTGAAAATATGGAGACAGACAGACATATAGCCTTTTATATATTAGATTTTCGTTTCAAGGATTTCAAGTAGCGAACTTTGCAAAAGCGATAGCAAGCTGGCAAAGCCAGATTGTAAACATTTATATGCGCGTGTGCTCTTCACTTCATGACTAAATAAATAAATCGAAGCACAGAATTCATCTCCCATAACAAAATGTTTTTTTGTTGTTAACTGCCCTAAAATGCTAGAATATGCGCATTTTCGTCAGGCAGCCATTTCTTCATTTTGCGACTAAAAAAATAAATGCATGGAATTTCTCTCCAATAGTAAAAAAAATTTAACTGCCCTAAAAACGCTAAAATGGTAAAACCAATTGGTATATATATTTTTTATGGTTTCATATTTATATGCATTTATCATAAGTTCATATAATATATTGTATCTGTATTTTCAGTATTTACTTCAGCAGTGCTCAATACATGAGTAGAGCTTCGAAGTAGTATGAATATATATCTATGATACAGTTAATATAGTATATATATATGTTTGTGTGTGTGTGTAAAGTAGAACTTTTGTACTTCTTAGATCAACCCAAATGTCAAGGTTCGGTCCAATATAAAAATTATAGATTTGTTAATATATATCAGACGTCATATTTCGGACTAGAGAGCTCAATGTACTATTTTATTATTTTTTTTTTTTTTTTTGTTATTAACTGCCATAAAATGCTAAAGTTAGCTATTACACACACACACACACACATGTATAATGTGCATGTGTGTGTATATATATCTATACACGCGCATGTGTGTGTGTGTATATATATATATATATATATATATATATATATATATATACCAGTGGTGAAAAAACCGGACTAGAGTGCTCAATGTATAGCCAGAGCAGTATATAGGAAATTTATTACTGTGAGTCCAGAATGAGTTTACATATTGTTTCAGCTAAGGGGAAATCCTCAAAAAAGAAGAGGAAATATCCGACTAGCTTCGTCAGAATTCATAGATGGAGTCCATCTATGAATTCTGACGAAGCTAGTCGGATATTTCCTCTTTTTTTTTGAGGATTTCCCCCTAGCTGAAATAATATGTAAACTCATTCTGGACTCTCAGTAATAAATTCCCTATATATATATATATATATATATATATATATATATATATATATATATATATACACACACACACACACACACGGGAGTGTATATATTTGTATAGATATATGTGTGTGGTATAATAAAAGGATAAATAAAGAATATAAACTGGATATATATATATACATACACATACATAAATTTAAACTAGAATTCATATGTGTATATATTTATATGTATGTGTGTGTGTATGATTGTATATATTTATATATGTATGTATGTGTGTGTGAAAAATGCATGCGGATGAATGTAACTCTTGAAAGGCATTTTCGCATAAATTGTTACAGAAATCAAATTTAAAAAAAAATATTTTCCATTAAGTTTTTTTTTTTTTTTTTTTTTGCATTCGTTTAAATAAATTAATTGTTCTTCCATCTTTTTTGCTTGTACGGTCTTTATCGATAGAATTTCATTTCGCAATAGACAACGTCTTTGAAAAGATCCTGGATTTCGTTTTGTTTCGTCTCATCAAAATCGACGAGAAACGCACTCGTCTGCTCGACACACGTCTCCTCCAGCTGACGCATCTTCTCTACGAGTTGTTTCGCGTGGACCGTGCCCTCCTCCACTTGTTGTCGGAACTTCTCATGATATTTGTACAGTGTATGACGATGATCATCGGAAGATTCCTGGGAGATGGTAGCCTTACTTACCACGGCTCCAGGGCAGAAGACAAACGGTTTGAACACAGAAAGGCACACATTTGGCGTTGCCGTGAACCAGTGGGTGCTTGGTATGTGTGAGCCGTTTGGCTGGAGGACAGACACCTGGCTGCTCGTCGTCATGAGGTAACCCGTCATGTTGAGGCATTCCTCATCACGAAGGACTTGAAACATGTTTTCCAGGGAGAAGGAACCTGAAAATATCAAAACAATAAAAATAGAAGAAAAAAATAATCAAAGAGAAATAGGTATAGTTATATACTAGCAAGCCTTGTTTCCCAGCGTTGCCTGGGAGATTAAAAAAATCTGCTAACAAAAAATATTTTTTTTAATGAATATATTGTTATGTAGCCAGTGGAGATATATATATATATATATATATATATATATATATATATATTTCTGTGAAAATATAAATGTTCTTATAATATACTAGCATTTCAGCCCGGCGTTGCCCGGGTGTTTGGAGGTGTATGCTGAGCAAAAAAAAAAAAAAAAGAGTAAATTTTTTTTTTTAATTTGACCCCTATTATGACCCCTTAAAATTAATAGTTTCGGGCTCAAATTACTTTATTAAGTTAGATCCAGGTTCAAGGAACCTATATCTAAAATTTCAAGTGTCTAGACCCAAAATTGTCGGAGGAGTTTGGTAGAGTTCTTAAAGGTCAAATCGTTGAAATTTGACCCCTAAACAGCCAAATTTCTGGCTGACACCCGTCACATCGATTTTCCCAAATCTCAGTACCCGGTATTTCAAATTTCGAGTCTATAGACTAAAAATTGACAGAGTTATTGCGTAGGGAAATGTACACAGACAGACAGACACACAGACAGACACGTTCACTTTTATAGATATATAGATATACCAATACTTATTTAAGAAGCTCAACGTAATTACAGAGCAATACAGTGAATAAATGACAAAAAACTATATTCCAAAGTTCATGATGTTGACTATCTTATAATTTATTCCTTTAATTCAGTTGACATTTAAAATTCTTGACAGTATCTGTTTTGTAGCACAAAATCAATCATTTAATTATCTCAATCAGTGAATCTATCTTGCCCTTAACTCATCAGAAGAAATAGCAACAATCAATCTGTCAAAAAGAAATAAAGTGTGTTTTGATAGGATTTAAAATCCGAAAATTGCCATTTTGAATTTTAGAAAAAAAAGTCACTAAGCCCAACTATTTGTGCTAACATGCTCTATTAATTTAGGAATATTCTGCCAAAATGTTCTATTTAATAATTAGTAAATTTATTAATTCTAATTAACGAATGCATACTTATGAAAATAATATCAACAAATTATAAACTATTATACATGTTTGTATATACGAAACTAAACTAAACTAAAAAAACAGTTTACCATTTACGGTTATATCAAATTTATTGATTTGAATTGAAACCATTCGTAATTCAGTCCATTTATAAAACCATTCATAATTCAGTCCACTTATAAAACCATTCGTAATTCAGTCCACTTATAAAACCATTCGTAATTCAGTCCACTTATAAAACCATTCGTAATTCAGTTCACTTATAAAACCATTCATAATTTAGTTCACTTATAAAACCATTCGTAATTCAGCACACTGTTATAATCAAGTTTATTACTGTTATTCAGAAAATTTTTTAATCTCAACCAAACATAATTATAGGTTTAGAATTAATTAATACCAAGAATTATAAATGAAATAGTAATAAACTTGATTATAACTTGAAAATGTGCAAAACAAAGTGTAAAATTTGATTTCATGCCCCCTCCCCAAAGCCTAAAAATCTAGTACGATTCGACACTTCAAAAAAAAAAAAAAAAAAAAAAAAATAATAATAATAAGTAGTAAAAATTTGTGATTAGTAGTGTTGGGACGATCAATTGGATAATATCGTAGTAATCTACCGATTACTACGATATTATGTCATTGATTACTCTGGAAATTTGGTAAATTGGATTACTTAAGGAAGCGGTTCATCAAGAATTTGTTTATGTTGGACATGAAGACAACCAAATTGTAGTCAGGTGGGAAACAGGCAAATGGAGGAGAGTTCCACAGGCATGCATTTCTAAGAAAGAAGCTTTGTTTATGGAATCTACGTTTATATTTAGGCACAGATAAGGAGTGGGGAAAATTATTGACAGTGGTTTAAGCTAGACAGGTGTTTCTCTTGAAAGATTGGTGAGGGGGAACCAGAGATTGGAACTCAGACTTACCATGGAAATAATGATAAAATAGACAAGCTTGCAATGTCTCTTCTGTGGGAAAGAGGTTGCAGGGAAAAGAAAAGCCCCCCCCCCCCACTAAGCTATGAAGTCTACTTTGTACCCTGTCAAGACAGGATAAAAAAAAAGAACATAAGCTATTATGAAAATGGCTAGGGCTGTCACTGACAATTTGTACTTTCACCTAACCAATTTATGAAATAAAATAGGTCAAGCGAAACAGCGTAAAGCTCCCCCCCCCCTCTTGCTCCCCAAAATATTTTAAAGCTATAAAAATAAATCTGACGAAAACTGGAAAAAAAAAAAAAAAAAAAAAAAAAATCTTATGAAAGACAAAATAAGTTACTCTTCTCCCCTACACGAATAATTGTCTTAGTGTGTATTTTCAGTTGTTATATTTCTAAAAATGTAACAAACATTTAGGTAATGTCACTAAAGTTGAGTAAAGTATTGAGTTGATTGCAAAAAAAAAAAAAAAAAAAAAAAAAAAAAAATCTTATGAAAGACAAAATAAGTTACTCTTCTCCCCTACACGGATAATTGTCTTAGTGTGTATTTTCAGTTGTTATGTTTCTAAAAATGTAACAAACATTTAGGTAATGTCACTAAAGTTGAGTAAAGTATTGAGTTGATTGAAAAAAAAAAAAAAAAAAAAAAAATCTGTTTAGGCATTAGAAAACGTTTTTTACATTAAATACTAGCGGCGTTAGGGTGTGAGGGGGGGGGGGCTTTGCCCAGGTGTAAAATATGCTTAAATACGATATTTTATTATTTAATTATTGGAATTCTTTTGAGATGATTAATTTGTATATTTTAGTTATTTATTTGCGGACTATTATCCTCATCTTTTGTAGTTGTTAGTGTTTAACGATGTTTCAGCCAACTATTTGTTGTTGAAAAAAAAAAAAAAAAAAGGAAAGAGTACACAAAACCTCAGCTCACTGCAGCAGCGGCGTCTGTCAGTAGTTTCTGTAGACTCATTTTCACGTTTGTCCCCCATCTACACCAGTGGCCTATTTTTATAAAAGACAGAGTCCTGCAAATTTGCATATGTGTGTGAGAGCACTTTTGAATGAGATTCTGCAAGACTGCATTGCAGGAGCCATCTTGGACCCTTTTCAGCATCATGAAGCTGCGTCGGCAAAGCGCACACAGAGACCGTTCAAGAAGTTGTTAACTACGACAGGATAGGATTGCTGAATCTTCAACTGTATCTTCAGTAATTACTGCCTTCCATAGTTGTCATCTCATGTTTTGGGCAACTAATCCTCTGGCCGGCTTTGGGTAAGATTGAAACCGCCATCTTCAGACAATGCTTACCAAGAACTGTAGAGATTCAACGTCTCTATCCAGTGCGCTACAGGTCCCAAAGGACAACAACTTGATGAAGCCCAGAGGGTAGAGTTGGCCAAAACGTTGTTAAACAACACCTAACAACTATAAAAGATGAGGATAATAGTCCGCAAATAAATAAAATATATTTTAATTTGGCCAGATTTCGTATATATTATTATAGTCATGATTTCAAAAGTAAAAAAAAAAAAAGAAAAAAAAAAAGAAAAAAAAAGAAAGAAAAAGAAAAAGAAAAAAAGAAAAAAAAAAGAAAAAGAAAAAAAAGAAAAAGAAAAAAAAGAAAAAAAAAGAAAAAAAAAGAAAGAAAAGAAAAAAAAGAAAGAAAAAAAAAGAAAAAAAAAAGAAAAAAAAACAAAGAAAAAAGTATTTGGGTGCCATTAGCTAGAATTGAAACCAAAACCATAGCATTCAAAGCTGGTGACGTTACCACTGTACCAACGTGGCATGCATATGAACTGATTAAAAATAAACTAAGATGAATGCATAGAATGTATAACGATTTTTTCAATTTTGACCCCTTAAAAACTATTTTAATCAGCTAAAGACCCATAAAAGAACGGTCCATAAAAAATCCAATCATTTGGAACCACGAGTGTCGCTCTATGACTTTTAGCTTCGGAGGAGATAGTTTGAAAATATGGAGACAGATAGACATACAGACAGACATATAGCCTTTTTATATATTAGATTATTATATGAGAGACACTATATCTGTCTGTTTGTCTGTCAGTTTGAAAATACAAAGACAGACAATCTTTTCTGAAACTAAATATTGCAGAGCGGCACTAGGGGTCTCAAATGATTAGATTTTATGAACCATTCTTTTAGGGATCTTTAGATGGTTAAAATAGTTTTTAAGGGGTCAAAAATGGGTTAAATTTAAAAAAATCGTTATACATTTTGTATATTCATCTTAGTTTATTTTTAATTAGTTCATATGCGTGTTACCTTGGTAGAGTGGTAACGTCACCAGCTTTGAATGCTACAGTTTTGATTTCGGTTTCGATTCTAGCTGATGGCACCCAAATACATTTTTTTTTACTTTTGAAACAACGTCTTTATAATAAACTAACATGGCGGTCTTGACCTTGTCAATCAAAAAGACTAAACAGAAAACAAACCAAGCCAAATTTGAAAACTTAAAAGCAATAATAAAATCTGAGTGTTTAAAAACTAACATGGCAGTCTTGTAGACACTTCATCTCGGAACTATTAGCCTTGATCTTATCGAGCAAAACTATGAAACAGAAACAAACTAAAATTTTTTATTTTTTTTATTTTTTTTTTTACATTTTCACCCCAAACAAGGAAAATTGCCACTTTGGTGTAGGGGGCTACTATCAGGGGCAACAACTACTGGGGTACTATGTAGGGATTTGGGCAGCAAGATGTCGGTTCACGTTACACTTGAACTTCTGCACGTCAGTACTGTTGGGGAAGCAGGGACCTGGAATGGAATTCCAAAGTCTAGCGGTTCTGGGGAGGAAACTATTGGAGTAGAAAGATCTTTTACATCTAGGGATCTCTACAGTGTGGGGGTGGGATTTATCAGCCTGTCGGGTTTGTCGAGGGTGTCTATGTCGTGGGGACACAAGTATCGGCAGTTCGTCAAACCAAAATTAAAAACTTGAAGCAATAATAAAATCTAAAGCCACACTTTGAGAAACAACAATGACAAACAGGTACAGAAGTAGAGTGTGTGAGCCACCTGACATCCAACTGTAAGGTTCTGCTGGAGGATAGCCGATGGTTAATTATTAAAGTTAAGAATCAAGTAAAACATACCTTGTTTGCTTTAAATAGGATTCAAACTGTAGAAGGCAACAACTCCAATTATAATAATAATTTTAACAGTATGAAAACTAAGGTTCTGCTGGAGGGGGATAGCTGATGGCTAATTATTAAAGTTAAGAATCAAATAAAACAGACCTTGTTTGTTTTAAATAGGATTCACACAGTAGAAGGCAACCAATGTCAACGAAAAGAAAATTAACATGTAAGCCTGTTTTTCGTTTAACACACAGACCGGAAGAGACACATCTGCTTTCATTTACATTATGAAAGGAATGAAGAGAAAAATACATAATCACAACTTTATATAGTAACAATAAAATCAAAGGGAAGTAACTCTGAATTACTCAAAATCCTTGTGTCACAGAATCTGAAACCATTGAATGGGAGACAACTCCTACAATTTTCACAGTCATCATCATAATCCGTCAGTCTTGACGATGACTAGTCGGGGCCTCAGTGTTTTATCCTTCGGTGTTGGCATAATCCTCTTTCTGTGTGAAACATCCGGTCACAGACACTGCTTATGTGGGTGCCAGGGTTGTGTCGTAAATAATGTCTCAGCTCTAAGGCTTCTCCAATCTTTCTCTCTATTTCTTTCTTTCCTTTGTGGAGACTTCCGCCAACCACTCCTTTCTTTGGCTTGTTCCTCCCAACTCTTGACATTGATGTTCATTGCCTTCAAGGTGCCGCTTTGTTACATTTTTATAACGAAGCTTCTGACCTACCTTGCGGGGTCCATTTTCCAGTTTCCCATAGAAGATCATCTTTGGACTTCGGTTTTCTTCCATTCTAGTAATGTGCCCGGTCCATCGTAGTTGCATAGTAGCAAGAGTAGCTTCCACACTATCTAGGTTTGCTCTCCTGAGAACTTCTGTGTTTGGTATAAAGTCACTCCATTTGATTTTCATGATCCTTCTCAGGTGTCTCTGTTGGATGGCTTCCAATCTCCTTACGTGTTCTCTATACAGAGTGTAGGTCTCTGCTGAGTACAGCAGGGTTGGCAGGACGATGGTTTTGTAGTCTCTGCACTTCGTCTCTAGCCGGATACCATGTCCAGAGCCTCTTTTCTAGCTTGCCAAAGGAGGCAGATGTGCTTTGGATTCGGCAGCTTATTTCTTTGTCAGCACGATTATCAGTGCTTAGAGTGCTTCCAAGATATTTGAAGTTTTCAACAACTTTTAGCAACTTGCTGTTGATTGTTATTATAGGCTCTTGCGGGTCGTTATCTATTGATGACTCATACATCACTTCAGTCTTTTCTATGTTGATTTTCACAGTATTAAAACATGATCTGTATTTTACATCGATAATTTCAACAATGAAAACAAATCCACATTCTGCCACTTGACTGTAAGGTTCTGCTGGGGGAGAGTGACTACTATACAATCCGACACAGTGGAATGTGTAAATATCTCCACTGGACGATCTGTAAAAAGTTGAATATCGAATGCAGCAGCAAGTCCTGGGAACATGTTTACCAGAAACAACAGTTGACAATAAGTTATACACCGTTCACTATGATTATGCAATTTCTACAGCTATGTCCCTAGAAAACGGAAATATCAGTGCTAAGCTCTGCATATTTTTTCTTTTGTCCATTTTTTTTCAATATGATGTGCTAAATTTCTCGCAGAAAACGCAAGAGAATATAGAAATTTGCTAAACGAACTCGTTTTCAACTTACATGGGTCGTCTTCAGATACTGTGATAAATAGAATGGTGAATAGACCGATAAACAACCAGAACAGGTTCTTGGTTGGGGACGGCATACTCAAATGTTTAGCGACGCACTATATGATCAGTCAATTCACCAATGAGCGTTAACTCCACCACATTCACCGAAAACGACTCATGTGGTTTGAAAACGTTAATATGTTTTGCAAATTTCCCTACTAATTAAATGCAAATATGAAATAGGATAGTCAAGGATTCGAACTTGCAAAGCTAGTCTCGGAACTGAGAATTCGAATCATAAAATAAACACAGAATGTTATTATAAATGGAGTGTCCAGTAAATTGTTGATTCTGTTAAAATATTTAATAAATACAAATTTGGCTGGAAACTATTCACATTCTAAGAAAGAATGCATAATAAAATATGGGTTAGAGAATTAGACAAGTAGGTTAAATTCCTTTGTAAAACACCAAAGAGAATGGGAAATTTCCTGGTCGTCAGAAATGGTTTAAAACGTGCAAATCGCGCATGTTGATAACACGTGAGTTATAGTCACGTTGACCAGACATACATGTGATTTCTCAATATAGGAAAAAGTTCGAAGTTAGTTAGAGAGAGTCAGATCAGTCAGTCGGGGAGAAGAGAGAGAGAGAGAGAGAGAGAGAGAGAGAGAGAGAGAGAGAGAGAGAGTTGACATCGAACCTTGGAAGCGAGGTTAGAAGAAGAATCATGTAAGAATTTTGAATCCCTGAAATACAAAATCATGTCCGACCGGTCGAAGAAGAAATAAACGTATCATCATGTGGTTATGTATCTGCGTCTTATTCAACAGGAAAGGTATTGTCCATTTATATTATAAGAACTTTGTGTTTATAAAAATGTACGACTGTCAACGTAGATGTCAAGCGCACACACTCTCGGTCTATCTATCAAGATATTCAAAAATCTCCTTCTATTTGAATTACAGGCTTGGCTCTCTTGTAGTAACATGTACTTGTCTGTCTCGTTATATATATAAGAACTGTCTCTCTCTTTATATGTACCCTGTTTATGTCTCCAATATGCTATCTCCATAAACATGAACATCTTAAGACATGTGAACACTCAACAACATGAACACTCATAAGACTGTCTCTATCACTCTTAGGGTCCTGGATATGACCTAAAACTATATCCGATGATGAGGCCCCACCTTGCGGGCTTTGGGGAGCGTGGAGCCACCCTTTAATTGCCATTGCTCCCAGGTCCACTCTGACCCGGAGTGGTAGCACCTGTTAGGGTCCCAACTATGGGTTAAATAGAATACAACTTAAAAAAAAAAAATATACTCCATTACAAATCGTTCCTCAAAATAACTAGATTCGGCATTAAATAACCTGAAAAAGCTTGATATGCCGTAAAACAAAAACAACCAACCAACCAACCTACCTACTCTCTCAAAAAAAAACCCAAGAAAAGTAACCCGCTGCATGGAAAAATGACAAAAAAAACCCCGGAATATGCAGAGCCTAGCGTTAATATTTAACAAGATCTGAATAAATGAAACAATGTTGCCAAATTATATGAATTGAAAGGAAAAAGATAAAATACTAAGGTTTTATGTACAACATGAAAAAGAAATTGGAATTTTAGGAAGATCTCTATCGTTCCAATATATATAGGAGTAACTGGACTCCTGAAAATGAATTTCAAAAACTACCTGGCAAATATACCCGGTGATCCATGTGCAAAAAAGTTCAAACAATTGCACTTAAGGAGACGGTCAGAATATTAAAAAGATCTCTCGGTTGGAATATCTTAGTAAGCAGGTGAATGTTTGGCATCCCGTAGAATGCTCCATCCCCAGCACAAGCTGATAAGAAAATTAAATAAAAAATAATTTATTTGCAAACACCTATTGTGTAATTAGAAAAAATAAATAAATTAAACAACTTTTATTTAAAATTTGAGAAACAATAATAAAAATAATTGCATCTTGTTTCATGCGAGAATTTTTCCTAAAATATTTTAGAATCTCGTCAGTTCGTTTTCCGTTTCGGCTGAAACCGTTCTGCCTTTTTAGTGGACAAGTCAAACATAGACTGAAGTTTATTTGCACAAATGATTTTATGTACTTTTCAATAAGTAGCAGTTTTTTTTTTTTTTCTTCTCCTGGAGAAGGGGGTCACTTCTTTTTTTTATGAATGCATACCTTGTATAAGCACTAGATTATTATCATTTTTTTTTTAGATGGTATTATTTCCCATTTTAGGGTAGCAGGAAACCTCTTTCTCTCTGCTAGTCTGTGGGAGACCCTTGGGCATGGTCGAGTATACACTTAGCCCCCTCATCAGGGTAACGTAAGGGTCATGGAAAGCAGGTGACTGATGTAATACAGAAGCAAACAGAAATAATTTTGTTCATGATTTTGCATCTCGTTGTATGAGCATTGCTCGGACAGAAAGAAACTGCAAGCTACTCTCTGTACAACTGCAAAGAAAG